>NC_086342.1:15119561-15719561 GCF_032445375.1 Bacillus rossius redtenbacheri
GTTTGTGAGGAAAAGTTAAAAATGTCTCCAATTCTACAGGCCCTAGCTGCTTATTTTATTTATTTTTTGCCACTTCGATTTCCCCCTCCCCTTGTATTATTCCCATGTATTGCTTCGTTTATTATTTTTTGTTCAAACATTTTCATTAACTACATAACTGCAAATTGTATATGAAGTATAAAAGATCAATTGTTGACATGCCTTATTCATTTTCTGTATGATATGTATAAGAGAATAATAATCAACTAAAAGCTGAACTATTTTTTCAACAAAACATGTCAAGTGGCTGAAAGTTAAAAGGTAGTCTTAAATTATGGCAATACGAGATTTCCAATATTTATAATTCTGAATTAAAACGCAAAATAAAAAAAAATTACGTTTGATAAATATCTAGTAAGAGAAAGTTATAGAAATCAATTTAAGGATCCCTCAAATAATAGAAATGAAAAGAAAACGAATTAAGACCGAGAATTAATGGAAGGGTTTATTAACTAAACAAAAGAAAGCAAAAACACAAGAAACCCAAGACCAAAAATTTCAAAATAAAGATTTCAAATAATCGTTTATAAACTACGCAAGACGCAAAAACGCAACGCTAGCATCGGCCAACTTTCGGCCTTCGATAGCTGACGTGAAGTGTTCCGAAAACTTTTAAATAGCCTATGTATAGGCTATACGATGTTATTATCGTATACACTTTTTCACTTCTTAAAACTTTCGCACAGTTATTTAATATGTTAACATTATAAACATGAATTATCAAAATATGACCGGGAAGAAATTTTGTTTTCAACCATTTTACAAATTAAAGTTGTAGTTCGTGCTTTATAAATGACCGTTGATTTTTCTTGCGTTTGTTGCGCGTTGCGTCCGTTGAGTAGTTTATAAAAATGGGCCTAAGAACGTGTTCTGAAGAAGAAAAAATAGTAACGTAACCTTCAGGATACAATATTTAAGGAAACGGCAAACGGAAATCAGCAGTTAGCCTAACGTTAACCTGCTGGATCAGGGACCGTGGGAAATTCCTCCTGAAGTACAGCCAGTCACTGTGAGAACCACAGCCAACAGGAAAACAAGTGCACAAAAAAAAAATACTAGGGCAACCCTCACAGGCCACCGAAAGATGAAAGTAGAACATAAAAGGAGGGGGGACCCCGAATCCCTTTCTAACTATTCTTCCGAGAACCCCACTACTACCAACCCTCTTGAAATTCCCTTCCTACCGTTGAAAACATCTCAGACCCTAACCCCCCCCCCCCCCCGGGAAAGGCATTCGTTCAAAAACGATGTGCGACGGTTAGACCTTTTCCCAGGATGCTTAGCTTCGAACGAAAAAGGGAGGGAGGAGAAAGGAAAGTCACACCAACGTTGCGTGACATCATCATATTGTTGGCTGGCGCCCAAGGTAGAAGCGTTGTTGCCATTTTAGACTGTTGTTACATCAGGCAACTAAAAATTAGGGAAGCTACGTTCTTAAATATGCTGCTTTTGGTTTATTTGTCATTTAAAAATGTTTTGATTTTCCTATTTGAATAATAATTTGATCTCTTCCCCTTTATTCCTTTAAGCAAAGACACTAATTTCCAGTGATTATTTATATTTGAAAATATAACGCCTTTAATCCTATTTTTTTTAATATCTCGATTCAATTTTTAATTACTCAAATCTACACGAGATAAATTAATTAACGTTTTATTTCACAAAAAACTTCACATTTAACACGTGAATTGTATCGATGGGGCCTAAAATAAATTATGGCAGGTACCTAGTAAAAACTTAAACAAGAAATTAAAAGTGACAAGGCAACTAGTAAAAGCAAACTTTGATGATTAAAGGCAAATTAACATCGTGATATTTAAAGAAACTTATGTTTAGTGCACTTTTTAATATTAAAAATAATTAACTAATAATAATGGACACATGTTTTTAAAACAAAAACTGATATTCAACCACAAAAAAAATAAATCAATAAATGAATTCTTAATTGTAAGGTCTAAAGGTCCTCAGATAATCAAAAATTTACACTGAAAAGCTAAAAGACCCGGAAATTTAACAATGAAATTCTAGAAGGCTCTTCGAAACGAACGCCAAGACAATTTATACTGAGACGATTATCATTACTTAAGTTATTATCAATGAAAAGCATTTAGAACTGACAGTTAATTTATAGTTAAGTCTGCGGGCCTATTCTTTTTGTTTATTCTTGTAATAGCGAAAGATTATTTTCAATAGGAGGTAGACTACTAAACGAAGAAATGTACTAGCGCCATATTCCAAAGCTGCTCAAGAAGATAATTATTAAAAATAACAAATACTATTAAAATATTTTGACATTAATTTAATGAAGAATTTGTAAGCGTTTAACAATAGCAATTTTATCTTAACTAAGAAATTAACAATTAAAATGAGATTTTCTGAAAATTAGTAATTTGTAGGTGGTAATGTGAACTCTTCTGTTAAAAAAAACCCGGATTGCAAAACTCCCACCTAAATGGTAACAACGAACAAATTACCGTAACTAGGAAACACCCGAGCACAATTGCAGAAAGGGTTAAAGCGTACGCCCACTTGCAGTCAAGTTGAAAACTATCCTATCAACAATAACAGTAAAAAAAAAAATAGCTAGTAATTTGAGAAAAGAAACTGTGGGTGTAATATTTGAGACTTGAGAAACTGTAGGTGTATTATTTGAGACATGAAACTGTGGGTGATTTATACATAGACAGTGCCATGCAATTTTTGCTGAAAACATTTCCAGACCAAGCTATACGTTAAAACACTTAGTAGCATTTATCTGAGTTTCAGGTTCATGTCTACTGACAAGCACGCCACGAACGGCCATCCATTGCGGAAAGCAAACGCGGGCTGAAAGGCCCGACCACACAGGGCAAATTGCAAACGGACAAGTCAATAATTATTATAAAAGAACAATCGCTAATGGCAGGGGCGTAGCCAGGGGGGTTTTTAGGGGTTCAACCCCCCCCCCCCCCCCAACGCCAAATCTTTAATTAAATTTCTTATTCATCACTCAAACAAATTTCATATTAAAAATTAATAAAAATTTTAACATTACAATATTTAAATTTAAGTACCGAAAACTGAGCAGTGTTTTACACCTTAAAAATCCAAATTTCCCCGGGGGAGGACACCCGGACACCCCGCTTTAATTCTGGGAAGGGGGGGGGGCATGCTTCTTAACACCCCCCATACAAGAATCCTGGCCACGCCACTGGCTGATGGCGTGCGCGAGTGACCCCGAGCGCTCACCTGGCTTGAAGGAGGTGGCGGTGTCGAAGGAGGGCGCCCGGATGGGGTGCTTGCTCTCCTTGAACCTGTTGTCCATGAAGGGCGTGACGTGGCCCACGGCGGGCAGGCTGTCCCCGCGCACGAGCGGCGGCCTGCCCGACGCCTGGTGCTCCTCCACGCTCATCATGCGCTTGGCGGCTCCGGGCAGTTCGCCGTTCACGTGGTGCGGGTGGTGATCGTCGTCCTCGGAGGCGGACATGCCGCGCTTGAGCCCCTGAGGAGGCGGCGGCGGCTGGGGGCGGGCGCCGTGGTGCGCCTGCGACTGCATGCCGTGGTGGGCGGCGGCGGCGGCGGCCAGGTGCGCCGAGGACAGCCGCACGGACCGCGGCAGCCCCATGGCCGCCTCGTGCTCCGCCTCGCCGCGCGACAGGGACCCGCGCGGCGCCGGCGGCTGCGGCACCTGCGCGTACTCCGCCAGCAGGCCGGAGCGCGAGTGCGGCATGGCGGCGTAGCCGTGCGACGGCGGCGGCTGCTGGGACTGGGACTGCTGCTGGGACCTGCTGGACACGTGGGCCGCCGGCGGGAGCCCCACCACCTCCAGGGACGCCACGCCGTTCTGGTGCGCCGCCTCGTGCGGGTTGCCCGACGCCCGGTGCAGCGCCGCCGCCGCCGCCGACGACGAAGACGTCGACGACTTGGACGAGTGGCCCGACCCGGAGCGCGCCTCCTGGAAGCCGTGCGCGCGCTTCATCTGCCGCGCCGTCTCCAGCACCACCTCGATGCGGTCCCCCTCGTAGTTGACGCAGCCGCGGCACACCGCCTCCGAGAAGTCGTGCAGCATTGCCCACGGCATGCGCGGCAGGTCGCACAGGTAGCAGTGCTGGCGCTTGCCCATCTGCATCACCGACATCTCCCGCCTCGCGAACTGCTGCTGTCCGTCCGATGACACTCCCGCCAAAACTGTCCGTTCACGACTGCCGGCGCGCGACGCCAACCTCGCTCATTTTCGTCTCTGCCGCACTCCTGAACCACCGAGAACACGACGACGGAATGCACGAAAACAAAAAAAAAGCGCGCTTCGCCAAGGTACGAGTTCACCCTCCGGCCAGCGAAGCACGAATGAGGCGCGAGAGACGCCGGACCAGCACTTCTGGGGCTTCCGGACGAGAATGCGCAAAGCGGGACGAAAACAACGCGGCCACCACGCATCCCAGCTCGAGGCCGTCAGCCAATGGCGCACGTAGAGCAACACAACGCCGCCTTCCCCTCCTTCCAACCGTCGACTCCCCCTTCGCCCACCCCCCTCTCCAACCCGGCCGGGCTCAAGGCTAGTCACCGCCTGGCTGCACCACAGCACGAGGAGGGGAGGAAGGGTTTACCGTTACGCTGGCTGCTGGTTCATTGCGTGGCATGAATACAACGTTCCCGGCGGCGTTGCCGGATCTACCCGTCAGACGCGATGTTGCAAGATCGTTCCCTCCCCCCATTTTCCGTCAACTACGTCACGTCGGATGACGTTTCAAGAGTGAGATAGAGAGAGAGCTGGGGAAGGGGAGGGATTGCAGCTACACAGACATCGAGGCACGCTGTGTTCAAAACAAGATAATTTAATGAAAGTTGACACTTTTCTAGCGTTATCGCTTTCAAACGACTGCAGAAAATGAGCGTTGGTATTTTAATGCATGACGTGGCTATCATTGTAACAACATTCGTAACACGTATTCATTTCGTTGTCACGGTGTTAGATTTGAATAGTAACATTTCAAGGTTTATCGCTTTCATTTAAATTTTCACAATTGAAGTAAAAAAAAAGTGTAAAATTGCATTTTTTTAGTGAATTTCCGAAGTCGACTAATGATTATACTGAATAATCAATTCGGTCGACAAATTTTGGCTGCAGGTTCATTTCAAAAATATAAGTTAAAAACATTCATACCATTTATGGTAAAAACGTTTCCCAAAGATGGTATACGCGGTAAAATCCTTATATCCCACTGATTTTTTTGACGCAAAAATGTTTTAAAGGTTTATTGTTATTATTATTATTATTATTATTATTATGCATATCAAAGCCAAATCTTATTCTTAAATAAATGTTTCAAAAAATCTTCATAGGCGTTTTTGTCATTACCAACCAGTGCCCCTGGATTATAGCAATTCTAGTATATTGGGTGCTACGCGTGTTGCAAGCTCGCCAGGCGTTGCAGCTTTATTCGTTCTAAATTTAATACTAACATTTCTTGAAAACCCTGGCTAGTCACTCGAGCTCTAAAACCACGAGGGCTCTAAGGGCGACACTGGCTCGCGAATCACACGCCTCTTCGCCTCTACGCGCCAGGCACCGAAACTGGCTTTCAGTCTTCGCGTCGGTAACGCGCCTCTGTGGCGCATTGAGCGGTGACCCGATCATTTTGAAGATAACGACTTTCCTATACCACTTAGAATACTGTGTTTAGAATTTCTCATACATAAAATTGTTCGAGAAAACACCTGTTTTAGGTTTTTTTCACGGTCGAAAAATTAATCTTAAAAACGAAACTATGAAACGAAACTTGTATAAACAAGTGCTTTTCGTGATCACACACTTTCAATAAATTAATCTTGAGCGGTTTGTAAATGTGTAACAATGTTAATAAGTATTTATTATACCGTTTTTATAAACGTACATGCACATTTATATTTTAACACGAACTAAAAACAAGTAATCGTTAGACATGCAGTTTTGAACTAACCTTTTATACGTAAATTTAATTGTTAAACTCTTTATATTTAGCATACCACTCATACACGAAAAAATTATGTTTCCCACAAAATCATAGAAACCTGAGTATTTTTAAACTATTTTTTTTAATGATTTACGAATAAAATACTAATAATAAAAAGTTTTACGACAGGTTACACACAAGAGGTTAATTAAAAATATATATGCTCGCGATTTCATGCACTTGATTAATGCCATGATTAAAACATAGTGGCCTTTAAATTTCTCATAACCATTAAATATACACTTATGTAATTGATAAAAACCATATTAAAATTATCAATTTTTAGTTTTCGATGGTAAATGCATTCTCTGTTCTTTGCAATAAACCCGTTATACATCTCCAAGTTCAAAGGCATTTACCAGCCTTGAAAGGCACTTTATACCATAAGTTCGATGTTTTCAAATTATTTCTCATGATGAAAATGCAGATGAATTTTGTCGGTCGATTTCTGGCTAATTTTATGATGAACTCCTGGCTACGACAGCACAGAGGACCACTAGTTTTATATTTTAACATCTTATCAACAAGAATAAAACTAAGGAGGCCCTAGACGGTCAATAGTTTCATCAAAGGTTGAGTCAATCGATTGACGCGCGTTTCGATCAACCCTTAAATCTTTTGATAAAAACTCATTGGTATTGGAGTTTCCTATTGGAAGGTAGAATTCCTTTTGTTGCGAGACTTTTGTGAATTAATAGATAAAATTGTGCTTTTTGTTTTGCGTAACAAAGTTATCGTGGCTTATCAAATGTAGTGCACACTTACATACCCACTACTGAAATAATGGTTTGATAAAAAGATTAACTTTAATCGACTGACGCAACTTTTTTGATCAAAATGATTGACCGTCTGGGGCCTACTTAAAGAAGGATTTGAAGCGGAATTCACTATACGTACAATTTTCTCAATTTCAGACCTGCCTTCGTTTGGTTGGCCGATATACGTACTTACTTCCCTTGCTTATTTTCGTTGAGGGATTTCTCACTGGCGCAGAATCTGGCCAAAGCTTGAACTTTTCAGCACATCGCGAAATGAAACCGTGAAATTTACCGAACAACTACTTCCAAAACTTCCAAAGCCTGACAGGGAGCCAACATTCCGCGGGTGGCCCAGTGCCAGTTCCACCATAGAGTGACGACGGCGTAGGCGGCACACACTAGTTGCGCAGTACACCGAACTTGTGGTCCCAACATTTAAAAACTGCTTACTTGTCAATGGAACGCAGTGGGCTGACGAACAGACAATTGCAAAAAAAAATGAACAGGAAAAAAAATGGGGTGTGGCTGTGCCATGGACACAACCGTGTGTTGTACGTGAATACGTGTACGTAACAGGTAATATTTTCTATACGCTATTATTTATTTTAACACTATATATTCACTGTATCTATTTTACACTAATGTTTTACATACGCAATTGATAGATTTTGACGAGAGTTGACGATTGAAACCTAAACGAACGTCGTAGCTTCTCTGAGTCAAAAGTTATGATAAATGGAAATCTCGAAACGCAGCCAAAATGACCTCAAAATGGCGGCGCTTCCCCCTCCACCGCGCGCGAAACGTCACAGTCCTCACTTAGCGTAACGAATTCTTCGATCCTTTAGCTATCCAGTGGCGGAATTAAATTTTGGATGGAGATGATATGTAGATATGTAGCTGCAACATCAAACTGTATCATCAGATTTTATCATTCGTTTTTTGAATTGCCTCCCACTAGGGAAGCAATTTTAAAGACATATTCACGTCAAAAAAAACAGACAAACAACAACCTTGGACAACACTGGGACAAACAGACAATCCCAACGATGCTCAGACTAGTTGTCGCTTAATCAGTCAATACCGCCGCATGGTATACGTACAGCTGAACAACACAACAACACAGCGATTCACAGGCGAGCCTAGCTATGAAACTAAACAGATATTCTGGACTACACAATCACGACGGCACAGGCGATCACAGCAGGCTTCCTAAGACAAGCAGCACTCGCGTTTGTCAATAAAAAAAAAGTTTTAAATCAATCATCCTCATAGAAAAATAAATTTAAAGAGGCACTACTATTTATGTATCAAGCGTGAATAACTAAGTAAGTCGATATCTTATATTATAAGTAGAGACCCGGAAAATTCGCGGGTTCATTTCGTGTTATGCTAAAATTCAAATAATTATACCTTAGTGCTGTTTCTGTCATTGGTTCACTGTTAATCTGGAGGACTGAGGGCCAATTAGAGACCCTCACTCATAGAAGTGTCGAATCACAGGCCACCCAGTCGAGACGACTCACGAGTCAGCAGCCAATGAACAGTTGGCATTTGCCCGAGTGTGTAGAGGATATTGGAGTCTATATTGGAGGTCATTGAACCCGCGAATTATCCGGGTCTCTAATTATAAGACTGACTTACTTATTCACAACAGGTACAGATTTAACGTATTAAAATTCCTTTTACATAAACTTGTGACTGTTTGAAAACCATTTGTAAACAAACAGTAGGTATTGGCAGTTCTATTGGTAGAGTTACGATTTTTCCGTGAATTCCTTATGCAGCAAAGTAGACTTCAAGCACATGTGTATTTCCTTCGCGTTGGTGACTGGACTACAGTGCTCTTGACGACCCTGGGCCAGTTATACACGAGGGTAAAAAGTGATTATACAAGCACACGTAATCCGCCATAGGATACAGTTTTGTTCTCGTCAAATGACCATTCTAAAAATAATTTATTGACTTAGAAACCTGTAAAATTCGCGATTTCAAATCCCTACAGGATAGACTCCATGATCCTCTACGCACTCGTGCAAATTACATATACTGATTGGTTACCGACTCGCAACACCTGTTGACTGGAATGATCGTGATTCGCTAATTCTTCTGTTGAAAATTTTTCATTGGCCCAGAGTTCTCCAGATAAACTGTGGCCCAATCACTGATGCAAAATAATGTCAAAAGTATTTGGACTCTATCCTATCGCGAAATGAATCCGCGAATTTTACAGGTCTCTTATTGATTGTGTATGGGCAAGCTTTAGTCTACCGTAAGAGTGAAATGAATCCGGGAAATAAATCGTTGCAGTTCGCAAGCCAATGTTGGCCACTGCGTAGAAGAGAGAGTTGCTCTGTGTCGATCACTACTCTATGACTTGGACGAGCGCGGAAGCATGCTCCAGAGGGAGGGAGAGAAAGAGAGAGCGTGTGTATTTCTGCCGCTTGGAGCGCTGCCGGCACGTACCAGCTGCCAGATGGTGATAGAGGGGGGGGGGGGGATGTGACGTGGATGGTGGGCGGTCGCGTAAGTGGGGCGGAAAACTTGGCCGTTCCGCCGACGCGCGTCACGTTGCGGTATGCCGCGCGGATCATAAACAACTCCATAAAGTCGCACAGTATAAAGTTTCAACGTGACTACTAGCACAGCTCTTTATCAGCCTGTGTGTTGAGCAATCGTGTTCCTTATCTTGAAAAGAAAAAAAAAGCCTGTCTTCAAGTCACGAAGTTAGATACGTACATATTTCTCTCTCCCTCCCCCCTTTTCACTTTTTATTTTAAAAAATGAAATTTACTTGTATTTTTTTATTTACCTCTCAAATCTCAATTTTTTTATTCTAAATAACGAATTATATAACAATTTTGAAAATAATAATTTCAATAAACACACGTATTTGTTTAAGTGTCAAAACTGATCCTACAAAGAGGTGTTGCACATGTGACTAGCAACAATGTTTGCCCACCTAAATTAAGAGAAATATATGTAAAAACAAAAGCTGGTGTCTTCGTTACGGTTTACATCGGTTCGGTTTGATAGTTTTATTGGCAAATTGTACAACAGTGATGGCCAAGATTCTATTCTTTTTTTTACATCTTAGATTACAATGAATGTAATGTTTGTTTGTATGTATCAATGTATATTGTAGGTATAATAATTTTCCCGCGTCATATCTAGATACTCTCGCATTCTTATACTTTTTAATTCCAAACCAATATATATTTTTTGCCTTAATAAATACGTTACTGTTAGCTAAAAGCTTTTAATGCTCACAAAGTGACTGAACTGTTATCATTTCACTTTACTTATTAATTCAGTAGTGTGTTTATATATACATTAATGATATTTATGTGTGTAATTTGTTATTGAAATGTTTTCATTAATTTTCAGAGTATTTCTTTTTCTTTTTTCAGTTGACTATTGATGATGATGGTGGTGATGATAGTGATGATAACGATGATGATGGTGATAATGATTGTGATGATGATGATGATGTTGATAATGATTGTGAAGATGATGATGATGATGTGGACCACCCAGAGGCTGGCTTGACTTCCAAGACCGCGGCGTGACCACGACAGACTAATCGAGATGATTCTGCTGTGGGTGGTCATTGCCTTCGGCATTAAGGAAAGAGAGCCAGACCTTGGGCAGGCATTTTTAAACGTTTCACTAGCGCAAATATTCCCGACTCAGCTGGGAATCGAACCCCGGGGGAGGCAGGGGAAAAGAGGGAAGGGGAGGGAGCAATATACCTGGGGTCCAGGCACCAGGGAGTACATTTAAGATTCGTGATATTTTTTAACGAATGATTTTACATAGATATAATAGGAAATCATAAGCGTACTAGCTTAAGTACCCGGCGTTGCCCTGGCTAAACACATCGCAATATAAGGAACATCACTAACGAGTTTCAAGTCTCTAGGAGATACACTTGAAAAACGGTAAATTTTAATTGTGAAGACCCACTGATTGCACGATCTCGGTGCATCAGCACAACCGGGACGCCAATCTTCAGCTTCAATTTGTGGGAAGGAAGGTAAGCCCTATGAAAGACGTGACAGAGGCACCAAACGATGGTGCGTTACAAATTCAAGGCAACGCCGTCTATTGACGAAGTACTAAACTAAACTGTTATTAGCGCCTTTAGTTCGCTAGCAGCCGCGAGCTTCACTAAGCGGATGGGTTTCGCCAACGAGAAGGATAGGAAGTTGCCAGACCTTACTATACAACCGTGTGGCGGACATAGAGAAATGACACAAAACTCACTGTGTGTCTATTATCTACCTCCTATGATGTTCTATTATAAATCTCCATTTACCCTTTTTTCACTCCCTTAGGGATGGAATTTCATAATTATATGCAGTCTATGTCACTCTGCGGTCCATAAACTACACGTATGCATGAAATCACGTCGATCCGTTGCTCCGTTGAATGAAGGACAAACAGACAAACACACTTTCGCATTTATAATATTAGTAGGGATTGCTAATATTATAATTCATTGAAAATATTACGAATTACGCGATACGGGAAGATCACATTAATTTGTAAAGGGTTAGTAAAGTTGTGCGTTAAGTAGTGGGGAGGAGGCCCGACCAAATTATTTTCCCCTTAAATTTCTCTCGACAGTCCTGGACGAACCCAGGGTCCTTAGTCCCAACAGCCGGAATATCTTACATCTGCGGCGATAGGTCGGACTCTAAGTTCATTAAAAGTGAAATAAAAAGCATGTGCTGATCTTAACTTCATCAGTTTACAATAAAATATAAAAAAATAAAAATTCGGGAATCTGTCTACGTAATCATTACTCTATGAACGGCATGCGCGGCCGTCAAGAAGCACTGCCAACCTCTCGGAAATGTGGTCGCGTCCTCGGTGGTGGTGAAGTGTGAAGAATTGTGGATTTTGGGGGAGGGGAGGAGGAGAGAATGTTGGCATCGCCGCCTGCGGCGCCTCCTGAACTCCGGCCAGAAAAACAAAAAACCTCAGGCGCGCGAAGGCCCGGCTTTTCCCTCGACGAGAAAACGAAGAAGAAACAAAAAAATAAAAGGCCCTCTTCTTGAGTCTGAATGGGTATGAGTGTATGTGTGAGCGCGCGTGCCCAAAGGGAAGAAACAAGAAAGAGAGAGAGAGAGAGGGAAAAGGGAGAGCGGACAGTTGGTCCCACTGGCGAGCCGCAGCATCCTCGAGACATGTGCGGGGCCGGCCTTCTTACCATTCCCAAACCTGCGTTGCCAGACGGCAAAAAAACCGAAAATATTGGTACTGGACCTAGTCAAGTTATCGTACTTTTTTCCGGTAAAATTACGGTACGGCCCTTTTCTATGCTAGCACGGAGTTAGGAATTGTCAGGAGACGGCATACTGTGGCGTAGTTGAAGTCACTTTTTGACCTTGCCATCACTAGGGGCAGGAAATTTTCGCGAAAAAATCTGAACACCTTCTAGACTGCAACAAGGTATACCCACACCAGCGGTTTTTCCTTGTGATTGGCGGCCGTCTGCGAGAGAAGTCGTTGCCTTGTTTGCACGAGCCACTAAGGACGAGTTTGCTTCCACACTGAATTAGTGTGATTGGTTGTTGTAACAATCGACATGCACCTCAAAGTAACTCACCCAATCACGAAACACAGACAATACTACAGTGTTTTAACTTCCAGCTACTCTCGGGATCTTTTCGCGAAATTTTCATGGCCCTAGCCATCACCATACTGTTCAGCCCAGAAATTGCGGAAATGGTGCTTGATAACGTCTGACAATGGTTGGAAAGTATGGGTTATAATCTCTGTAGTTAAAAACAGTCACTTTCATAAAAAAAAAGATGAAATAAAATTGTTTCCACAATATAAAAACACTACACTTTAACCAATTTTTTGGGCATCTAACCAATATGGTGCAACAATTAGCTGAAAAAAGGGGGGGGGGGGGAAGGCTTCACATAATTACAACGTAATGTAATAATGCAGACGTGGCTACCCCCTGTGTACTATAATTAAGAAACATGATTGAGCAAAATTACCTTTATCAAAAAGAAATAACTTATGAAATGGCTCACCAACAGTCTCGAAAATACACGAAAAAGACTTACGTATAGAAAAAAAACCTTTGATTGCCTGTTGTCCGGAATACCCAAGATATGATCCAATGGATTCTGCTGTTTTGTTGTTGGCTTCTAGACATTCACATCGTGTCAAATTAACTCGCAATAAAACAGCAACGGCAAACATTTAAACAGCAAAGGCAAATTCTAATCTGATACCGAATTTCGCAGGGCTTTACTTACTATTTTTTTTTTGGATGGCTGAGAGATTTGCATTCCATAGTAGGAGGATGTCAGATAAAACTTATAAACTATCAACTGAGGTGGTTCTCCGAATGATATATGAAGATAGTCGTTGTATTGAGCCTCCTGTAGCTCGAAGAGCAGAAGAAATTTATATCATAAGACAAGTGAATAGTGGTAGAGGGATAAAAAAAAACACGTTTGAACAATCTTTGATCAGTATTGAAAGATGTTGGACGCTGACTCGCATGGATGTGCAATGTGCAAGTTATCTATACAGAATCACTCTGAATTCGACCCACTACCTTCAGCTGCAGATTCATCAAGAAGAAATAAGTTATATATATATATATATGTATATATATATATGTGTGTGTGTGTGTGTGCGTGCGTGTATGATACAAACACGCAAAAAACGTATGGTCGTCTAAAAGTGTTTCCCAAAACTATTATAGGAATGCCTTAAAATTGAAGCTGAACTGTTTTAATGCAAATAATAGAAAAATGTATTTACGCTAGAACATTAAGTATCTGGACTATAATTAATCAAATAAAGTTCTTGAAACACTGAAAGAAATTTTCGCTGTCGTAACATGATTACATTGAAATAAATGGGGGTAAAAACACGTAACAAAAATGTATAAGAACTGAGCTGCAAAAAGAGGAAGTTATGAAAAATCAAATACCGGAGTTATGAATAAAGAATTAATTATTTACTGAATAAATAAATTCTGCAAGAACACTTATCTTGCATATATGCCCAGGCTATTTTACGCAGCAGATAATCGTTCCAAGCATACGACATCCATTCTTTTTACAGCAAACTATAAGAAGGAAAACTAAAATTTGTTTGGTGGAATGAACGGAAAATTTTTTATCTCCATCTGTATTTAAGAGCCTACATTTTTTTAAAATAATAATGTACTTAAGTACCTATTCAGTGGTTTCTTTGTTCGTTGGTCATTTGATCAAGGCCCGATAAGTTCTATCCGTCCGTCAAAAGCTTGGCGGACGGATCATAGCTATGGTTTTGACCGCGACAGTCAACTGTTACCAGAACACAGACCTAAAGTGTTTGTACAGGTCTTTCAGATGTTTTGTATAATACCACTGCTGTTCTTAAAACATATGTCCAAACAATTTAATCACGACCCTTAATTTTTTTTCCGAGGAAATGATAATAGAGTACATCCAAAAAAACGACATAAGATAGCAAACAAGATCCAAAGCATATCTCCGAGAGAAAAAAAAAACATGTATTGTTGGCAGCACCTTTTTTGGGGAAATATTCTGACGGACGGATGAAGCCAAATTGTAAATCGATTGGCCGGATGCGTGGCGTTGACGGACGAAATAGTGACGGGCTATTGTGATTCCGCCTTGTGTGCTCCAAAATGTAGGAATTGTCGCATGCCAGCAAGGAAACCTGGTACCAAATGTACCTAAATTATCCTGGCGCGCATACCACAATGCAAGTACGTCTGGCAACCCTGGGCTCGTACACCCCTTGGGGAGAATGTGAGTTGGGTGAGGGTGGATCTCGGGAAGGAAGGGGGGGGGGGGGGGGGGGGGTTACGGGGGCGAGGGACGCTCTCCCCAAAATAAACAACAGCCTTCCAAAATAAATGAGGGGACGTGGTTAAGAAATAGCTGAGGCCAGCAGACGCCAAGATGCCGTCCATGCGGGACCAAATGCACGACGCACAGAGTTAAGTAGAGAGAGGCAGGGGCGTCACTCCCATTTGGGCGAAAGTTCCTTAAGGCCCTTTTTACACTATCAAATAACCGTTGCCATAACGTATTATATTTTTCTGTTATACCCACAAGCCGAAGTCTTCAAGATGGTGGACCCACGTGTGGCAACATAAACCAGTATATAATATCTTTCGCGAACATTAGGGGACGTACCAAACTTCTTGACGTGACAAATAAAACTTTACGATAATGAAACTACCGTGGAATATATTTAGTGAACTTAAATAATCAGAGCAAGAAGCAATCATTTGAATAAGCAAGAAAACTAGCATTACTACATTAATAGAGACCTGCAAAATTCGCGGATTCATTCGGTGATAGGCCAGAATTCAAACACATATGCCTCTTAGATAATTTTTCTATTGGCTTACTGTTCATCTGGACGAATCTCAAACAGTTATAAACCTTCAACCAAAGAAGTATCGAATCACAGACAAACCATATGAGACGACTTACAAATCGGCAGCCAATGAACTTGCGTTATTTGCCTGAGTGTACAGGGGTATGTGCAGTCTATCCTGAAGGCCATCGAAACCGCGAATTTTGCATGTATCTATACATTAATAACGCATAGTTTCTTCAAAATACTAGTTGAGTTTCGGTGGCACGGTGGCAGTGGCAGAGTACGCTATTCCAGAGGCGAAGATGTTTTCGTTGACGTGGTTCAAATGTCGTCACTGGAAACTCTTTTTTAATAACAAATTACTGTTCGCACATATAGTGTTAAAAGAAACAAATTCAATTTTTATTTTTAATTGTTTATCTAATTGCTGTAATAACTTTAAATACCTACATCGCTAATTCCATTCGTTTGGTTATTTCACGCTAGGAAGGTATATTTTACTAACAGTAATAATAACAATTATTATTACAAGTAACTCAAACAAATAATTAATTTTATTATTAAAACAACTACGTTTATCAGGAAATTGAATGCCCATAAATTAATTGGAGCATATGAGGATCACTTCAAAGGAACTGCTCACCTGTTAACCTAAATGAAAATTCGATATGGTTTTCTTTCACTTAGGATTTAAGTTCATTATGGGAACTACTGATATATTAAACAATGTTTATTTATTTGTCGCGCTTGGTAAAGTAAAAGCATGTTCTATGATTAGTCTTGAATGTTTAAATCGTAGTCAAAACAATATTTAGATAGGTGTATCATTTAGGAATACATAGTAAGTGTAGCATGAGTTACTTAGCATACACAAGATTTGCGCGGTTTACTGCTGCAGAAAAGTGTTCTAACTGGTACCACTTAAATCAGTATTATCTATATCAAATTTCGGACATTGATGTAACTTCAAGCTCCTTCAGTAAATAAATAAATGCTTAGAGTGAAGCGAATGACTTATAGCCAAACCAAACCAAATTTTAACCAAAAGTCTTCCCTTCGCTAAAATAATAAATGATGGTACCCCTTCAATTGAAAACAAAACTTTTTATTCTGATTATATTGATAAATGGTGAAGTTTTATTGAGGAATATGCCCTAATGAATTAAAAAACTCCTTTTGTTGCAACTGCGTATAGGATTTGCAATTTCGGCGTAGAATACATGCAATAAGTAATCAAACACCAGTACCAGAAACAGAATAATTTTGCACATGTAATTTATAAACCATCATTCAAAACCGTTCCATGTGTTGTAGGAACAATATTGTTTGGTACCCTCAACCCATATTATAATCCTATTTTTATTAACAGCGTGGGAGAGTTGTGCTTATAGAATTTTGACGCCTACACACAAATACCTTCCTTAGTGAGGGCCTTGAATGTAGTCTACAGCGAGGTGATTACAGACGGTGACACACGTCACATGTCACACGTCACACGTCACACGTCACACCTCACAAGTCACGGATAGGGAAGGAACCGCCCTGTAGTTGGATAACGAACCATTCCGGAGTATTGGCAACGTGAAACCCACCGTTTAACCACACATTCGTATTTCATATCATACTAGAAACACGAAGCAAGCAGCAAAGAATGTGCACATCAAGGGCGCCCATATGGCAGTTTGTAGGCGGGGGGCAGACTATTATGATAGTTTGTAAGGGGGGGCATACTATTATGATAGTTTTTAGGGGGTGCAGACCTTCAAAAAATGACAAAAAGTGTTAAAAATTACTCCCAATTTGCCAAAAATCCTCAAAAACCCATACATTTTTTCCTCTTCCTGAAAGCTGGGGGGAGGGGGACCACGGCCCTACCCTGCCCATGGGTATGGGCGCCCTTGCACAACATGCACCACTATTTGATTTCATTGCACTGAAAATGTGTTCTCGAATTTATCTTTGCGACGGGGGGGAAAAAAAGAAGCACAAAATAACAAATCTAAAAGCAATAGTTAGCTTTTTAGATGCATGGACACACGTGGGAAAAACACATATTGCCAAAGCTAGCTCAGTTTTTTTTAATCTATTACTGCTTGAAATAGTTGCACCAACCTGAGTTTAGAACGTAGAGTTTGAAATTATGAACCCGAGACAAAATAGAACTATGTTAATATGTAAATATTATTTAATAATACAAATTTCGTAACCAGAATATTTTAGTGTATTTTTTGTATAGTTATCGATCATATACAAAATAAAGTATTTTAATGCTAACAAGCCTAGCCGTATAAATCTGGCGACAGTGGGCACAATTAGCTCTGTAATGCAATCTAAGCGTGAGACAGACATAGCTGTAGCTGTTCACGTCATCTGTCTGCAAAACTGTATCGACATTTCCCTTCGTACCCTCGTAACCTGCGCTAATCTTATCTTTCCCGTGACTAGCACAGCCTACCATCTGTTATAACATGTTCCAGCCTTTGTATCCCTTTGGAGTTTCTAAACATTCTACCCTTCCCCCAACCACTGAGTTGATTAAGCGGGAAGGTTTCAATGGTTTTTAAACCATAAATATGCTTAAAAAGTTTAATTTCCAATATGCGGCTTCGTCAAAGCAGTTTATGCGATGTAACGAATCGTCCGAAGTACCAACTGTTACAAGTAGTTTCTCCTATAAAGTCATTGGCGTTTGGAACTGAATTTATTTTTGGTGATTACTAAAACTTAAATAGTAATGTCATTATAAAGTAAGTGATAATAAATAATTACGAAAAATCGCAAGACACGCTTATTACGTGCGCAGTTAATTCTGGAAAGCTGACCAGGCAACGGTTTACAAATAACTTTTAACTATTGGAGGTACTGGGACAACACAGAGCATAAATGCCCGGGTAAGAATCCGGACCCAGTATTACTGCGAACACTATTTGGTAGTGAAACAGTTACTTTCATGTAAATGTACAAATTTACAAATATCTGTAATTTTACATGAATATCTCTGTTCCATTTACAAAAAAAAATAACATGTACAGTGTAGACGAGAAGCGGACTCAAATGAAAACTGGGCGTAAGGCGAGGGGCGAGAGATCTCTGTAGCTGGCCAAGGCATGCGTAGATGATTATATTTACGTCAAACATTTAATCGTTATTTTAAAAATTATAAAAATATATAACCTAGTTTGTAATACACATTTATTATCTAATTTTACAAGTTGTTACAGGCTGTCTTACATTTTTATTATCTAATTTTAAGTACCCAACTTCGGACGCTAGTCAAAGTTTAAGTAACTCTTAGGTCATTGGTAGTCTCTCACGTGAAATAATAGGTTATTTCCCACACAGCGATTAAATGTTGCATCCTTTTAATGTTGTAATTAATAACATGTAACAAGACTTGTAAACACATAATTTACACATTGCCATGTGAATAATTTGGATAAATGGTTCAAAATAGAAATTGTAGCATAAACATTACAGAGCTAATATGGTGCGGAAATATCCAAGGTTATAGCGGGATCTGACCTCTTGAACACTGTACTATTTGGGGTCAATATTTTCAGCAGTTATGTGCGCAGATATTATGTTAAAACAGGGCTTATAATTCTGGTCCCATTTTAGTCAAGAAATAAACATAAAACAGAGGAATATAAATCTCGATGGCGGATGGTGTAGAATTTTAAAACATATAACTAGGCTCTGCTGATGAATTTTGAAACATATTACTAACACAAATAAAACATAACATTGACAGTTACAGCCCAAAATATTAGGTAGTCGTGATGAAAATGCTTTTTTTTTATCCACAAAACATATTCTTCTCCTAAAATTTCTTGTCAACTTTCTCTCGTTACAAACGGGCTGGTTTGAAAAATATTTGAAAAAATTTTAAGATCCTGATTAATTTCCCCTCACCAATATGTTCCACTCATAGAGCCCCTGAAGGCCTTTAGATAGGGCTCTGGCAACGACCTTTGACTTTCAATCAGTTGTTGAAGTTTTGAAAATTAAAACTTTTTATCTCAGCCTGTTAAGGGCTCCGCCTACCCGGGCACGCACACGGTGTGCAGAGCTTCAGGAAAAACAACGCGATTTCAAAACTACTGAATATATCCGAGTGGGGTCTGCTTACGAAAAGCATTTAAGAGTTCGCTGAGGACCGAAAAGTACTTTCTATTTCGGATGAAGTTTTTAAACTGTATTTTTAGAAGAGTTAAAATGGCTAAAAGGCATGTTTTCAGAGTAATTTTTAGGAGTAAAAAAACAGTACAGATTCTTGAAAGCAATTAAGGGACTTGCATTACACCTTTATCTTCATTTCTCAGCCATATAATGCTACGGTCACCGCTCAAATTCCACAGTTCTCCTGTGACTACGAGAATAGCCAGTTCAGAGCCTTGCGCTTAGAGGCGATACTGCGCCAGAAATACCACCGAGCGTCGCGCTTATCACCCCGTCTCACTAACACAGATACGCCCCTGACGAGGCGGGCCCCTTAAGAGGTAGGCCTTTTTGATACACGGCCACGCAGACAGACGTACAGACAGACAAAGTTGTGACCACATGATGGTCTCGCTGCGCGCAGATCAGGGAGACAATGAATAAAATATATTATATTCCAACTATAATCTCAGAATGAGTAACATTATGAATTAACATATATTTTTTTTAAACTGTGATTGTATTAAAGAATAGTTAAAATTATTAAAATATATTTTTTTTTATTTTAAAATATTTTTACTAGCATAATCTATTGCTGGTTTATATCATAGACCTAATAGATCAACTGGTGTCAACTGTTAAAAACACATTTAATGTTTATCAAACAAATGAAGGCGAGGGCGAACCCACAAATGGTAATCCCATCACACAAACACAAAAAAAAAAAAATCCCATAACAATTCTAAATCGTGCAACGCGGCCAAAATAGTTGTTTTGGGGTCATAAACGACCGCAGGGTTGGCACACTAGTTTCCTTTATATTTAATTTTAGTAATTGGCCCTCATTGTCCAAAGGTTGGCCACGCCTGCTCTAGAGCGTTTTGAATGGAGTACGGTTAAGTGAAAAAAATCAAACTTGCATTCATCGAACGTAAAAACATTGTAAAAATAATAAATCTCTAATTGGGTCAAAAACGCGAAGAAGAAAAAAATATTAGCACGGGAACGCTAGCTTACACGCAATGAACATGCATATGAAAGTGGCACACATACATACTTACGTGACCACGGGAACCATTTAAATAATTCTGATATAGCTCCCGAATGGTCAGTATACATTACTGTCAAGTAAACTACGTAAACGGGCATGAATTATTCTCATCCATGAATAAGTGACGCACATTTGTGAGAACAAAGCTTCGATTGTCGATGGAATTTCAAAACCGCTAATTTAAAGCACTAATGTTTGGTTACAAATCATAAAAATAATTTTTTTGGTCCTTATGCAAACATTTTCTTACACGTGGTACACTTAGCCTAAGAATACACACATATTCTTAATTTTTTTTTTGCGTATAGCAGTTATACAGTTATAATTAACCCGCAAAAAAAATTAAAAAAAAAATCTCGGTATGAGTAATGTTATGAATAATAGTGAAAACTATGATAGTACCTTTTTTTCTTGTGATAATCACAAAGGTAGGTACACAATATTTGGACAACTCAAAATGTAAACTTAAAATTCTTACTTTGATATTTGGCCACAGTTTCGGCAGAACACCCGACATTCAGCAAAGTGGTGCTGGTTAGAATCCCAAGTAGGGGAAGTAGGGTATAGGGGTGGGCGCTACCGCTATCCATGAGGTTCTCTCGCGGTGCTCTTGATTTGAGTACCCTTTCACTACCCCTCCTCATCAAAATATTATTTCCACCATTTTGGCCAAAAAATTATTTTATATTCTTTTATATTATAAATATGGCTCTGTTTTAGCAAAACACATAATGTTATTAATTGTTATTAATATTGACCGACTGCTAAAAATAATTTCTCATGTGAAATAAGATTTTGTGTGTAGCATAGAATTATTTTTTCCTTCTTTCATAATGACAACTGTAATACTGTCAATAGACTGTAACTCACAAGTCTTCGAAAAATTAACAAATATTAAAATTCAATATATTCAAATTAATAATGGTATGCAAACAGATTTTTAGTGTAAGTACTCAAGTTGGCAACAATGGGTGCCATTTACTCCGCACTGCAATCTACGCGTGTTCCGCGATATAGCATGTGCGTAGACAGGGGAGCAAATCCTCGGAAACTCGCAAGGGGGCGCCGCGCGGACCCGAAGTTTCGCGTTTCTAGTCAATCGATGCAAGTCGTCTCTGGATATGTCATCTCAGTACGTTTGATACTACCCGTATTTTGGACTGTATGCGTGAAATAAGCGGAAAACATTATGACATACGGAAAGTTTTCTATAAAACACAAGTTTTAAAGTTTAGTTAGGTTTATCAACTCCGTTTCACAGTCATGATTATCCAAGCGCAAGCGGGTCCCCTCAGTGAGGGGCTTCTTAATTCCAGGGGGGCCCGGCCCCCTGTTCCCCTATGTGCTCAGATACCAGAGGAGCCCGGGGCCCCCTGACCCCCCGCCCCACATGTGCATAGATACCAGTGTCCCCCCCTCCCCCCGGCAGCCCATGTGCGCATATACCAGAGGAGCCCGGGCCCCCCTGACCCCCCGCCCCACATGTGCACATATACCAGTGTTCCCCCCTACCTCTCGGCAGCCCATGTGCGCCTATACCAGAGGGGCCCGATCTCTCCTAAAATGTCTGAAATTTAAAATCTCCTCACTCCGTTGGCAATCGTAACTGGGAATATGGGTGATAAACGTAATGATGAAACCAAAACTGTGTTTTAACGTAATATATAATTTTTTTTTCATTATGAAAAGTTGCTTTCCGCTTACTGCACGCATAAAGCCTAGACCGCCTAAGGAGATGACATGTGTCGGTTTCCCCCCCGCACGTAATATTTTTTTGGTTCGCAGATTCTGCCCCCCCCCCCCCCGCCCCCTCTCCACGTTTGCGAATTCTACAGATTTGCGCCCTTCCTTTGTCATGTAACGTGTCTTCAAACTTCGAACGTTCTCAAAAGCAGTGCCAGTGGTTTACCTATACTTCTTGCAACTGTTTTTTTTTTTCTGTCGAACATAGTTCGTGAACAACTTCCGATGGTTGTTTGTGTTTTTATCATGGTGTTCCGCGAGAGTTGGGGGGAATGGTTCATCATTGTTACTACGGTCGAGAACTGCCAAGTTACATGACGCATACTTTACTTTATGACCACCTTTAAAGACCTCGTCGACAAGACAAATAACACAATAAAAAAAATTAGTTACTTGGTCAGCTGCCAATAAAGAAGTCGTTTACACACGCAGGCATACGGCGGAGCTTAGTTGCCAAGGCATCCTCGCTTAGCGCCGTTGTTGCTAGCCTGAGATACCTATAATAACCCCCAGCCGAGATAACGACACGTCGGTAAGCGATCTGATAAGCTGTTACGCTGTTGATATTCCCATGAATTATGAAGATTACGATAGCGGGCGCTTTAACTTCGCCACTAATGTACGAACCATCCGAAATTTCTCGAACTGTGACCTGAAACGACGTTCTCGGGAACCGTTATCAGATCACGTCATGGAAAACTTCCAAGATACTAACACAGATATAATCCGTTAGCTCACATTAAGAGGCCGTGTCACAAATTTGCGCTCCTATCTATATCAATGTTATTTTAAAAGGCAGTTTTTCTCAAAGTCTATAAGAGGTAGGGGCCGGAAATTTTGCCTACTGAAAGTATACAATACATTTAACATAACCGCTTTTTTCAAATTTAGTTATCATATCATATATTATTTCTGTGATGAAAATAATATTATCAATATTTTGATTTGTCCAGATACATTGAAATTTTGCTTATATTTATAATTATTTAGCAAAAACTGAAAACGCCATTGAAATGTATTGCACATTACCTTCCGATCAGTGTCTTCATGATCATGATGGGTTTATAAACCTGGGTGTAATCAAGTCTTTAACAATTACATGACAACATTTATACTTAATAATTTGGAGATATGCCTTTTCTATCCTCAGCCCCTGAGCTTTTACTATCTGGTCTGGCGACGGACCTGACACTCTTCAACCACCCCAGGGGTCTCCGATTGCACATCTTATCAAAAAAAAAAAAAGCTGTTCGTTCATTTGTTTTTGTGTTCGAGCGAAGGTTTACTTCTCCATAAGTGCCACAGTCTTCACACATTTATGCCAAGGGAATATTCCGCTGATGTGACGCTATACGAATGTATTATTCGCGACCATACAACTTTTTTGTTTGTCATCGGGAAAATGACGCCGCAGTTTGATTTTTTGTGGTGATATAAAATAAATTTTCTTGCTAGGGAATGTTCATTTTGAATTGAGCATTTTTAAATGTCAGCGTAGAATATGCTTATCTGCCCATTTTGTTTCTTTCCATAATAATGAGTAAAGTTAACATTGTCATAGACATTTTATTATATTCGTTTGCCGTCCAAGTACAAATGTCACACTATATCGCACGTAATTCTATTTTTTACTAATTTGTTAGTTGTCATTTTATTTAAGTTATAAATAACAGTAATAAAAATTATTACTTAATAGTCCAGAATAGAGATTGAGTTATTATTCATTTAATAGGAGTTTAAAATATGGTACTACATACATATTTATATTATCTTGTTGTCTTCTTTGTAACTTTACTGGAAGAATGGCATTTGGTATGTATGTTAACTCACAATGAAAATACTTCAGAAGTACTCAATTAACAGTGAACAACCTAGGGCCTATACTAATTTCATTATGTTCATGAAATATAATTGATATTACTAATAATGAACTGTATGTGTTTTGCGTAGAGATATCGTACGAACTGTATGTGGTACAGACCAACATTAGCTAAGACTCTGTAAATAAGTAATTTCAGTTAATGTGTAGAGAATATTAAAAGTTAGAAATAATGATATATATATAAAACAATGCAGAGTAATCAGCATAAAAATAGAAGTTGTTTTTACGTAGCGCCTACTGGAATGTATATTTTGTGTTGAATTATGTGGTATGATTAGTATTCTCTTATTGTAAGATGTGTTTTGTTAAAATCTTATAAAACATCACTTACTGTTGAAGGATTTTCATTTTTTTTGTGATGATCTTACTTAAACAAGTTTTAATTATATTACACATGTATATTTTAAAAGCATTTTAATGTATACTTATAGAATTGTAATAGGCTTTATACGGACTCTCACGATGCATGTGAGCATCTATAATTAATAGAGACCGGAAAAATTCGCGGATTCATTCGGCGATAGGCTAGAAGTCAAATACATATACCTTTTAGATGATTTTGCTATTGGCTTACTGTTCATCTGGACGAATCTCAACCAATTATAAAACACCAACCAAAGAAGGATCGAATCACAGACAAACAAGCTGAGACGACTAACAAGTCAGCAGCAAATGAACTGCCGTTATTTGCCCGAGTGTACAGGGGAATGTGCAGTCTATCCTGAAGGCCGTCGAAACCGCAAATTTTTCCGGTCCCTAATCTACATCAATATTATGGCCGTTTCACAAGATCAAATATTTATTGAATTCAATCTGTTGCATTCATTGTACATGATTTTCGATATGTACATTGAATTCAATACAAATTGAAGATGTTACTCAACTAAGCTTATTCTTATTAACTTATAAGTATTTTGTTTGTTCAGTACATAAAAGTAAAAGATTCGTTATTATTTAAATAATGAGCATCTTTAAGCAATAACGTTTTCAAAATATTTACATAAACATAATGGAATATATTTTTTAAATACTTTATATCTACGATCACATCAACGGCAGTATTATGTAATCAATGAGGTAATGAAATATCCTGAAAGGATATTTTCTTCTCTGTAAAGTAAATTTGTAATGCAGCCCTCTTAATGTTAGTCTTGTGAGTTATTTCGTCTTCTAATATGCTACAGCAATGTATAAAATTAAGTTTTCTTAGTGTTTTAGTCTTGTGTAATGTGATAAATTCAATATTTTTTTTGTATGTTCGTATTCATAAAGGTAGGCTACATATCGTATTAAGATAAATAGTAATATTTTAAATTTAAATTCTTTGAAACAACGTCGATAAGAGGTTCACCTACCTCTGTTAAACTGTATGATGGTGCATTGTAAAAAATTAGGTAGTCTGACTTAAGTGAGATTGTATTTAGATTGTGTGTGATGCATATGCAATATCTAAGCATATGCATTTATGTTATTATCCTTTTAAAACGTTACATGATGAATTTCGTATACTTTTTAATGTCAACTAACATTATTTTTCACGGACTATTACATCCAGATAAAGAATAATTACCACATGTTTGAAGATTAATTGTATTCCGATACGTTTAAAGTATTAAAATTTTTAGTTTTAGTTTTAGATACGACTCATACTACATTTGTTAAAGTGAGGTTTCTTGATTCTGAATCCCTGCATCTGCAATTTCCTAGTGAGCCGCCGGTCAGATTGTCATCCTCTCAGATTGTCGAGGAACCAGATACATTTTTCGTCGAGTAAACTCGAGCTGTCAACCTTCCCACTAATCCTGTGATAAGGGTATAGTAGCTTTATCACGCGCTGCGGCTACAGTTCCTTCGGTTGAAAAAGCCACTAAATCTCACTGTTAAAAGAGAGAACTTCTAGAGCAGAATATTGGAAATAAACATTTACTGACACGGCCTCTTAACATTATTAACTTACGGAATTTCAAGTTGATAAAATGATTAGAGCACCCGTTACTGTATTCATCTGAATTATTAACATTTCGCGTTCTTTGAATGATTCTTCGAGTGGGGAAGATTGATTTAAAACAATTTCTTGTACATAAGCCATTGCTGGTTAAACTGGTTAGAATAGAAAACTTCAGTAATGGACAATAAAATTGAATACATAAACACACGGAGAACAAACCAATATTAACTGATATAGACAGCACGTATAATGCCATGGAAGGAATGAGTCATACAAATACAAGAGGGCTTGCAACGACGAAACTGCTACAAGAACAAAAATTTCTAGAGACCGGAAACATTCACGATTGATTAGAATCCAAATACGTGCACCTTTGGTGTGACAATGCATCAAGAGCAAATTGCTATTTCGTAATTTGGTAAATTTTATTAAGTCATATTTAAGATATATTTTTATTGTTTTAACATTAATTAGAATCGATATACCCTGGTATTTTGATTTGTTTTATGACTTTCGATATTATATTTTTACGTAATTGGAACGTAAAGTAAGAGTCCAAATAATGTTGGTTGTTTAAGATATTTAGCAACATTTCTTACCAAGGATAATATATTTAATTTAAAATTTATTCAATTTTTTATTTTTCCTTCAATTTTAAATTAATTTTTATCTTTGTTGATATACTGAACATTTGACAAGTACTGTCGGCAAAGAAGTAAGGCAGACTTTTTTTAAACTAGCTAATTTGCAAATTCAAAGAGAACTGATTGTATGTTATGTATGAGAATAGTTTGGTTTGAAAGTGGAAGGAAAGGATACATGAGTTGCAAACTCTCTAAAATAATGTTGTTGTGGCACAGGCAAATTTTGTAACTGCTTTACCAGGAAATTCGCGCTTGTAAGACACCACTACAACACACATTTGTCTATTCAAATGCAAAATTTTGAATCCAGCCTTAACAAAAAAAAATGCAAATAGCTTTAAAATATTTTTTTCTCACAAAAATAAAAACAAATAACTTTGAAATTACTGAGGATTGATTCCCAATGTAAGCTCAGTGTGAACCGTTTGGATGATACAGCTTCAAGAGTGGATAGTTCACACACACAGCCTACGTCCTGAAATAAGTTTCATATTAGTTTATTTCACACTTGTCTCTGCATAGCAGCGGGGAAAGTATTTTAAAGAATGCCAGAGAAACTTTGGCGTCTCATGAACACGCTAGAAGAAAGACCTGTCCATGTCAATAAAACAAATTCTGCTAGCATACTGCTAAACCAAGCAAGTATAAATGACACCCTTCAATTATAAGGTTTAAGGCATAATATAGTAAGTCAAGGTAAATCATTCTTCAACTTTTGCTTCTTGTAAGTTAACTGGTTCTCTCTTCTTTCCTCTCTCCGCCCATTTCAGTTTTTACTTTCGTTTGCAGTTACATATGCTGGAAAACTATTTCCGTAATGACAGTTAATGTTTAGGACGGATAATATCTCAGGCGACAAAAAACTCGATCGGTATGTAATTGCCTGTTGTCATAATAAAATGAAGACACGGAACCATAAGCGGATTTATGCAGTGAAAGCTATGTACTTGAAACACTTCATCTTTTTTTTTTTTTTTTGCGGGTTCTGTCATTTCGAGTCACGACTTTTTTCGACACGTCTTGCACGTTGCTCCGAAGAGCCCATTTCAAAACCCATTACGAAACAAGGGCGAAATCACGTTCAAAGGTTAAACATAACTCATCGCGAAAAGGACAGCATGACCCATAGAGACGGCAGGCGGATTCCTGCGTACATATACACTGTAAAAAAAATTACAGTAAATTTACGGAATTTTCAAACGCAATAAAACGAAGGGCTCTTGGTGATTCCAGATGTCGGAGTCTTCGCAGGAACTACAAAGGATGCCAACTTCAGGACAGAAAAAAAATTTTTTTCTGTATTTTTACAAAAGATTCCTTTGAAAAACAGTTGCCCAGAAATTGTTTGTAATGCTATAAGAAAGATATAGTAATTCGGTACAATACACAATGGTTATTTTTGCATATATGAAATACGTGTTTAGAATTAGGCCTAATACAGAGTATTTCTTACAAAAATTGGCGCAATACTTATTATTTTAATTGATGTTTCGTTCAGGCATATTTTTTTTTAAACCATTGAAAATATAATCGAATATTCAACAATTTGACCGTCTTTCATATTTGACAGTTACGAAAAGTAACACCAATGGTCTACATATATTTCTGGTACTCCTGGTATTGTCAACACTGAATGTGCCGTCGTTTCAAATCCACTGTGTTCGTCTGTGCAGTAATTTTTTCTGACTACTTTCTTCCGTGTCTTTCTTTGCTGTCTAGATATTTAACATCAGCTACTGGGTTGTTCTCCATCTGTTTATGTATTCAACTTTGTTGTCCATTAACGAGGTTTTCGATGATAATCAGTTCAACGAGTAATGGAGTATGTCCAAGAAATTATCTCACTGCAAGGATCATTTAAATTCCGCGAAATGTTAAAACTTCAGATTTATTCGTTCGATAATGGGCGCTCTAATTATTTTATCAACGGACTTTCCGTAAGCTGATAACGTTTGAGCGCAAACAGAACTTTTCATAAATTACATTTATGTTTTTTTCCCGTCGTTTGAGAAGCAGCAGGTATTATAAAATCGGTTTTATTTTTTAAATGAGGCTAACGCACCATACATAAAGTAAGCAATACTTAAAGTTTTTAGACATGTTATGTGAACGTGAACATCTCAGCTTTCAATTGAAGGAGCACACTAAATATCGGACTCACACGCCGTGTTTATTATTATAATATTTTTTTGTCATTACGATTATTGAGAGAGAGGCTTTCCCTGTACATATTTTGCGTGTAATGTTTCGTCTCAAAATCTCACAACAGATATTTACTATAATGGCGGTAAAAAAATTCATGCAACTTTTCATAATTACTATCACTAGCGTTGCCCTGTTACAGCTCGAAAACAAAAAAAAATAGTCAATATCTGGTGGAAAAAATTTGTGACCGAGCAAAAATAAAGTGAGAGATAAATATAGATTTATAGAAATAAATTCACAAGGAAAACCCCTTGATTAATAGTAAATAGAAGAAAATCAAATAATCGAGCCTAAAGGGGCCCGCCTTGTCAGGGGTGTATTTGTGTCAGTGAGGCGGGATGATAGGCGCGACGCTCGCTGGTGCTTCTAGCGCGGTGTCTCCTTTGAACTGGCGCGCAGTCTTCTCGTCCTCACAGGACAACTGTGAAACTTGAGCGGTGACCGTAACATTATATGGTCGAGAAATGTTGATAAAGGTATGATGCAAGTCCCTTAAATTCTTTCAAGAATCTCTACTGGTTGATTAACGCCTAAAAGTTACTCTGAAAACATGCGTTTTAGCCATTTTTAACTCTTCTAAAAAATACAGTTCAAAAACTTAATCTGAAATCAAAAGCACTTTCCGGCCCTCGGCGAACTCTTAAGGGGTCCGCCTACCTGGGCACACACACGGTGCGCAGAGCTTCAGGAAAAACAACGCGATTTCAAGACTACTCAAGATATCCGAGTGGGGCCTATTTACGAAAAACATTTAAGAGTTCGCTGAGGGCCAAAAAGTACTTTTAATTTCGGATTAAGTTTTTAAACTGTATTTTTTAAAGCGTTAAGATGGCTAAAAACGCGTGTTTTCAGAGTAATTTTTAGGCATAAAACAATCAGTACAGATTCTTGAAAGCACTTAAGGGGCTTGCATCACACCTTTATCTTCATTTCTCCGCCATATAATGTTACGGTCACCGCTCAAATTTCACAGTCATCCTGTGACGACGAGACGAATGCGCGCCAGTTCAGAGCATTGCACTTAGAGGCTATACTGCGCTGGAAGCACCAGCGAGCGTCGCGCTTATCATCCCGCCTCACTAACACACATACACCCCTGACGAGGTGGGCCCCTTAAATGCTTTTCGTAAGCAGACCCCACTAGGATATCTCGAGAAGTATTGAAATCGCGTTGTTTTTTTTTTTTTTTTTTCCCTGAAGCTCTGCGCACCGTGTGTGTGCCCGGGTGGGCAGGGGGCTTGAACGCGAACACAGTATGGACTGCTTTCATGTCCCCTGGCAAGTGGTTGGATCGGCGCGAGCGAGCATGGCAGTGGACGGAGTGTTGCCGGGGCGACCGACGCGACAGTAAGGCCTGACTGATTAACAGCTGGTTTATCAGTGGTTTCTGCACGCGACATTATGCAACGCCCCGCCTGGAGGTATTGCATGAACCCATCACGTGTGTGTGTGGGGTGAGGGGGGGGGGGGGACCGGCAGAACACGCCACAAAATTCTCTCGCGATAACGCCTTTATCGCCGGCAATTATAATTTAGATAAGTCCTTATCTAAGAGATAAAAAGAGGCCGAGATAGGAAGTTTAAAATGGGCTCTCGTTCTTGATTAAGAGTGCGATTACTTATCTCGTTGATGTGTTTACTTTAATTTTTATGTATAAAAAAACAGTCGAGTCATTAGGTAAGGCAATGACATTACAGTTGAAACAATTTATTGCACATGGCGGCATTGCTGGAATACACAGTATGTAAGATGAACCTCAAGAATTGACAACAAAGACGCAAAGCAAGCCAAAATCAGCCTAGACAGCACAAAGAATCCTGTGCAAGGAATTACACTGTTAAAAATCTTATCCTTAAATTTAAGGAGAACGCTGGTTACATATTATCCAGGGCTCGTCGTAAATGTATAACGTACGGCCATCTTCGTTAAATTACGGGTGCTGTGTTCACTTTTAACATGAATCCACAATAATCATTTTAGTATATACAAGAAAAACATTCAAAAATTTGATAGGACTAATGCAAAAACACTCATTATTCATTCTATGCGTGTTCTTACCCCAAAAACAGAACTCGGAAGTCTTGATGTAAGCTTTTGGACATAAGCCATTGCTAAGCACATGTATGTCTGTAGAAGAAAACTACAAAAAAAAACCAAAATACAAAAACACAAATTAAGCAAAAAAATTGATGTTGTCAACAGGATATAGGATATAGCAATTTTTTGCTTAATTTGTGTTTTTATATTTTTGGTTTTTTGTAGTTTTCTTCTACAGACATACATGTGCTTAGCAATGGCGTATGTCCAAAAGCTTACATCAAGTCATGCACTCCCATTGCACAAATATTTCAAAGATAACTCGGAAGTCGAAATACGGCGTAGTTTTTACGAAGATCCAGTCAGATGAAATTACGAAGAGCTCTTAGTTTATTTGAAGTGACTTCTTCATCGAAAAGTCCGTTAATCTATTGTAATTTCTAAGATTGTAGTCATAAAATATCACAGCACAGACGGACACAGCGGGTTGACGACGAGATGGTTGCAACAACAACTGTAAATACAGACAAACAACAATCTTGGACAACACATCGACAAACAGAACACCAGACTGTGTTCATCTATGCTGAAATATATTTTTATGACTAAATTCATGCCACGGAATTCTCTGTGCCGTCGAGATATTTGACATTTGACTTTAGCTGATTTGGACTTGTTCTCTGTGTGTTTATTGTATTTATGTTTGTTGTCCATTTTGAATTTTTTTCTGTGACATGCACGAAAAACGAGCAATGGCTTGTGTCCATGAAAAAATTTAAATCAATTCTTCCCATTACAAAAATCATTTCAAGGAAGACATTTAATATTTTTTTAACGATGGTTAATTAAAGCGGGATAAAGGCAAATAAAAACTGTACGTAGTGTGATAGTGTTGTAGCTGTGGTTTATTTCGTTAGGAAATTGTAGCAACTTGAAAATCTTTTATAAACATACTAGCTTAATGCCCGGCATGTGTTGCAATGACTCTTTTTTTAAAAAAATTTGTTTGATATAAGTATACATATATATAGCATCTCTATCTCTCTATGTATATAAATCTTTATCTCTCTCTCTATCTATATAGCTCTTAGTATCTCTCATCTGTATACCTATCTATATTTTTATCTATCCCACACGGTGCGCAGAGCTTCAAGAAAAACAACGCGATTTCAAAACTACTCGAGATATCCGAGAGGGGCCTGTTTACGAATTAAATTTTAGAATTCCCTGACGGCCGGAAAGTACTTTAGATTTTGGATTAAATTTTTTAAACTGTGTTTTTGGAAGAGTGAAAATGGTTAAAAGGCGTGTTTTCGGAGTAATTTTTAGACGGTAAAACAACCTGTACAGATTTTTGAAAGCACTTAGGGAATTTACATTGCACCTTTATCTTCATTTCTCCGCCATATAATGTCACGGTCACCGCTAAAATTTCACAGTTTTCTAGTTCAGAGCCATGCGCTTAGAGGCGATATCGCGCTAGAAGCACCAGCGAGCGTCGCGCTTATCATCCCGCCTCACTAACACACATGCTCGCGAGCCCAGCCGGGCGGTACCTTAACCTCGCACGCAGGAGTCAAGAATCCGTCTAATTCAGTGGTTCCCAACCTTTTTCAGCTGGCGACCCACCTTTCCTTATAGGAATACCTCCACGGTCCATCAGTCCATGGTGGCGTAAAAAAACCTTACTTATATTTAGGGGCATGCAGATTTCGCGAAAAGATTTCAAAACTAGATAAAAGTTAAAAAACTGTAGCACCGTCTGTGTTTCGTGATTGGGTGAGTTTCTCTCAGGTACATATCGATTGTAACAACACCAATCACAGTGATTCAGTGCGGAAGTAAACGCGTCCTGAGTGGCTCAGTCAAATAAGGCAACGACTTCTCTCGCAGACGGCCGCCAATCACAAGGAAGAAACCACAGGTGCGGGTATACCTTGTTGCAGTCTAATAAGTGTTCAGATCTTTTCGCGAAAAATGCCTGCCCCTACTTATATTGTATCCCTTCCTTGTGTATGCATAATTTACCATCAAATATTGCATATATATATATGCTTTTTTTTTTAGATACAAATTGATTATTGATAAACAATTTGTAGACATATGCAAAATTCGCGGATTCATTTCGCGATAGGCTAGCATCGAAACAACTATACCTTCGTACCGCTTCTGCTATTGGCCCACATTTTATCCAGGGAACTGTGAGCCAATGGGAAACACTAAACCAAGAAAGTGCCGACTTACGGACAGCCTAGTTGAGACGTCTCACGCGTCAGTAGCCAATGGACAGGTGTCATTTCCGCGAGTATTTAAAGGACTGTGGAGTCTATCCTAGAGGTCAATGAATCCGCGAATTTTGCAGGTCTCTAACAATTTGTGTTCTGATTTGAAAATGGTTGACAAAATAAAAACACTTTGCAGCAAAACAGTTATTTATTTAAGAATAGATATACGTTTGCACACAATACGATTTGTTTCGACTTTTCTTTATCTTTTTCTGGTGGTTTGTTCGATAGTTTCTGATAGTTTTTAAGGATCGAGTAGCGACCCCACCTGTAAACCACTTCCGTGACCCCGCTAGTGGGTCGCGACCCACCGGGTGGGAACCGCTGGACTCTACGTCATACCTTGAGTCCATGGCCGCGCCAGCCGCGGGACAACCAACACGTCTTGTGTTTTCCGCTCACGCACCGCGCGGCGGTACGTGAGACCTTGACATCTCTCCCCCTCCTCCTCCCCCCGCCACACTCTCTCTCCGGTTCCGCCAGCGTTGCCAGATATAACAATAAGTAAATTATGGTACCACCAACATTGAAATTATAGTGTATTACGTTTACTATATTTAGAGACAGGAAAAATTCGCGAATTCATTCCACGATAGGCTAAAATACAAATAGTTATACCTCAGTGCTGCCTTAGCTATTGGCTCACAACTCACCTGGATGACTCTGGGTCTGGGCCAATGAGAAACACCCGACCAAAGCTTTATCGAATCACAGGCTGCTACGTTGGGACGTCTCACAAGACAGCAGCCAATGAGTGGGTGGCATTTTTGACCGAGTGTACGTAGAACTATGGAGTTCATCCTGGAGGTCATTGAACCCGCGAATTTTTCCGGTCCCTAACTATATTACCCGACTACGGCGGAGCCAAAAGGAAGGGTTATGATTTTAGCAGTCTATGAATGAAATCGGTTAAAATCGGGGTTCACAAGGTTAAATCGACTCTTCCTATTGTTGAAGTCTGTTAAAATGTAGACAATGTTACCCGAGCTATAATAACTAATCGATTGACACATTATTCATCAAAATCGGATGAATAGTTTAGGCGCTATGGAGGAACATACGCAAATACAAACATGCATACATGCATAGAATGCTAACATCGTAACCTTTCCTTTTGGCTTCGCCGTAGTCCGGTAAAAATAAGTAAATTATGGTACCACGAACACTGAAATTATAGTATTTCGTTTACTTCATTTTCTTCAAACGTCACATGACATGGACGTGATAAAGGAGCCCGAATAGTCAGGGGTGAATCTCTGTTAGTACAGCAGGATGATAAGGGCGACGCTCGCTGGTGCTTCCAGCGCGGTATCGCCTCTAAGCGCAAGGCTCTGAACTGGCGCGCAGTCTCATCGTACATGATATTTGAGCGGTAACCATAACATTATATGACGGGGCAATTAAGATAAAGATGTAATGCAAGTTCCTTGAGTGCTTTAAAGAAATTTCATCGGGATTTTTATGCCTAGATATTATTCTGAAAACACGCATTTCAGCCATTTTCACTCTGCTACAAATACAGTTTTAAAACGAAGTACGGAAACAAATATATTCATCCGACCTCAGCGTATTAGTAAATGATTTTTGTAAAGAGAACATCACTCGGATACCTTGAGCAGTTTTTAAATTTCGTGTTCTTTACACATCCTTTACGACCCTGAAGAAGAAGTGGTTACCCAACCACGACTAAACCAACAAAGGATATGACCTTGTTATCGACCAATGAGCACTCTAAAAACGCTTGATTATATATTGGTTCAGTCTAGTCTGGAGTGAAATGAATCCGCGGAATATTTGTGATTATATATAGCTAGAGACTGGAAACATTTGCGGAAACATTTCGCGGCGCGTTAAAATTCAATTTTATATTGAGACTTACTTTTGTGATTGGCTAACAGTGTTGGCCCATGAGAAACTATAATCAAAAGAAGTACATATCGAATCACGGGAATTCAAATGAGACATGTCAAATGACCAGCCAATAAAAAGGTGAAATTTGCATGAGCATGCAAAGGAATCTAAAATTTCATTTTACTTTCCGTTTTTATTGTACGATTTTCGGTCTGTGAATATGATTATAATTGGTGATTTTTTACTAACGTGTATTTACATCTCAAATAGCTTGCAAAGTAACAACTAATAATTGTATGTTCGTTGCGGCTACTGAAAAAAAATTTACTAGACTCATGATAATTTCACGGATACAATTCCATGTAGGCTTGGCACCACTTGCCTATACACAATATCATTAGGCCTCTTTTGAGAGACCGTTAGACTGCAATAAGGCATGCCCGAGTTAGCGATTGTTTCCGTCTGAAAGAGCAGCCATTGCCTTACTTGGCCGGGCCATTCAGGATGTGTTTGCTTCCGCAATGGACGGCTGTGATTGGTGCGCTGACGGTGGTCATGCACCTGAAATAAACCTGGCCAACCACGATACACAGACAATGCTACAAAGTTTTTTTAACACACAGTCGGTCTGGAAATATTTTAGCGAAAAGTGCATGGCCCTACACATCAGTCGATATCAAGGTCACACAGTCTCTGTTCTTAGTCGTGATTGGGTGACCACATCTTGTCCTTGTTTATTACTGGCTCAGGGTCGTCAAGACGTGTCAATAACACTGTTAATTCCAATCATCGACGTAAAATAGCTGTACATATGCTACCCAATGAATCCGCGACAGTGTTGCCAACGATAGTACACGAAATTTTGGTACACTTCACCTCTACATTCGGGTACTATCGGGTAAAATAAGTTCTCAGGGTGTAATTCAGGTACATACACAAAATAATAATGAACACAAAATATCATATACCTACACTGTCCTGTTAAATCTCACAATAGCGTGGCAACGTAAAATGTTATAGTTTAAATGTAATATTGGCTCTATTGCTCTAATTTTAAAATGCGTCTTTGGGTGGTTAGGAGGATAATGTAAACGTTTAATACTACAATTTCAGCTACATGTAGAAAACGGTATTTTCAGTGTTAAAGGTTGGTGTACGATTACTGTAAATAATATTACCTGTAATGTAAGTAGGGCGACTTAAATTTGTGACGTGTTGTAACAGTGTAACCGAGACAGGTTTCAGTGAGAGATATCCCTGATCGGTTGTCGCCGGATACTCGACACTAGCTGCAACTTGTACCTGTGGTTCTCCAGAGATCCTTGGGAACATGTGCGGAGATTACTCCTTCCCCGAAATTAAGGAGAACTTCACCGAGGGTTTTATGTCAAAACTATGTCTTACGGAAAACTTTCTGTTTATTCTAAAGTTCCTTTCTTATTACACAACATACAAGTACCCTAACCAGAGATGAGTTATTGCGGTTAAAACCCGCGCAGAAAACTTTCGGACTACACAGGACCCCCTGGAAATTTCCTCGGGCCCACCTTCTTGAAAATCATATTGATTTTCGCCCCTATGTAGCGTAGCCAAGGCTGCTATATATTTTTAAAAAATGGGTGCGTGTACTTATGTACGCGCGTGAGAAGTTATCCTTCTTTTGCATCATTAAAAAATAGTTTTTAATTGCATTCAAATAATTAATTACAATAAAATAATAAAAGGGCTGGAAAAATATAGTCAACACAGTCAATAAAGTTCAGTTTAAATTTTAAAAATTGAATAAATAAAATTTAAAGAATAATAAATCTATATGACATAATTTTTTACTAAATATTATAAGATTCTTAATTTGAGCAGGGCAAATACTGTTTTCCACTATTATTGGTTTTCCATTCCAAGTGAATATTGTTAAAAATATTATTTGACTATTAATTTTTTTTCTTCTTTTTCTTAAATTCTGGTACATATGCGTACCCGAACGGATCTTCTCGGGTATTCGGTACAGTCACGGTGATTTGGGTACGTCTGGGAACACTGTCCGCGCAGTAATCGTGCCTCTACAAGCTTGTGTAAGTAAGACCCTGAGGTGCGGAAGGCAGATAGATACGGCGCGCGCACCGTAATTCCGGCACGCGTGACGCGCCCATGGGTGGGCGGGGCCTCGGAACGACCCTGCCATAACCTCTACCGACAGCCACGTGGCGCGCCGCAGGCGACAGCGCCAGAGTCAACAACGAGCGGCGGGACGGGCGAAGCGGCGTTGCCACGTCTTCTCCGGCTCGCACGCCGAGTTACGTGTTTCTGCCCATAGAGTAAGTAAAGGGAGAGGCGCCACTCCCATAGTAATGATCGTTTGCTTAAATTTGTAAACAAAACCATTGCGATCATACCATTTCTTTGCAACTTGACAACGAAAAACATTACAGCCAGATACAACCTGAGAAAGGTTTAGCGTGTGATAGTTGGCACTGTTGGCACCTTTGTAGTCGTCATATTTTATATTTTTTCGATAAAGGCTACTGATATTGTAAAATTGCTTTATGTTAGTCCTTATAATGGGACGTTAAACTATTTCCGCAACAGAAAAAAAAATATATTGATTGAAGGTAAATTCGAACTCTCAATCGTCACTTTCGAGCCATGACGCCTTTACCCACAAGACCACCATTCTATCTTATAATTATTTCAACAAGTGTATGTATTTATAAAATATTTTTCTGCACTAGTAAAGTCCAAATTAATTATACAGCCAGATTGAAACTAATGATCGTTTAGTAATAAATTTTATTTCTGTTTATTATATTTATTTTCCATTCCATTTTTTTTTTTTTTTTTTTTTTTTTTTAAATTTTCAACTTCAAAAACTACAGTAGCAGCCCTATTCTCCGTTCACTCTTACCTGAGTTTTGGAATAAACAAAGCCTCTTGTAAACAAACATTTTCATTGGCTGCCGGCCTCCGCGCACATTATTCGTGCGCAATAAATAGTCCCTTGGTTACGTACCATTTGTAAGTATTTTTACACTGTCTTTTTTATAACAATTGTTGATATATAGCATTATAGCGATTCATCATTAATTTCCAATACAGTTTAAAGTGTCAGCAAGTATGTACTTACAATTATGTTAGCAGACGCCGTGTGTACGGTGGCATAGACAAAAGGTACTGTACAGTGTACAGTTGATGCCCGGCGCAACAGTTGCTTTTCGGATTCGCGCGCGCACGGTTTGTTATGGCTGACGTCGGACCGAGTTTTGTAAAACACAGAACGGGAAAGCCTTTGAAAAGTGCACAGAAAACTATTGTGTTGAATGTTTTTAAAACATTTTCAGACAAATATCCAGATTGTCGTGTGAACGATATCGCGAGTTTAACTGCGGAATTTAGGCGTGTTTCGAAGAGCAGTGTTTTTCTTGCAAGGAAATAATTACAGGACACCGGGACATTAACATCTTCCGGGAAGAAAAGGAAACTTGAGTATCCTGTTATAAAAACTTGTGATGATTTTGTGAAGACGGTTATTAGGCGTTAAGTTTTTTTCTTCGCAAATGAACCACCTACGCTGAACAAAGTGCTACGGTGCTTCCTGTTATATTACATCTCCGTTATTTTATTAGCACCGACTGTACTGAAGTGTGTGTGTTGCAACTAGTGCTTGGCGCGCCAGATGAATTCAGCCTATCACTTGCTGACGCGGCGCAGTGATACGGCGGTGTTTGTTTATTTCAGAACTCAGCTAAGAGTGAACGGAGAATAGCAGGTAATATGGAGAACGACAGGCTAACGTGCTCTAATTTTCGTTTTCGGCAATATGCCACGCAGCATCTAGTTTTCAGTGACATTTAAAAAATATATACTTTTACTTTCAAATCCCATTATTACCACGAGACAATACAAAGATGGCCGTATGTAATTATAATAACTGGATATGTAATAAACTAAAGAGATCAAAACTTGTAATTTTTTTTTTCCGATGTTGGTGAAACATGGTATGATCTCATTTTTAAGGATTCAGTTTGTCCTATCTACTGTCACCCCCCTGTTTCTGCCTTTGAATATATATACTGTATAGAAGTCGCCAGCCCAGGTTAAAATTTCTAATACGGTTTTGAGGTAGTTGGTTAATTCACCGCTGCAATCGCCACCATCTCTAGGGCATCGACTTGTGGTGGTCCCTAGCGGACAAGTGTCGAACCCTTCAAACACCCCTTCCCCCTCCCGTTGAACGACCTTGAGCTGCAGTGAATGATAGGTGGCGGGTGCGGGGAATGACAGCGGGGGACAGAGTAAATAACAACTAAGACGATACAGGGCGTTACGGCAGCGCACTGCAGCGGTGAAGTTCCCAAGCTGCTCATCATACGCTTCTCAAAAACGTAGAGTAAATCTTATCCACTCGCGACTTCTATACAGTATATATATTCAAAGTTTCTGCACAGAAAAAAAAATTGTCGTACTTTCACAAAAGATTCCATTGACAACCAGTTGGCCAGAAATCATTCGTAATACAACAAGAAATATACTGTAACTTTGTACGATGCATGGCTATCGTTATTTTTACATACATGAAATACGTTTTTTGACGTGACAACGTCTAATAAATCGATGAACGCCGGCTGCACGCACGAAAAAGTGTCCCGAAACGCACATTGTCCCACTACGGATGTCTCCTGTTATGCTCATTATACGCATGCGTGACATATCTCTTCCACTCGATTGGAACAACCATCGATTTTACTTTTCAATTATATTTTCGTCGTTTGAATTATTAATATTATGTAATTTAACGATCGTCCACCGATTTTCAGCACTATCGGTACGGTTATTTAAAAGTAATGTTGAGTATTCAAATACGTTTTTAACGAACAATGGTGTTTTACAGTTACACATAATCATTCAAATAACATCCGGGATCTTTTGCACAATGTTTTTAAAAAATATTGTAACACATTATAAATAAGTTTGGTGTATTTGGGATGCGTATTTGTTATAAAATCGTGTTATAAAAACGAAATAATATTATTCCCCTACCGTGAACAAAATTTTTAAATAAATATATATATATATATATATATAATTATATATATATATATAACATCTGAAACTATTATTTCTAAAATGGCCTCGTAGCCATGCGGTTAGCATCGCTGACTATCGGGCCGCGGGCTCCACGTGGCGGTGTGCGGCTCAGGTTGAACCCCGCCATGCTGCAGGGATAGGCGGGTCGCGGCGGTAGGGACCCGCCTGCGCCTGAAGCCACCCGACTTGCTGGCATCTAGAAAGGGAGTGTTTGGGCAGAGGGCATCACAACAGGGTTTGAGCTTATTGTTGTGCACCGCACCACGGGCCATATTCGTAAGAAAATGATGTTCTTTCAAGAACGTATTAATTTTAATTATTTTTGTAAATCAGTATTGTTAAAAAGTGTTATATGGTTATCGTTTTAGCTGTGTAACTAAATATTTTTTGTTGGTATAATACTTTTTACGCTTTAGTTTGACAGGGTAATTATGTCACAAATTATTATTTGATTAACTAAATCACACACCGTATTATAATTTATGAACCCACGAGCATGTAAATAAGTTAAGTCCAACTGAGAATATGCTAGTTAGTAAAAAGTTCAAACAAATCCCGTGCGTAAAATATAAATTATTTTTATTTTCACTTGATGGAAATATAGTAAATAATTACTGTGAGGAAGGTCCGTACCGTTTAGTTTTCGTGTCGCGGAGTGGCGGACATGTTACTCATTGTTCATTCATTCGACGGTAGAACATTATCTATCAATGTCTATGAATGTATTGCCGTGTGTCTATGTAGCCTTTTGGCAAATATATATTGCACTTTAACTCAATGATAAAGTGATATTTGTAAAACTACAAAATCAGTCTAGAAAAATGCTCGATCACATATAATCTATACATAATATTAAATTAAATCAAAAACTAATATATTATAATAAATACTGGCTTTGATATTTACTAAAAAAAATTTATTATGGTTTTGAGTATTTCAGCAGTGAGTAATATTTATTGTTAATTAATCAATATTGATACAGTGATACAATTGTTTTCGTGTAAATGTACAATTTGGCAAGTGCATGTAATTGCACGCGGATATTTCTGTTCCAGCGTGACGTGGCAACGCCGCGGGAGTGAAGATAGAAGATGTCGAAGGGGAGGGGAAGGGGAGAGACGCTATCCAGTGTTTAGACACTAGCGCCCGGGGCGGCGTTTCCCAGAATTCCTTAGCGCCCGGCTTTCACACGCTGCTGTTTACCGAGCGGCGCGGCGGGAACACATCCGGACGCATCCACGCGGGAACCGATGTTACAAGAGCCGGGCGACGGATGCACAGCGACCCAGCGAAGCTTGCATGAAGGCCTTTTGTCACACCGTCAAATATCTGACCACAGAGTTGGAGGGGAAGTATTGAACGGAAAATTTTCTCCGTTAAATATATTTGGACAGATAACCTCAAATATGTTTTAAATCATGTCACACTGTCAAAGTTTATATTTTCTCTGGGCTATCTTAAAACTTTCAATTTTCTTCTTCTTTAATTTGAAATTAAATAATGCATCACAGCATTGGACGGATTTTTTTTTCAAAAAAACTTGTTATTATGTTTGTATATTTTTAAGTTTTTGAACATAAATAAATTTTTAAAGTTATGAAACATAATTTCATTTTTACGCATACGACATTCATATTAACATTATTTTAGTTATTTAACTTTTTTAACCTATTTAATTGGCCATGTGCTTTCCGCAATTTTAAAGAATCGTTGAGACGGAAACCGATATCATTCCCGTATCTCGCTAGGCGCGAAATTTGATTGGCCGTTCGCGTCCAACATCCAACTTATTTCAGAACCTGTCCTATATGCATGGCTGCGCTAGTGACGTTTTAGGTGACGTCATAATCCTCCATCTTTATTGGACACAATAAATATGTAGAAGGTGCTGGAAGCGAAAATTTGACAGTGAGGAGCGCTTAGCAGGTTGCAACCGTTTACCTACCCTCAGGTGTCGAACGAAGTTCCATTCATTTATTTTCCTCCTGCATTGATATTGAATTTGCCGTCAGTACAAAAGTGGGTTCGAGCCCCGATCGAAAACCTCGCCTATTTATCCGCCTCACATTTCGTTGTCACCTAATATACTTTACTTACATCCTCTAACAAGAAGAGATTTCTACACACTTAGAGGCAGTGAAGCGCAATCCACAGCTTGGAGCCAGAATCACGGGAAAAGTATCGAAACGTTTTAGTACCAGGCAGTTTTCTGTCGATACCGATACTTTTTCAACAATACTTTTTACCCATATGTGTCCTATTTTGCAGGTATTGAATCGAATGATCTATATCTGGTGACACGAAACAATTAGATAAAATATTCTGTTTGAGAGATTGTTTAGAAGAAGAGTAGAAAGTTTAAAGACATGGTGTTCTTTCCTTACAAGTGTTTTAGGTTACAGTTTCACTGATAATCTGTTTCGTCATCTCATGTCGTGTTTCGATAGGGGAGTTAGTCATAGCATGAATCGCTGCCGTGTGTTGAAACCACGCATTATAAGGTGGATAACCACGCATGATAAGATGGATAGACCTCGGCCTGAGACGCACTCAGAATATTTCCTAATTCAGTCATCCCACAACCAGTACACTTATTTTAAGTTTGGTTAGGAAAAAATTTGAAAGATTCCATGCTGTTCAGTATAAGGTGACACTTTTTAGACAATTGTTGCACGAAACATTCGGACGTTGAAAACTGAATTTTGTGGCATACCAATCCAAACAAACACATATTCATGTAGAACCAGACTAGCCTTCTAGTATCAATAGTTATTTTCTTAATTTTATGTATTTACCAGTCAAACAAAAGTCGAAATATGTTTATTGTAGCACTTATCTAGAAAACGTTTTACCTTATCTTTAGCTTAGTTCGTAAAAGGATGTTCAAAATAATGGTAGGTTTACGAAAACACTCAATATACTATTTAATTAACATAAATTATTATGAAAAATTATTTTCCTAATATCAAATAATATTGAAATGAACCTTGTGCGTTACATTGGAAGAATATGATATTTTCGTTATGGTATAAAGTACACAAGTATCAATAATTTTTTAACATATAATGATAATGGTATTTTAACAAAAATATTCGTATCATGGTATCTTCAGGTACACAAGACTCTTAAGTTTAAAAAAATCAACGACATCTACGCGTACTTACGATATGACAAAAAAAATTACTGTTTAGTACCTCGCACTAAATTAAATTATGTATATTTTTCGGGAATAAAACATTATTTCTCTGGAAAATTGGCTTATGGAGTCGCCACAGAGTCAGAAGACGAATTAGAGCGAAATATTATTAATTTCACAGAGGTAATTATTGTAAACATATAAAACTGTTTCTCATTTAGTTATCAATCAGTAGAGACCTGCAAAATTCGCGGATTCATTCGGTGATAGGCTAGAATTCAAAAACATATACATCTTAGATAATATTGCTATTGGCTTACTGTTCATCTGGACGAATCTCAACCAGTTATAAACCCTCAACCAAAGAAGGATCGAATCACAGACAAACCAGCTGAGACGACTTACAAGTCGGCAGCCAATGAACTTGCGTTATTTGCCCGAGTGGATAGGTGTATGTGCAGTCTATCCTGAAGGCCATCGAAACCGCGAATTTTGCAGGTCTCTATCAATCAGAAATTATCCATGTGTGTGTGTGTGTGTGTGTGTATCTTCTTCCAAATTTCACCCGACTGCAGCTGTAAGTCGATTGGTGTAAATAAACCGCCCAGTCATGGGTGTATGTGTGTGTTAGCGAGGCGGGATGATAGCGTGATGTTCTCCGGTGCTTCTAGCGCGGTGTCGCCTCTGAACTAGCGCGCAGTCTTCTCGTCGTGCATAGGGCCAACTACGACATCTGAGATACAACCGTAACATCATGTGGCGGGGAAATTAAAATAAAGGTGTAATGCAAGACCATTGCGTGCTTTCAAGAATCTGCACTGGGTGTTTCACGCTAAAAAAAACTTGTTCCGAAAAAAAAAAACGACAGTTAGCCGATCTCACTCTTATAACAATACACAGTTCGAAAAATAAATACGGCAACAGAACGACACATCCGCCCTTTAGCGTATTCTTAAAATGCTCTTTGTAAACAGACACCGCTCTGATATCTTGAGCAGTTTTTAAATCGAGTGTTTTTGCCTGAAGCTCTTCCAACCGTATGTGCGCCCGGGTAGGAGGGGGGGGGGGGGAGGGCTTTCGCTAGCAAGGGCGTAAGCAAGGGGGGTGGGTTGGGGGATATCCACCAAAGTGTTAAAAAAAAAAAAAATCTATCATTTCCACACAACAAATTTAAATAATTTAAATGCAAACAGCGATGAGTATTTATCACAAACCCCCCCCCCCCCCCCATCTCAAATGAAATTCTGCGCACGCTCATGTTCGCAAGTTTTTTCCCCTGAAGTTTTACACAGTCACGCGTGGAGTACAGGTATTTGTAGACAGCGCCTGTCGCGACCCGTGACAGCGGAAACGCTGCTTAGATTCGTGAAAACGATAAGATAAACGGGGTCCCCGCGTCATTACAATTACAAAACACAAAGGGAAACTGTTAACTCGCCATCACGCCTCGTGAAAAAGGCGAGCTCTTGGGAGGTGTCCTAACTGTAGATTACGTCAATCACACACCGCACGAGCTCGTAACGTGGCGATACCGATGCGATGGCAGGCAGATGGTCGGCGTAACGACCGCGATAAAAACTGCGACAGTCGATGTTGTCGCAGAACTGTGACCTCGCTAAGTTACGTTATGTAATGAGTTAAAGTTAGTAGTACGCTAGTACACTTTTTTTGTTTGTAAATGGAACTGAATATTCGTGTAAAATGACGGTTATTTGTAAATTTGTACATAACAAAACATTGATGAAATAACTGCATACTTTTATAAATAAAATTGAATAATATCTATTGAATTGTCACTATTTTGTATGGATACAAAGAAGGAGTGAAATGAAATCTACAATTTAATTGATAAATTTACTTTTATTTGCACTCATTTATTCAAATATGTTTATTACTTTAACGAAGAGATTATTTTAACTATAACGTTTATACATGTTTGCTATTTAACTTCTTCCAATCTGTGTTATTCTGTTAAGGATAGGACGATGATAGGAAAAGTAGGAAACGAATGGGAGTGTTTCAAGTTTAATGTGCCTCGAAAAAGTCAAATCTATGGTTGTTCCAATCGAGTGGAAGAGAGATAGATGCGGCGCAAGCGTACAATGAGCGTAACGGGACAATGTGCGTAACGGGACAATGAGTCATCCTTTTTAGTGCGTGCAGCCGGCGTTCATCGATTTATTAGACGTTGTCACGTCAAAAAACTGTATCACAACAAAATAGTGTTTGCAGTAATGCTGGGTTCGGATTATTACCAGGCCATTTATACTTTGTGTTGTCCCGGTACCTCCAATAGTTAAAAGTTTTTTGTAAACCCTTTCCTGAATATATTTCCAGTATTACCTACTTATCATCAGAACTTCAGTTTCTGTCAGTCAATGTAACGTTTTTCATACATGATTTTACCAAATTTAATGTGTAAGATGGCGTAGTCTTCGTAGATTCTCGATTGCAAAACTTTCAACAGTAGTATCTCCTAGGCAGCTGTGAATCAAAAGAAAGTTTTGAGAAGGCTTCGATGCAAATTCACGTCGGCCTATATAATTAAATACTACTTGAGCTATACTTTGAAATAAACTAACATTAAGATTGCCATGATTTGATTAGTTTTCATCAAGCTATAAAACAATATACAAGTCAGCGTGTATAATTATAGATTCCACGAGAGAGAGAGAGAGAGAGAGAGAGAGAGAGAGAGAGAGAGAGAGAGAAAGGAAAATTGGAGAAAATTCGACTATGGTCTAATGTATCCTTTTGTCAACAGTTTTGTGATCATTTTCAGGTGATTTTCGGGTTTCGTAAACCAACATCACGTGATGCTCTGCAGTAACAGTTGGGAAATTGATATTAATGGCAATACAGAACTGTCAAATTCGAGACAAGTTACGTGCCACAAGACTATATAACAAACAAAGTGGCGCAACATGACTTGCAACAAAAAAAAAAAAATTAAATGGAATTCTAATGTCATCGTGGAACATCAGCAGGAATTGCTCAGAAACAAAAATAATGCCAAGGGAAAAAAAAAAAAGCGATAAACCAACATGGCGGGCCGACGGAAGCACGTAGTGTGCGTGCCCTAACTTTCCGTCGCCACACAGGCAGAACGGCACGTCCAGAGGAGATAAAAAAAAAAAGCAAACGAAATATGACGATGCGTTCACACGTTTTCGCAGCTTTTATCTCTGATACGGTGCGGCCATTGTTTCTGTGCGGAAGGACGGACCGGCATGCTTTGCGCGGTGACGTGGTACGAAAGGGGAAAGTGAGGAGGGGGAGGAGGGTCACGTTGTTTCCAAACACTTGGAGTCAACTCCCTCTTTCATAAAGTGAGAGGGGGGGGGGTATGAGCTTTACCAGCCGGCACGAACAACCAGACTGCTTTATCGCTATCTCCGCCAACGACCGCCTCCGCTGTTGTCATGGCACGAGCAGATCCCCCCCCACCACTGCTGAACCGCCAGGCCGGGCAACTTCCCCTCAATAAAACTCGGTCCGCGCATGCGCAGCTCACGGCCCCAACGAGCCTGCGTGACTATCACGTGACACAACCCCCACTCTCCCCCCACTTTCCCGGACGGCTGACGTCACGCGCCGCTGACGTCACGCGCCGCGCACAGCTGAAGGTTAGGAGTGTGTTCACTTTCCCTCTCCCCTCTCCAGCGACCAAATAATTAAACTCTCGGCGGAGCTACAGCTGTGGCGTGTTTATGGCGGCGGTCCCGGCGCGCATGCGCAGTTAGCCCGCGAGGCAGCAAGCCCGTCGCCCGGCGCGGAAGTAAACAACACCCGCGCTGTTTATCTCAAGTGTTTACGAGGCAGGGGGCGATCGTGACGCTCTCTGGCGCTTCTGGCGCGGTGTCTCTGGACTGGCGCGCAGTCTTCTCGTCGTGCATGGGGCAACTGTGAGATCTGAGCGGTGACCAATACCATGAAACCTTTGAATATATATACTGTATAGAAGTCGCGAGTGGATAGGATTTACTCTACGTTTTTTTCAGAAGCGTATGATGAGGCAGCTTGGGAACTTCACCGCTGTATCGTCTTAGTTGTTATTTACACGTTAGAGCGCAGCTCTGTCGCCCGCTGTCATTCCCCGCACCCCCCATCTATCATTCACTGCAGCTCAAGTTCGTTCTACAGGAGGGGGAAGGGGTGTTTGAAGAGTTCGACACTTGTCCGCTAGGGACCACCACAAGTCGATGCCCTAGAGATGGTGGCGATTGCTGCGGTGAATTAACCAACTACCTCAAAACCGTATTAGAAATTTTAACCTGGGCTGGCGACTTCTATACAGTATATATATTCAAAGATGAAACGGAGGAGGAATGAAGATAAAGGTGTTAATCACCAGTCCCTTAGAGTGCCTTTCAAATAGCTTTCCGAACCGAACATTATTCCGAAAACAAGCGATTTAGCCATATTTAACCTTCTAATAATACAGTTCAAAAACGAAATACGGAGTGAGACTCCACTCTGATATCTTGAATAGGTTTCAAATAGCGTACAGTACACTCCCGATTATCCGCGAAATTAAGTGGCAGGGCCACCGCGAATAGTGAAAATCGCAGATAATCCGCAAAAGAGCCGAAAATGGGAAACAAAAAAAAGGAAACATTAATTTGAACTTAAAAGCTAAACATTTATGTACAGTAAAAGTTACAATTAACAGTAAAAAAAACTTTTAATGATGCTACAATGTTAGTATTTTACTGAATAATTAACATTCAATATATTTCAGTAATGTGAACATAAAAGTGCTCAACCATACGATTAGAAACAAAGCGCGACAGACAAAAATAGCAACGCATGCCAGCCTACTGCGTGAGTTCCGAGAAGGCCAGTGGCGTTTTACTGTATACTGCACACAATACACTCGTCAGTAGAGTTCAAATTTGCTCACTTGTAATAAAATACAGATTTACATATGTGCTGTATTTTTTCGTAGCATGCACGGATAATCCGCACCGCGGATAATAGGGAGTCTACTGTAGTTTCTTCTGAAGCTCTGCACGCAGTATGTGCACCAAGCCGTCGAATAACCAACTCGTAGGTTGCAGTACACAGAAAATGGCGTATATATAAATGGTGTATATCTGGCAACAGATCACATCGAAACAAGGGCAGTGATAATCACAGAAACCATGCATTGGAAAGAGAAAGTAAATGCCCATTTGAAAGCACACTGCAATCTAAGGGTGGGACGCGCTATAACCGGCGCCGACTCGGGCTGAGTGAATCTTCGCATCATTCCCGATAAAACGTTATAGCCGTTTTTAACACAAGAAAATTAAAAAAATTGGTTGCCTGTAAAGTCGGATTACGGACGATAGTTTAACGTGACGTCATTACAAAACATCGATGAAATGATTGCATACTTTTATGAATAAAAATTGAATCATTTTTATTGAATCATCACTATTTTGTATGGATACAAATGAGTGAAATGAAGTCTACAATTTAATTGATAAATTTACTTTTATTTGCACTCATTAATTCAAATATGTTTATTACTTTAACGAACAGATTATTTTAACTATAACTTTTGTACATGTTTGCTATTTACCTTTTTCCGATCTGTTTTATTCTGTTAAGGATAGGACGATGATAGGAAAAGTAGGAAACGAATGGGAGTGTTTCAAGTTTAATGTACCTCGAAAAAGTCAAATCGATGGTTGTTCCAATCGAGTGGAAGAGAGATACGGCGCAAGTGTACAATGAGCGTAACGGGACAATGTGTGTAACGGGACACTTTTTCGTGCGTGCAGCCTGCGTTCATCGATTTATTAGACGTTGTCACGTCAAAAATAAATACAAGGTAAGACGTGATGTGAAGGCTACTTGGATCGTTACACTTTTCCAACCTACAGTCGAGCACCCGGCTGTCGGGTAAGTGTGAAACAGGCCTTAATCGACGTCGTGCGAACAACTCGCCAAGAACATCGGGGAAACTCGGAAGTGATCACACAGCACATTCATCACAAAAAGAGCGACGTGAGAGTTAAAAACACGTGCCAACCCAGTCACGCGGAAACCAATCCATCACGTGCTCGACAATGGCAATACGGCTGCATCGATTTATTTCGTGTTGCACCCCGTGGCTTGACATGGTGTGAATAAATCGCTTCCTAAGAAAAATTTTTTTTTCCGCTGTCACAAATCATCTAGAGCCACGTACTTTTCGCGAAAAAGATTTCCAGACCAGCTGTGTAGCATTGTCTGTGCTTCGTGGTTGGCTGGGTTTATTTCAGGCGCGTGGCTATTGTCAGCACACCAATCACAGCCATCCAGTGCGGAAGCAAACGCGACCTGAATGTCCCGGCTAGTCGGCAGCCAATCACAAGGGAACAATCGCTAGCGCGAGCATACCTTACTGCAGTCTAATGGGCGATGAGATTATTTCACATAAAATGCATCCCCTTTTTATGATACCTACATGAGAAGAAAACTAAAGGTTGGCCTATTACAATCGGACGACGTTAACGCTGATGATGTATTTATTTATATATTTAACGTCTTTATGGTGGCGAGGTTATTACGATACATATTCTCTTACACTCAACCACATTTGTAAACTAAATACTGTCGCATTTGCTATTCAAAATAAACAATTTTAACATAACCAAGATAAAGTTGATGATAAAACCGGTAATAGCTCTAGTTAAGCATTACAAAATTTAACCAAAAACTAATATACAAATTTACTCTGCTGAAATTACATAAGGATAATGTTGTCAATAATCAAAAAGGGGGGGGGGGAGGGAGGAAAAAGCATCACATTACCTCCAGTCACACACATTCATGCAGTATTTCCGTCTCTCACCCCCCCCCCCCCCCCCCCCCCAAGCGTTCGCCAATGCTTATAAAGTAGAACAATATTCATTTTAAAAAATTTAAAGTAACGCCATATGCCATATCAAGCCACATAATATAATATGGCTAAAAAAATTAAAATTTTCTGAGCAGTTACTGTTTGTATTCGAAATATGTTTCTTCGCAGTCCTGTACAAGGGAAATTAAGGTATTTCACCCTTCTCAAAAGCACTCACATAACAAACTACTATTGCAAAGCAACTCATGATATTTGTTTAGGAACACTGTTGACACACATAAAAATATGTTCTGTACTTTTACAAAACATTCCTTTGGAAACCGGTCGCCGAGAAATAGTTTGTAATACTACAACAAAGATATTGTTAATTTGAACAACCTAGGGCTATGGTTATTTTTGCATATAAGAAATACTCTTTTTCCAGATAATACCGAGTGTTTCTTACGAAAATTGGCGCATAATATTACATTCTAATTGACGTTTCATCCAAGTATAAATTCTTAAACCATGGGAAAGATAATAGAATATTCAGTAATTAGACTTATTTGTTTTATTATGCTTATTAATGTGTGCAGGCAATATTAAAAAACTATTCAGGGAATGACTTTGACTATTGAAGGCACTGGGACAACACAAAGCATAAATGCCCGGGTAAGAATCCGAACCCAGTATTACCGCGAACTCTATATTGTAGTGATACAGATGATTTCATGTAAATGTAAAAAATTTACAAAATATGTAATTTTACAGAAATTACAAAATGTTCATACCTGGAGTGGAATGCTTCTCTGTTACAGTGCCAATCTGTGTTCGTTTCACCTTGAGGTGATTACTTATCAGTGTTGGCAAACATGCGACGCAGCGGGGAAATGGAGGGGGTTCATTTGCTTGGCCTCAATTTATCTTAGGATGGACCTCCCCCCCCCCCCCCCCCCGCGATAGCGCTGATTCCCAACGGTCCAATCACGGAAGCTACGTTCACAATTAAAAAAAAAACATAAGTGCATAGCAGGCCAGACACACGAAGGTGACCTGAGCGAAATCGGTTCACAATTGAAATCTTACTGTTAATTTCAGTCAACGCAATTTCGCCTTGCATCCGACATCTGTTGGTAGTGTTAGTAAATAACTATACTGACTACCAAATGAGTATCCCACGACTTCTGACCACCAATCTGTGAACACATTAAAAAAAAATGTATTTAATTTGGGTTAAGTAAAATTTTTATTTTACAATTATACCCCACGATATTTTTTTTACATTAATTGCTAGTGACTTTTGATAAGGAATAGCAATATTTAAATTCTAAAGCAGGAATTACATACACCTTCACACTGTAATAGTTGGAAAATTGTTTTGCCACAAAATTATTGATAATTATAATTAGTTCTCTAGTCCCGCCAAAATTGTATTGTATTCTACACTCAGTTGTTGTTCCGCAATGCGTCCGTATCAGAAATAAAATATTTATTCTTTCCCTCCCATGCACACGACCATCCTACGCACTAATGTGAGGGACTAGAAAAAAAATGGCGGATTCACTTGCCTTCAGGGTAGATTACACAGTCCTCTGTAAACTCGGGCAAGTAACGCCAGTTCGTTGGTTGCTGACATGTGAGCAGTCTCAATAGGGTTGTCTGGAATTGGATACTTCTTTGGTTGAGGGTTTCTGATTGGCCCAGAGCTCTCCAATGAAACATCGAGCCAATAGCAGAAGCAGCTTAAAGATGCATTTGAATTTTAGCCTATCGCGAAATGAATCCGCGAATTTTTCCGGTCTCTACCTATCGTCATTGAATATATATAATGTATAGAAGTCGCGAGCCCAGGTTAAATTTTCTGTCCGGTTTCTCAGAAGAATTGTTGTAGTTCCAAGCTCCGCCGCTGCGATCGCTTTCATCGCTGGGTATCGGCCGTATACGCCCCTGGTGGTATTTGGCAGAACTAGGTTAACCAGCCAAGTCGTGACATCATCCTTTCCCCCCCCCCCCCCCATTCCAGCCACCCTTCGAAAATCCAAGACCAACGATTCAAATTACCCGGCAGGTCTTATCAGCATCGTTAGGCGACCTTGAAGAGGAGCTTCCTTTACCGTCGTTTGCGAATGATGAAATCCCAAAAGAAGCTAGCCATGGAAATCACTGAATGATGGGATTCTGTACCCGAGTGAAGTGAAAATTAGCTAATAAAACTTTGTACTGGTCAAATAGTCAGTGTTCCGTTCAAAATATGGTTTTATTTTAAAAGTAAAATACTTATTTAAACTATATTTCGCGTTTGTACAAATTTACTTTTAGATATTGGCAAGGAAAATCAACATACCTTAAACAACCTTCTCTTATTCAACGTTATCTATTAAGTAGTAAAAGGGGTAAATATTATTTTTAAAAAAAAATGGAACCCACTAAATCAGTATTCAATAATAAAATACGCATATTAAAATTTTTTGTATTTAACTTTTTTCGGTAATAAAAATTCAGGATGATTTTGGTTTAATTGGTTTACGTATATTGCTATATTTTCTAAATCACATAGAAAAGGGAAAAGAGTAGGTACATCAGTGAAAATTCCAAAATTTAGTTTAAGTAATACTAGCCATACAAAAAAATCAATATGCGAGATAAGAAATTTGGTAACTGCTCTACATTTCAAATAAAAATGCATTGGTTTCATGAATACTGAAATGTATGCGTAATAAGGCATATTGTGTTATTATCCTAAGCATGACTATAACTAAAAAAATTACCGTAATTTAAAACGATGGCAGTCTTAACATACAATAAGTGCGCGAGTCTTAGTTTATATTTTAATTGGCTTCTTCGTCAGATGGAAAAGAGTTAAGATTTCATCAAGGAAAAATATATTCTCAAATTCACTAAACCGGGAGATAGAAAATAAGGTAGGTACTTAATTTTAAATAAAAGTTAAAATAGGCTTACGCTAAAACATTTAAAAATAAGTCGTAAAAATATTTTTATTTATTAAATATTTTCTATACTTGACAGTTCTTTGGGTATAATTCTTCAAAAATCTTTGGAATTTAATACATACTTTTCTTAAAATGGTAGAGTATCAGCAATACCCGGAAATTACGTGAGCAAAGCCACGGGTTATTAGATATACTTTTACTATAAAATAAAAACAACTATACATTTGTAGTTCACGAATGTGATATTTTGTTTATTGCTTCACAACATTCATTTGCCAGTCTGAAATTTCATCGTACCACTTGTCAGAAATGTCACCAAAAATGATAGATAGATTTTTTTTGACGAATTTCAATTACGAGGAAACCTTTCGCAAGATTTTTTTCTTCGCAGTAGTCACTGGGACACCATTAATTTAAATCCACTAAGATAATAAAATTGTATGTATAATGATTTGTTTTTGTATATTTATATAACTTCCCAACCAATTTTTAATGATTTTCATGTGAGTAAAAACTTGTAAAGCAATTTAATTAACTGTGTCATAATTCTTCTGATTAGATGGAAATACAAACTTTTCATCCGTAATATACGATGATAAAATATATTTATTATTGCAAAATAATATTCACTGTTCAAATGCAAATTTAAATAGATTATTCATACATGTTTCCTGCTAATTAATGGTTTAACATAATAATTTTTAGTATAAAATCCTTTTTCTCTTGTGTTAAAATGGGTTGCTAAAATGAGGAATTATAAATATATCACTTACTAAGTCCGTGCACAGATTTACACAAAACAGTGAATGTAGATAATCTTTAATGGTAGTTTCTAATTTTCTGCCCTGAATAACATGAATTCGGTTGAATTCATACTAAAGTGAATTTTTTGAACAACTTAAATTGATGTAATAAATAAATATTTATTTTTTATTAAAAATCCACAAACTGTTTTTAAAATATAATATTTATCACGCCAGATCGAATAATAAACAAAAAATAGCTCTTATATGTTGTCTGTGTTTAAATAATTGTATTATATTTCATGGAAATAATATTTACCTTTCGGTTATTAAAAGAAAATATATTTGTATTCAAAATACTTGCGCATCGTTTTTACGAGCATAACTTGTGTATCTAACCTCAAAGCAAGGAATATAAAGAGTGGCAACTCAATGCTATAACAAAAACTCTTATTTTCTTTGGAGATCCGGGAAATGTGCGTTATTTATAAGCAACTTAACATAGTAAATCGTTAACTTTTCATATCAATGTTGGCAAAATTGATTTTTTTAGTGGTCATTCGTTACTGGGAATATTCACCATATAACGTTTAAGATTATTTATTTTGAATTACGAAACAACCAAAACATTATGTAAAAATGCTTCATCTTATGTTAAAAAAATTATAAACTGCATAGCCACAAAGTATGACATCATACCATTAGTTTCAGTTACTAATAACATTACGTGCACGCGTTTGAACAGTCATCGCAGCCATAGTTGTTTCATAGCTACCAAAATCATTCAACGTTGTCAAGCATTATTCCAAATTGTGTTTTGCCATTTTACTCAATGCGCCACTCCGTTAACACATTTTATAAATTCTGAACTACGAATGTCAGTATTTTTTTTTTTTTTTTACGTTATTACGTTTAAGAAATTTCTGTAGTTTTCTTATAATTAAAACTTAAATTTTGATGTTGGCATCTTTTAACCGCACTTTTTTTTTCGGTGGCCGTACTCCTCCAATTCAGTTGCGCCCGCCCGTATCTAAGCGCTCGGATTTCAACAAACGGCACCGCCTCTCGATAGAGTGAGACAGAGAATTACGCGCATGACCTTGAAAAAAGCGATGCTACAGCGCTCTAGCGTGGAAGCTGGTAACTACGAGTACCCTCTTGTGGAAAGAAGAGCTGTCTAGCGGCGGAGCTAACAACTACCACAGTTTTGGATCCGAAAATTGGAATAATAAATCCTATCCCCTCGCGACTTCTATAAGTTATATATATTCAATGCTATCGTGAATCAGTAGGTTGGTAAAAATGGCGGTCGAATCTTGTGCACACGACAGTGTGTTCAACTCCAAAACCGACTGTTTAATGTCGCCGAATGAATGTGTTCTGGATTATATTTATTTGTGCAATTGTACCTCTGTTAGAGAATTACCAATGGCATCAATTTGAAAACAATAGAACATTTACTTGTTAATCTTTTTTTTTGTTTCAGTCAGTAAAATATTACACGAACTTGTGCCAGGAACATTCTCCATCATACATTTGTCGCCAAGGACTGCTTATACTCTCAACACTCACCAGCCAATCAAGAGGCTTATGTAGAAGAGATGTCGTTCTGAACTACTTTGCCAACCTGTTTAGGCTGAATAAGAAATAGCCTCGAACGAAACGTGTTCAGACTGTGTGTAACTGCTCGCAAAAGTTGAACTTCTTTACCGTGCCCGAAATGTAGAGCCACTAAACGTGGCCACGTTTAGTAGCTTAACTCAACTTGTCCTTTTAGAGCGCTCATTGGTCGATAAGAAGGTGACATCCTTTGACGGGTTACGCGTGATAGGGTAACCACTTCTGGTTTATGACTGGCTCACGGTCGTCAAGGGCGTGTCGTGAGGACTGTAGTCCAATCCGCAACAGGAAGCAGACGCATATGTGCTTGCTACCTAATGAATTTGCGAAATAAATGTCCCTATAGTCATGATTTAATCGTTTCAGATAGTTCTCCAAATACATCATGCCAATTACCTGCGAAACGTAAAAAGCTATAAATGTAACCGTAAATAAAAAAAAAATCTAAAATATGTTGCGAAGTAAAACATACCGACTAAAACCTTTATTTTATCTATCAGAAACTAAAATTCATGTACTGAATAACTGTTTTTATAGGCTGCTGGAGGGAAAAGTTATAGTATTAAAGGTTTAGTGAGTTTTAACAATATGGGCAGTATTTTAATAAACTTCCTTGTCGAAAATCAGGTCCTAAGTCGGGGTTTAGTATTTATTTCAAGTCTTTTTTTTTTCCTTTTTATCGGAGCCATTTCATTATATAGTTTAAAATTTCGCTCTGCAAATCGAATGATTCGAATGTCGACGTAGCTGCTCCGGCAGCGAATTCTAGCTGCGGGCGCGTAAACTACGCGTGATTCGCGTCCAGGAATTTAGTTGAAAACGCGATTTGCGTATATATTGTTTCGATTTATCAAAAATGAAATAGATAAATCGTCGTGGGAAACTACTAGGTTCGTAAAGGATAGCCCAATTAAAGATTTTATTACACACACACCTAGTTTTATTTATTGCCACTATTTACATTATTAGCAAATAATCTAAAAATTCCAATTAATCAATTTTACTTAAAAATGTTGCTTTTTCAGTCACTCGTTTTTACACACCGCACACCTCGCTGGGCCGCACCTCTGGCGCAACTCTCGCCGCAGCACCCCTCGTGGTCCTCCGTCGCAGGACTCCGTCGCCGCGCTCCGCCGCCGCCGTCGTACTTCCCCTTCGCCGAGATCCCACTCGACGCCTCGCTCGGAACTCCGCCGCGCCCGCGACACTATCGCCCGGAACTGAACTCTTCGCCCTGGAACCTTCGTCCAGGGACTTCGCCGCTCTATCGCCCGGAAACTCCGCCGCGGGAAAGCTCCCGACTCCACTGAACTGAACTCTGAGGCCGGCGTCCTCGTTTTATATATCACAGACGCAATTTCTAGAACTTACGAGCGCGGCTGGGGCCTGTCGCGTCATTCCGCGCCGACCCGACGGCAGAAATCTCTCGAAAACACGTGTCGGCGACTCGTGTAACTCCGCAGCTGTCAGGTTTCGGATGTCAAACTATCAGCGTCGCGCGGGGAGCGGAGCGAAGGAGGGGGGGGAAACGGCGACCCAGGTGCGCGCAGCATGTCTCATGTTGCAGTGGCCACCTGTCAGCCAGCTAGCGCTGCACCTGCGCGCCGCAGATCTGCTGACGTTCGTAACACTATTTATTACGCTACGTTAAATTCCGTGTCTGAGTTTCGTATTACAAGTGTATTTTGCAACATTGAGAGCACATGAATGTTACACGTCTCTGACGAACAGTGAAAGGTCTGCGCGGGCGGACAGACCTCGTGCCTCGTGATCGCCGACCGCGAGAGGAGGCGCTGGGCGGTGTTATCGAACAAGGACGTCCGCGATGGACCGATCTAGCCTCGGCGGCTGTCGTCCGGCAGCTGTGGGCGTCTCCGGAGCCGCGGGGGCGCGCCGACAACAGTCTGACCGACACATTCCCAAAAGTCAATTAGCCGATAGGTACTGCACCGAAAGCAAAAATTCCCAAAATTCAATTAGCCGACAGGCACTGCACAGAAAGCCACATTCCCAAAAGTCAATTAGCCGACAGGCACTGCACCGAAAGCCACATTCCCAAAAGTCAATTAGGCGACAGGCCCTGCACAGAAAGCCACATCCCCAAAAGGCAATTAGCCGACAGACACTGCACCGAAAGCCACATTACCAAAAGTCAATTAGCCGACAGGCACTGAACCGAAAGCCACATTCCCAAAAGTCAATTAGCCGACAGACACTGCACCGAAAGCCACATTACCAAAAGTCAATTAGCCGACAGGCACTGCACCGAAAGCCACATTCCCAAAAGTCAATTAGCCGACAGACACTGCACCGAAAGCCACATTACCAAAAGTCAATTAGCCGACAGGCACTGCACCGAAAGCCACATCCCCAAAAGGCAATTAGCCGACAGACACTGCACCGAAAGCCAAATTCTCAAAAGTCAATTAGCCGACAGGCACTGCACAGAAAGCCAGAACTAAATAATGTTTTTTTTTACGTTGTTCATAACATTTTAGGTTTTTAAATAAAATCCTAAAATAAATATTTATGAAATGAATTGTGTATTTCAATAGCTGTAATGCGGTAATGGAAGTTAATTTCGCTGTATTTCGGTGTTAAAGCGGTGTTATTGCCTTCCAATTCGTTGTTCGGCGGTGTATTGACTTATATTTCGGTGTTTGGCGGTGTATTGACTTTCATTTACATATTTGGGCGGTTTATTGACTTACATTTCGGTGTTTTGGCGGTGTATTGACTTCTAATTCTGTGTTTGGCAGGGTATTTACTCTCATTTCTGTGTTTTGAATTACACTTCGGAGTATTGACTTCCACTTCTGTTTGGCGGCCTATTGACTTCCATTCCAGTGTTTTGCAATGTATTAACTTCCGCTTCGGTGTATTTGACTTTCACTTCTGTGTTTGGCGGCTTATTGACTTCCATTTCGGTGTTTTGATTTCCACTTCTGTGTTTGGAGGTGTATTGACTTCCAGTTCGGTGTACTGAATTCAATTTCGGTGTATGGCGGCGTATTGACTTCCATTTCGGTGTTTTGACTTCCACTTCTGTGTTTAGAAGTGTATTGACTTCCAGTTCGGTGTACTGAATTCAATTTCGATGTATTGACTTCCACTTCGGTGTTTTGGCGGCGTTTTGACTTCCAATTATATGTTTGGCGGTGTATTGACTTAATTTCGCTGGGTTTTTCCCCACGGTTTTATCGCTCTTCACCAACTAACCTCGCGTCTATGCATGGCCAGAGGGGAGCCGGGGAGCGCGGTATCGGGGTCGAGCGGCCGTTACGCGGTGCAGCCAGGGGAGGTGCAGTTAGCGGCCCCAGAGCTGCGGGAGGTCGGCAACTGTAAACCCGGCGCCGCCAGCTGTCACTTTGGCCTGCTTCGAGCCTGGCCGGGCCACACCGGCTCACGCACCGTCAATGGGAAGCCTTCTTTTCAAAGACGAGAGAGCCAAAACCCGAAGTTCCCCCGAAGTTCATGTATTTTTTTCTTCCGTATCTTTAATGTAGCTATCCTAACCAAATCAACCGTCCACAATGTTTTAAAAGTATTTATAATGTAGCTAACCTAACCTAATTGACCATTAGTATCCTTTTATCAACACCGCCATATTTATTTACAACGAACAAAAAAAAAAAAACGAAGATGCACGATCGGGCGTTTGGCACTCTCGTTTGTGAAAAGAAGGCTTCCCCACCATCAATCTGTACAACAACCGCTTCACCACAACATAGTGTCCGCATAGTGAACCTGGGTTCGGATCATCACCCGGGGAATTATACTTGGTGTTGCCCCAGAACCGCCAACAGTTGAATGTATTTGCAAACCGTTGTTCCCTGAACAGCTTTCCATTATTATAAGCATGATACAACAAAATAAAGTACAAATGTTGAATATTCGATTATCTCTTCCATGGATAAAAAAATATATATACTTGAATAAAACATCAATGAAAATATGTAATTATTAGAGACCTGCAAAATTCTCGGATTCATTGACCTCTAGGATAGACTCCACAGTCCTTTAAATACTCGCGGAAATGACGCCCGTTCATTGGCTACTGACGCGTGAGACGTCTCAACTATAGGCTGTCCGTAATTCGGCACTTTCTTGGTTCAGTGTTTCCCATTGGCTCACAGTTCCCCGGATAAAATGTGGGCCAATCGCAGAAGCGGTACGAAGGTATAGTTGTTTTGATGCTAGCCTATCGCGAAATGAATCCGCGAATTTTGCATGTCTCTAGTAATTATGCACCAATTTTCGTAAGTAATAGTCAGTATTATCTCGAAAAACGTATTTCATATATGCAAACATAAACCATACTCATGTGTTGGACAAAGTTACAATATCTTTCTAGTAGTATTACAAATGGTTCCCAAAGGAATCGTTTGTTTCAAGTACAGAATTTTTTTTTCTGTATAGGCTTCGTGGCCTGAGGCACGCCTAGGTTTTCACCTAACCTGGACCCTTCCGCGCATTTTTAGATTCAATTAGGGCGGTATTCCAAGACGTTTGGGTAAGGTAGCGAATATGCGCTGCCTTGTTGGGCAACTGCCGTACCCTAACTCTCGGGCCATATTCCAAAACGTGTCCTAACTGAACCCCTGTAAGGTATCAGATCGGCAGCCGTTTTGATAAACGAGGACTTGTGCGAGGCTATAAACAGTTGTACTTCGTGGAATCCATCGTAATTTTAGCTTATTTTTTAAAACTATGGAATTATAATGTGAAATAAAATATTTAATTTTGGTTGTACAAGAATAAACAATGAATTTTTTGGCCGTATTTATGTCTGCTGTTTTTTAAGATATTAGGGGGGGGGGGGAAATTGTAATCGTAAAAGTTCCGTTAAAGTTCTTCAAAAGGAAAAAAATATATATATATATACAGTTATGGATCAAATCGGCAACAGATAGGACACCAAAAATCAGTGCCCTAAAAATAAGGGACTAGCCGTGTCCTATCGTGCACTTGGAATATTGTTAGGGTACAGGTATTGCATATTCAACACCTAAACCCTTATTTTTGTGTCTTGGAATACGGCCCAGGCTCGGTAGGGGGGCGGGGGGGAATTCAGCTCGGTGAGTGAACGGAAGGTCTGTGATATCCACGATAACCTGTGTTTAGAACAGTTATAAACATAAAACAACCGAGAAATGTTTAGGGGTCAACATTTTTATTTACTTTAAATTGAATTTTAGCTAGATTATAGAAATGTTTTCTTTTTACAGAAAATGTTTTATTGTAATGTAGTCAGTAGCCATTGAGTGGAGATTATATAAAATTATATATAAGGTACAGTTTATCAAATTACATTAAATTACGTCTTCAACTTAGGACAAATAAACTTTTCTTTTTGAAGGAGAAATGAAAAACATAATGTTAAGATTGAGATTCCGCCAAAACTTTTAAGGGCTGTATTTCCTTTTCGGGTGAGGTAGCGAATAAGCGCTGCCTTGTTGGGACTCAATCGAAACCCAACTCGCTGGCAGAATTCCAGAACGCCTCCAACTCTATCCCAGTAAGGAAACAAATCGGCAGCAGTTTTAATAAACGGTGCCCTGCGCGAGGCTAGAAACTGGTTTTAACGCATTCTAGAGAACGTCTCGCAACCATCGATACAATTGTCACGGCAAAAAATACAAGATAGCAGCACCATCGCACGAACATAGAACGGCTTTTCTAATTTTTCAAGTTGTGTTTATTTCTTGTTATGACCATTAAAAGTGTACAAATTGTATCCCAGGATAGTTTCGTTAAAGTAAAATTTCATTTGGCATACCAATACGTTTGGTACGTCCCCCGATATCCTCGAAATTGACCAACATGAGTTTTTGGCGCCAGATGCGGGTGTGCCATCTGGACGAAATAACGAAAAAAGTGAGCTTTGCACATGCGCGGAATTTGGGCAACAGATAGGTCACGGAAAGGACGCTGAAATCCGTTCCCTAAAATTAAGGGACTGGCCGTATCCTATCGTGCACTAGGGGCGGTATTCCAAGACGTTTCAGTAAGGTAGCGAATATGCGCTGCCTTGTTGGGCAACTGCCGTACCCTAACTCTCGGGTCATATTCCAAAACGTGTCCTAACTGAACCCCTGTAAGGTATCAGATCGGCAGCCGTTTTAATAAACGAGGACTTGTGCGAGGCTATAAACAGTTGTACTTCATGGAATCCATCGTAATTTTATCTTATTTTTTAAAACTATGGAATTATAATGTGAAATAAAATATTTAATTTCGGTTGTACAAGAATAAACGATGAATTTATGGCCGTATTTATGTTTGCTGTTTTTTAAAATATAAAGGGGGGAAATTTTAATCGTAAAAGTTCCGTTAAAGTTCATTAAAAAGAAAATATATATATATATATATATATACAGTTATGGATTAAATCGGCAACAGATATGGCACCAAAAATCAGTGCCCCAAAAATAAGGGACTGGCCGTGTCCTATTGTGCACTTATAATATGATTAGGGTACAGGTATTGCATATTCAACACCTAAACCCTTATTTGTGTGTCTTGGAATACAACCCTAGGAATACGGTTTAGGGTACAAGTATAGCGATTTCAAAACCTCAACCCTTATTTGTGTGTCTTGGAAAACCGGCCTTAGATTTCTGTGCAATAGTCGTGTGTGTGTGTGTGTGTGTGTGAAATGGGGAAACACATGACCGATAACTGGTAACCCCAACCATCTAAATAACTGATTTAATACAGTTTCTTGGACATAAGACATTGCAGTTTTGCACTGTTTATCATGGGAAAAATAATTCATAAATGCGACAAAAGAAATATGTTATTCATAACTGCAATGCAGTATGTTCAAGAAACTGTATTAAATCAAAATTCCTCATTGCATGAATCATTTAAATAAACGCATCTAAATAACTGGTTATTCAATAATTCTAACAAGTGTTAGATCCCATCCCTGGTCTGTGGAACTCTAGTGGAGTTTTTGGCCCGGGTAAAACCCTGGGCTCAGCCATGCGGGGTGCGATAAGTCTTGCGTTAAGGGCCCCGCCTCTTCATGGGTGTATGTGTGTTAGTGAGGCGGGATGATAAGCGCGACGCTCGCTGGTGCTTCTAGCGCGGTGTAACCTCTAAGGGGTCGTTACCACAACGCCGAAAAACCACAACGCCGAATACCATAACGCCGAATGCCAAATTGACCGCAACGCCGACAGCTAGAAAACTGCTGTGTACCACAACGCCGAAATACAGTAACGCCGATAAATGTTGCTACGGCGAGGGAGGGGGTTGGGGCACAAGAGCAAAATGAAAAACAACTGAATGAATTTGTGTGCTACCCTTACCTAACCTAACCTTTGTGGCAGTCCTGCAATGACATTTTTCGGCATGTATTTCGGCGTTGTGGTAATTCGGCGTTGTGGTACGCACAGCAGTTTTCTAGCTGTCGGCGTTGTAGTCAATCTGGCATTCGGCGTTATTGTACGTTCGGCGTTGTGGTGCGTCCCCGCCTCTAAGCGCAAGGCTCTGAACTGGTGCACTGTCTTCTCGTCGTGCATAGGACAACTATAATATTTGTGCGGTAACCGTAACATTATATGACTGAGAAATGAGGATAAAGGTGAAATGAATTTCCCGTAAGTACTTTCAAGAATCTGTACCGGTTGTTTCATGCATAAAAATTACTCTTAACACACTCCTTTTTAACCATTTTTTTAACACTTCTATAAATTCTGTTTACAAACTTAATCCGGAAAAAAAATCTACTTTCCGGCCATCCGCGAACTCTTAAAAGCTTTTTCGTAAACCGACCACACTCGGATATCTTAAGTAGAGACTGGAAAAATTCGCGAGTTCAGGATAGACTCCATGATCCTCTGCCTACTTGGGCAAACAGCGCCCGTTGGTTGGGTGCTGAATTTTGAGGTTTGGATACTTCTTTGACTGACGGTCTTTAATTGGCCAATAGTCCTACATATTAATAGTGAACCAATAGCAGAAGCTGCACAATGGTATGATTATTTGAAATTTAACATATCACGAAATGAATCCGCGAATTTTTCCGGTCTCTAATCTTAAGTAGTTTTCAAATCGCGTTGTGTAAGCCCAGGTCACGTTCTGGGCAAAAGAGGATGGTCCAGGAAAGAAGAATTGGGCTGGGCTGAGACCTTTTTTTTTACCATCCGTCGCTCGGGTGGCTTGCGCACGAGGTCCGAATTAGATTTGCATCCGCATCCGGGTTTGAATTGATCAGGTGCGCGCCTACAGCTACACGTCAGCTTCTGAAACTCGCGAATAAAGAAGAGTAAGTATTATGGGGCACTGAATTTCAACTTTCATTTTGCATTTCTAAATCATTAAAGTTTAAAAATAGGGCCATGCATTTTTTCGCGAAAACATTTCCAGATAAAAACTTTGCAACATTGTGTTTCGTAGTTGGCTGGGTTTATTTCAGGTTCACGTCAACCGTCTACACACCAATCGCAGCCATTCAGCGTTGGAGAATACACGTCCTGAATGTTCCGGCCAAAAAGGGCAATGGGTTCTGCAAAATTCGCGGATTCATTCGGTGATAAGCTAGAATTCAAACACATATACCTCTTAGATAATTTTGTTATTGGCTTACTGTTCATCTGGACGAATCTCAACCAGTTATAAACCCTCAACCAAAGAAGGATCGAATCACAGACAAACCAGCTGAGACGACTTACAAGTCGGCAGCCAATGAACTTGCGTTATTTTCCCGAGTGTACAGGGGTATGTGCAGTCTACCCTGAAGGCCATCGAAACCGCGAATTTTGCAGGTCTATACCCATTGCAGTCTAATTGAGCGATCAGATTTTTTTTTTTCGCGTAAAACACTGCCCCTACTTATAATTATTTAATCGTGAGCTGTTGCATTGCCCCCAACTCTACTCTCCCCCCCCCCTCACTCTCTCTCTCTCTCTCCGGCGTGAAACGAGAAACTTGGCAACGCTGCAAGATAGCAGCTTCCCGCGCGAGTCGCTAGGCAGCGCGCTGTGACGTCATCTTTCCCCCTCTGCCTCCAGCTCAGGGCCGCCGCCATATTGGCGCATCGCGCGCCAGGTTCAAGGCCACGCATGCGTGGTGTCTGGAGGGGTGTTAAAAAAAGAGGAGGGGGGACAAGAAGGGGGGGGGGTTAAAAGAATACATCGTGAACCCGTCATGAATTATTAAACTGGCGAAACGCTGTGCCGGTGTATTGTAACGGACACTTTGTGACGACGTAGCGTGAACCAAACGTTAGTCACACGAGATAAAAATTCGTCACTAAGAAAGAAAAATACATATAATTTTTTGTCTTATAACGTGTGATCGACAGCGAGTTCATTCGAGACGATAACACTATCATCGCGGATTTTCGGGAAGAATCTACCCCAGAATACACAAGGAGTAATATTGTGTAAAATGGGGATCGAAATGACGGGATCTAAAGAATCGAAACGTCAGCATTGTCCTCCTTCATCCTCGATTCCTAAATGCTGCATACTCCTGTATACAACCCAGGCAAAGCACCAGTAGTCCAAAGCAAACTCGCTCGCCCAATAAGTAAGATTACATTGCTTATATTGCAGGGATGCCTGCATTTTGCGAATACATTTCGTGTCAAGGTATTTAAAAAACCCTGTAGCTTTTTCAACGACTTCTAAGATATAAGGATATACTGATTTACTCTATCGTATGTTCTGGAAGTCACGTAATTCAATTAAATGTTTAAAAAAAATGTTTGAATGAAACATCGATTAAAATATAAAATTATGCACTATATTTTCTTAAGAAATGCTCAGTATAATCTCGAAAAACATATTTCATATATGCAAAAATAACCCTTGTGTGTTTTACAAAGTTACAATATCTTTGTTGTCGTATTGCAAATTATTTCTTGGCAACTGGTTTCCGAAGGAATCTTTTGTGAAAGTACAGAAAATGTTTTTCTGTGCAGTTAAGATAAAATTCTAGTGCCAGAAATATCAAAAGTGTATGTAGTACGTATTTTCCATGAAAACGATTGATTTAGGATTTTTTTTATATAGGTTCACGCCATTGCTGGTAAACCAGAATGGTGTACGTACAAAAATAATTCCTAAATTTTAATGACACGTTGCACATGCTGAATTTGAGTTAGAGGAAGGATACAGCATGCTGACTGGTGATCTTGCTGCGTGGAATCCTGCGCGGTGGTCGGAATCCTTTGACAACAGCACTAAGTTGTTTACAAACACACATCTGACAGGACAGCAGTGGAAGAAGGGTATACGTAACCATAGGTGGGGACTGGAAAAAATTCGCGGTTTCGATTAACTTCAGGACAGACTACACAACCCTGTGTAATCTCGGGCATATAATCCAGTTCATTGGCTGCTGATTTGCGAGTCGTACCAACCGTTTTGCCTGTGACTCGATACTTCTCTGGTTGAAGATTTCTCATCGGCCCAGAGTGAGCCAATAGCAGACTTGGACAACATACGGTGTGCAGAGCATCTGGGAAAAACAAAGCGATTTGAAAACTTCTCCCGATTGGGGTTTGTTTATGAAAAGCATTTAAGAGTTCGCTGATGGCCGATAACTAGAGCCACGGATTTTTCGAGCTTTCATTTAGTCGCAAGCTAGAATGCAAACCTCCAAACTGTCGCACTGTGTTCATGATTGGACCGCAGTCATCTGGACACGCCCCTCTACGACCGTGAGCCAACGATGTCCAGCTAGAAGAGAAGTAAGCGAATCAGGTAGTGCCAAATAACAAGGATAAAAATGTTCTCTCTAAGAAATCAACCAATGGGAAAGGAAACATGGGTTAGCACACCTATAACATTGAATTATATTCTGAGGCCAGAGGAATCCGCGAAATTTCCGGGACTCTACCGATAACTAGAGACCGGAAAAATTCGCGGATTCATTCGGCGATAAGCTAGAATTCAAATACATATATCTTTTAGATGATTATGCTATTGGCTTACTGTTCATTTGGACGAATCTCAACCAGTTATAAACCCTCAACCAAAGAAGGTTTCGAATCACAGACAAACCAGCTGAGACGACTTACAAGTCGGCAGCCAATGAACTTGGCGTTATTTGCCCGAGTGTACAGGGGTATGTGCCAGTCTATCCTGAAGGCCATCGAAACCCGCGAATTTTGCAGGTCTCTGACCCATGGGAACTACTTTTTGAGAACCGTCGAATTCGGAAGTGGAGCCACGACAGCTGGCAACAGTGTGGCTCGACCGTGGCACACTCGCCACACGTGTGGCGATCACGTGGGCTCCTACCCACGTGACGGGAGTTTACGTAACCGTCCGTGCGGGAGGGTCGCCCTTGGAGCAGCCCGCGTCCATCCCCCCCCCCTCATCCACTACCACTACCAATCGTGTGGACAGGTGTCTTAAACGGCGCTCTTGACAACCCGACCCCATGAATATGCAAACGCGGCATTTGTCACGGAAAAACGCCCTTCAACTAGTCTTTTCCTTCTTTGTGCTTCTCGGACTTTAGCTAAAGAGGTGGAGCAGTTGTTAGGGCTAGAGATATTAGTAGGGGGAATGCAGATTTCGCGAAAAGATTTTGTGACTGGATGAAAGTTTAAAAAACACTATAGCACCGTCTGTGTTTCGAGATTGGGCGAGTTTCTCCCATGTACATATATCGATTGTAACGACACCAATCACAGTGATTCAACGAGGAAGAAAACGCGTACTGATTGGCTCGGTCAAATAAGTCGGCGACTTCTCTCGCAGACGGTCGCCAATCACAAGGAAGAAACCACAGGTGCGGGTACACCTTGTTGCAGTCAAATAGGCGTTCAGAGCTTTTCGCGAAAAATGCATGCCCCTAGATATTAGTAGAGACCTGAAAAATTCGCGGGTTCATTTCGTGTTATGCTAAAATTCAAATAAGTGTACCTAAGTGCTGCTTATATCATTGGTCCACTGTTAATCTGGAGGACTGAGGGCCAATTAGAGACCCTCACTCAATAGAAGTGTCGAATCACAGGCCACCCAGTCGAGACGACTCACAAGTCAGCAGCCAATGAACAGTTGGCATTTTCCCAAGTGTGTAGAGGATATTGGAGTCTATCCTGGAGGTCATTGAACCCGCGAATTTTTCCGGTCTCTAGATATTAGATTCCCGAAAAAAAAAAAAATAGTATTTTTGGGAAAACGTCCTTAAAAACCCGTTTCAAACGAGTTACCCTTAGAGAGACTGAAAAAAATAATAATAGCGGATTCATTTCACGATAGGTTGGAATCCAAATATGTACATTTAACTTTTTGGTGATTGGACCACATGTTATCTGAAGGACTCTGAGCCAACGAAGAATCAGAAAAATCAAAAGAAGAATCAGACCTAAAGCATCTCAGTTAACAGGTGTCATCAGAAAGAAGGCAAAGAGCAGGTGTAATTTATCCGAATACATAGAATATAATGGACGCTGCGAATTTTTCCAGTCCCTAGTTACATTCACACACACATACAAACACAAACAAAGCTTATGAACTTAATTTATACAAATATAACCAAATAATACATACATTTAGTCTTTATTTACCACCCGAAAGTTCACTTGACATTTGCGAGTTAATTAGTAGCCTTGCTACCCTATACCAACTGATAAGAACAAAAATAATTGTTGTTTAAATAGTACCTACCAATCTGCAGAAAATAAATTATTGTACAAGGTAAATCAAACCATCTTACATCTACGTTGGAAATGAAAAAAAAAAAAAATGTTCCGGAGAAATACGCGGTTATATTTTTCCAGAAAAAATTTCGAACGGACATCCGAGCATCTCTAGTTAGGGCCTAGCCACGCATATTCTAGAGAGCCTGGATTCGAAGGCCAATCCCCCCCCCTCCTCCCCCGACCAATGGGATAGACTTCACAGTCCTCTGCATGATGTTGATCTGTGAGAGGTCTTGAATAAGTCTGCATGCGATTTGATCTCTTCTACGGTCAGGGGCTTTTCATTGGACCGGAGTCGTCTGGCAGGCATATTAGACCAAGCGACGAGGCAAACAAAAAATCTAGCTTCCTTTAAGTACAGGCTGAAAAAAACATCTTTGTAACAACTGCTTACCATGACCACTTCGCCGCTACCCTATTGCTTGAATCTGTGTGTGAATGTGCGAGTGACTGGTTTTAATGTAATAAATAGCACCTATTTTTTTGGATACTATTTGCTGTATGTTTAATCACTTTCCTTTTTATGTATGTCTATGCTTAATTTTTAATTACTTTAAATTATTTATGGTTGAATCTTTTGTAATAGTTAATATTTGAACATTTAGTTAAAATTTTAATTTGTTCTCTTATTATTTATTCAACATCTGCTTATATCATGCTTAGAGACCCGTGAATTTCGCGGATTCATTTCGTGTTATGCTAAAATTCAAATAATTATACCTTAGTGTTGCTTCTGTCATTGGTTCACTGTTAATCTGGAGGACTGACGGCCAATTAGAGACCCTGACTCATAGAAATGTCGAATCACAGGCCACCCAGTCGAGACGACTCACAAGTCAACAGCCAATGAACAGTTGGCATTTGCCAGAGTGTGTAGAGGATATTGGAGTCTATGCTGGAGGTAATTGAATCCGCGAAATTCACGGGTCTCTAATCATGCTTAATTTTTAATATTCCACTATTTGATGTAATTGCAGAGAAGTGGTTAAGTGTAGGAAAAAGCGTACCGCCTTAACTTCGCCACCATTAAAGACGATAAATAAATAAATAAACTGCGAGCAAGTAAAAACAATACTAGGTTTTGAATTATTTGATTCGTAAAAAAAAAAAAAAAAAAAAAAAACGTTCGAGGAAACGCCCGTTTCAGCCTTCAACGCTCGACGTGTCGGAGCACCGGGCGCGGCGGCGAGCGAGATCCACGCCGACCCCGCCGGAACCTGCCGCTGACACGTCAGCGCCCCGCCCCTCGGCGCATCGACCCGCCGGCGCGTGTGTGCGCGTGTGTGTGCGTGCAGGGGTCGCGGGCTCCCGGGCTCAGCTAGCTCCTCCCCTGCCGCCGTCGCCATGGCAACCAGCAGCCGCCTCCCCGGGACGGGACCAGCGCGCCCCGCACTGGGGCAGACGACTTTAGAGACCGGAAAAATTCGCGGATACATTCCGTGATACACGTTAAATTTCAAATAATCACACCATTGTGCTGCTTCTGCTATCGGTTCACTACTTATATGTAGGACTCTTGGCCAATTAGAGACCGTCAGTCAAAGAAGCAATGGCGGCTTCAGGATGACTTTTCGGGAGGGGCTATCGCACAAAGAAAGGTCGTAGTTGCAAAAAATGAAAAGTGGTCAGATATTGGCCTTGCAATATTATTTACAAATTACAGGTTTCAAATACAGAACCTTAGTAGCTCCATGAAACTTTTGGTGAGATAAAAGTTTAACATATGAAATTAAATATTTAAGTAAACATAAATATACACCAATCAATAAAATTGGTATCGAGAGGGGCTATCGCCCCCACCGCCCCCCTTCTGGAGCCGCGCTTGCAAAGAAGTATCCAATCACAAGTTACCCACTTGAGACACCTCAAAATGCAGCACCCAACTAACAGGCGCCGTTTGCCCAAGTAGGCAGAGGATCATGGAGTCTATCCTGAAGGTCATTGAACTCGCGAATTTTTCCAGTCTCTACAGATGACTTCCCCCGGATAAAACCTTTAAAAAATTAAAAATTCAACAAAATTACTTTAATTTCACTTATCTCGGAGCTAGGCAATGTCCAGGGCATCTTAAAAAAAAAAAAAAAAAAAAAAAAAAACCACCCAGAAACAAGAGCAATCGTTCCACATGCTTTCCTTGTGAGAAGCTTGCGAAGTGGCTCGATTATGCCTTCCTGACGTCACAAATGTGTGGTACTCCCGCTCGTTAGCGCCTTAGAACTACGATGAATTAGTTTGCGCATTAAACACCTGTCTTTTCCGATGTAGGTGAGAGAGTCTAACACTATACATTTATATAATTATATATATATATATATATATATATATATATATATTAATCCGGCTCAACTTGCTGTCCTTGTTTCGGTGTGCTATGTTGCCAGATTACACGCTATAGAGAACAAAATTTTCAGACACAACTTTTTTTTAATGTGATGAACATTTGTTTGATGTATCGGAAAAAATTTTAAAATTTGGAATGAGATTTGTGGATATACATTTTCCTGCATTGTTTCATCAATAACTTAATATGATGATTTCTATTCTTTATTTCTAAGGAGATGTAATTGAAATACGCCATCTTGGTTCCAACCATTTTTGTAAAAACTTTTTTTATATCATTTAATTTTAAGAAGTTTGGCTCTTTACAGCATTGCACATACTTATTGATGGTGACTGACTGTTACAAATAATTTCTTCTATGGAATAACAATTAGTGTTTCAACATTTAATTTTTTTTCCGTCGGAAGGACTACAACTGTAATAATAGTATCATTAGACACTATGAGTCTACGTATAACTATGGAGTTCATCCTACAGGACATTGAACCCGCGAATTTTTCCGGTCCCTACAAATAGCAGAACCAGATTAAATGTACAGGTATTAAAATTTTAGCCTATCCAGAAATTAATGCGAGAATGTTTCCGGTCTCCATGTATTAGGAATTTCCCAGCATATAAACAACATCTGGATCACAAACGCTCAAAACAATGATAATAAATGCCCAATATTTAACAAATAACTGAAAACCGCGCAGCTACCTCCCTGCGCAGATAGCTAAATGTCGATTCCCGCAAATTAAATAATCTGAACACATAACGTTCATAGTCACAAATAACTTCTATACTTCAAATACATACATAGTGAATTTTAAAATAACCCTCCCCCCCCCCCCACATCTTTCTTTCGGTTTATCAAAATTATAGGCTCGTGCCATGCTACTTAGCAGTCCTACTATACTTCATAACTAGAGAATGGAAAAATTCGCGAGTTCAATGACCTTCAGGACAGACTCCATGATCCTCTGCCTACTTGGGCAAACGGCGCTTGTTAGTTGGGTGCTGAATTTTGAGGTGTCTCAAGTGGGTAACTTGTGATTGGATACTTCTTTGACTGACGGTCTCTAATTGGCCAAGAGTCCTACATATTAGTAGTGAACCAATAGCAGAGGCAGCACTGAGATATAACTATTTGTATTTTAGCCTATCGCGAAATGAATTCACGAATTTTTCCGGTCTCTATATTTATAACGAAATCATCAAAAAACTAGCTTCAACACCGGAGATCAGAGGCGGTACATTCCGTCGTCTGGTGCTGCCGGCGATGGCTCCGGGGATAGCCGGGTGACTGTTCCGAGTCGAAGAACTGAACGAGCAGCTCCAGGCATGGGTGTCGCAAGGATATATTTTTTTGATGGGGACTGCAATTGATTTAGTTGTTGAGGAATATCCATCCCCTGGGAAAAAAAAGCGGGATTTGAAGGTGCAAAAAAGGTAGTCTTAGCCATTTTTCTTTCCTAGATATTCTAATTATAGTTGGTTGCAATAAAAAATTTATTTTTTATAAAAAATATTTTCAGAGAACAAATTTGTAAAAACACAGTGCTCACATTACCACGATTGGACTAAATGCGCAACATGTGGGTTATATCACAGAAATCATATTTTTAATATAACTACGAAACTAAATATATTATTGGAGGGGACGAAATTGAAGACTTATTATTGTGGGGGACGTGTCCCCCACGTCCATCCCGGTTGCGACGCCCAGGTACGTGGAACATCCCCTTGAAGTGCCGCCGCGGACTGCTTGCAGGGGCGCACGGGACTCGGAAGGCGATCGATAGCGGGCCCGGCCCCGCCGACTTGCAGGGAAACACCCCCCCTCCGCCCCTCCACAGCACCCACTGCCCCTCAACCAACCCCGTCAGCTCCCGGCTGACCCAGCTGACCCCTCCCCACTCCCCTGGGCGAGAGACCGTCTCAGCCTGCAACCTGTCTCGAGTCAGAGGGTCGCTGTCATAACTCTCGAGCACACAACTCAGAAACACTCCTCACAGAATTCCATACGTAGGGACAGGAAAAATTCGCGGGTTCAATGACCTCCAGGATAGACTCCAATATCCTCTACACACTCGGGCAAATGCCAACAACTGTTCATTGGCTGCTGACTCGTGAGTCGTCTCGACTGGGTGGCCTGTGATTCGACACTTATATGAGTGAGGGTCTCTAATTGGCCCTCAGTCCTCCAGATTAACAGTGAACCAATGACAGAAGCAGCACTAAGGTATAATTATTTGAATTTTAGCATAACACGAAATGAACCCGCGAATTTTCCGGGTCTCTATCTATAAGTAGGGACAGGAAAAATTCGCGAATTCAATGACCCACAGGATAGACTCCAAGATCATCTATGCACTCGGACAAATTACATCTCATTGGCCACTGACTCGTGACAACTATTAACTAGAATACTTTTGATTCGATACTTCTTTCGTTGAGGATTATTCATTGGTTCTGATACCTTCAGACAACCTGTGGTCCAATCACTGAAGCAGCAAAAGGTTAAACACATTTGGATTCTAGCCTATCGCGAAATGAAACCGCGAATTTTTCCGGTCTCTATCTAAAAGTTATGCATGCGTGTTTCTAAGTCATTTGTGTGTTTCTAAGTTACGAAGTTTCTAACTTGTATGTTTCGGCGTTATGTGTTCCTAAGTTATGATCGTCCTAACTTACGACGGTTCTCAACTATGTGGATTTTTTCTCTCTCTCGAGGAATCTAAGTTATGACTGCTCTAAGTTATGTGGTGAATCCCAAATTAGACACTTTCTGAAAGTACTACAACCAGTAGTGGTACCATCCATTTCCCAACTGTCACTTGTAAAGAAACATGTGATGTTTGTTTAAGTACCTACATTTAAACCAGCATAAAGTCATTTACAAACTCAGATAACAGGAAATAAAAACAGTCACAGAAGGATACCACTTTTTGAGAAGTGGCAAACAACTTTGCAATCGCCAATCATCTGTCTCAACAAGTTCATGGGCTAAGGAAAAAAAAAATAAACGGAAGAGTAATACATTAGATTAGTAAGGTTAGTAAATGACGTAAGTTTATGCAACTTAATTTTTGTATAGTAGGCAAAATATTTAAATGTATTTATGTTAGTTATCCTGTAATTTATCGGACAATTTTCTGCAAAACCGGAAATTATTTCAACACAGAAATAACTTTTATCAACATTTTTATACAAGCCAAACCAAATACAACATACATTTTGTCTTCCTTTACCACATTATGGCTCACTTGACATTTGGATCCATGCAAAATAAATTGTTGTTTAAACTGTACATACCAATGTGGTGATAATGAGTTATTGCATAACGTGTACCAACCTATCTTCGATTATGTAAATTACGTTGGAAATAGTTCAAATTTTCCAGAAAATGTTTTCCCATCCACATTTATAGTTAAGTGTGATAGAAGGCTGATGGTCCTAGCTTAGTCGTAAAGTCATAAAGTCGGTAATATAAATAAACTGTAAATTTACAATCTTCCGACCATGGCGTCAGATTGAGGGTACGGTGCTTGCAATCTTTATTAAATCATGTTGTGATACTCCTTCAAAGATGGAATATATAAAATAGGTCTTTCCTGCACTAAACATATACCAATCGAACTGCATCCAAATAGATACTAAGGAACATTCAATTAGCATACTTTACAAGTGAATATTTGCTTGAGTTAAATTAACAACGAAAACAATCACTAACTAGTCAGCTATAGACACACTATGGAATGGCTTTGTTAACAAGTTTTTATTTTATTCTCGCGCATGCGCAGAACGCCGCAGCCTTCAGTCTTTTCTCGACGAAGTTGGAGCAGTCATTCCGTGTTGTCGCCTCGCGTCTGATCGAGGCAGTTTTATGGCGTCGTGCCACGTCTGATCCTGTGTGCATTGCTTTTATGTAAATGCGCGGAGGTCAACTGCTATCAGACAACATGTCGCGTCGTGTCGCAACGTGCGTAATTCTGAATGCTGCCCGGCCTTCGTCTGCCTCAGTCCAAGGAAGAAGGGACCTTTAGTCACATCCTTGAAAACTGCAATGTCGAAACTCCGTCCATGATCTGAGTGGGGGTTCAAGCAGAACAACCTGAACCTTTGCGAACACGTGTCCCACCATAGTGCATCAACCACAGTTCGTGCCTCTTGGTTTTGTAACGGAACCTTCAGTCACTCGGTGAATTGACCTTAGATTAGCATGATCATCTTCGCGGCTTACCTAATGCGTGAATCTGTGTCCGACTGGCATTAACGTAATGACATTTACTTTTTCCCCCCCTTAGATCGGCAGCGTGTAACGTTTTACCCTTAGCGGGGCGGGACGATAAGTGTGACGCTCGCTGGTGCTTCTAGCGCGGTATCGCCTCTAAGCGCAAGGCTGTTGGAGTGGCACGCGGTCTTCTCGTCGTGAATAGGGCAACTATGAGATTGGAGTGCTAACTGTGACACTGCATGGCGAAGAAATGAAGATAAAATTGTTATGCAAGTACGTTGAGTGCTTTCAAGAATACGTACCGGATGTTTCATGCCTAGTGATTATTTCGAAATCACGAATTTCAGCTATTTTCACTCTCATAAAAATACAGTTTGAAATCGAAATACGGAAACAGAATTACTCGTACAACTTCAGCTTAATATTAAATGCTTTCAATAAACAGACCCCATTCGGATATCTCAAGTAGTTTTAAAATCGTGTCTTTTCGTCTGGAAATCTGCACACCATATGATACCCAGGTAGGATAGCCCTTAATTTTATTGTAGAATGCTAAAACTCAATTTAGAGTTATATGAAAATTAGTTTTTGGTTGGAGTTTATAATTTTTATAACATGTTTCTGAAAATTTAACTTGATTTTCCATCACGTTACTTATTTTATAATTAACTTTATTTTTGTTAAGTTTAACTGTTAATTTTTAATAGCTCAAGCAAAATATAGTTAATTTAAATATGTGGTTAAGTGAAAGTGTATTTTCGCCATCTATAAAGACATTAAATCCTTACTAATATTATAAATGCGCAAGTGTGTTTGTTTCTTTGTCCTTCCTGACAGCAGCGAAGCAATGGATCGACATGATATTTATGCATTCAGATAGTTTATGGGCCGAAGAGTAAATAGACTACACATAATTTTGAAATTCCATACCTAAGGGAGTGAAAAAAGGTAAATACAGTTTTCTAAAAGAAAATCATAGGAGGTAGGTCATAGACACACCATCATTGAGTTTGTGTCATTTCTCTATGTCCACCACACGGTTGTGTAGTAAGGTCTGGGAACTTCCTATCCTTCTCGTTGGCGAAACCCATCCGCTTAGTGAAGCTCGCGGCTGCTAGCGAACTAAAGGCGTTAATAACAGTTAAGTTTAGAACTTCGTCAATAGATGGCATTGCCTTGAATTTGCAAGGCGCTACAGTTTGGTGCGCCAGTCACGTCTTGCCTAGAGTGTTGTTACCTGCCCGTCCCACAGGATGAAGCTGAAGATTGGCGTCCCGGTTTTGCTGTCACTATCACACACTAGCCGCAGGTCGGTGCCCGTATCTCACACACCGGCCAGGTCCCCGCCCTGGAGAGGTCTCGTAGCCCTCCGAAGTGTCGCATCAGCTGACTCCCCGACTTGGCACTCGAAACTCCGAGAACAACGGTGTACCAGTTACGCCACTTCACGGAGTCGGGGCTCTGGGAGTCCGCAGAATCCTCCAGACGAGACAGGCGTTGCAAATTCTTCGGGAAGGCCTCTAATCGGATTACGCTTCGGATATTGGAAGGGCGCCGGCTAGACGCGAGCCGCGTCGTAACTCTCTCTCTCTCTATATATATATATATCTATATATACACACACACACATATATATATATATATACATATATATATATAAAGTGCGTGTGTGTATCAACATTTGTTACTTCCAGATGAATCTGCAGTCAAAGTTCATTGGTCAAATTTTGACTCACTCTTTATAGTGTGTAAGGATATTTCACAGTAGACAGAACTGACCTTAAATCTGTGTTCCTGAAAACTAACTCTGCGCGCGGCTGTGGCGTGCACTACATTGGCGCCCGCTCTGGAGCAGGTCGGAAAAAGGCGGGTAGGAGGAGGGAAGGGCAAGGGGGGGGGGGACGCAAAGTCCCGGCGAATGAAGAGTGATGTGCAGGGCCTGGCCATGTTGTGTTCGTGCGGTGACGTCACCGCCATCTGGCGGGCCTGGATTTGGTCAGCTATTCCTGGCGCCCGCGGCAGATGGCGAGCCGCGCTGGGCCTAGCTCCCCTCCCTCTTCCCTTCCAGCCAATCAGGCCTCGCCTGCATGTTTAGCTCTACTACCCAATTCCTCTATTTCAAACTATAAACCTCCCCAAACTATTAAAAAAAAAAAAAAAAAAAAAAAAACTTTTTTTTGCAGCCTTACGAACTCTGATTCGGCGAGCACAAGAAATGCCCAATAGTAATGACTCAAATCTGACTGATCCCAATGGTTTAACGTATCGTTTTGCCAATGTCAGCGGAGTACGCCAATCCTAATAAATCCTACATATTTACCATCTCCATCAACAATAGGAAAGAATTTGAAAACAGACAGTTGGCAAAGAGGTTCTATCCCCCATTTCCTTTGAAATGAAACACTGCGCACGCTTCAGGCCTCTGTTGCTCCATCAACTGTGTTCATGAACAACTTCATGTGGTTGCCAAGTGTCCGTAAACAAACATAATTTTATGCTTGCTTCTCGATGGACAAAAAGGTCCGCCCAAGAGAGTTTTCAGTTCACGAGTTGTTGATGCCAGAAGTCTCCCCGGAAAAGGAGAAAGGGGGCAGAAGGAGATGAAATAAGGGTCAGCCGTGGTTATTTTACCCCCAGTTTCAAAATAAATTTACAGCCTTGACCTGCAAAACATATGGACCTCCGAGTATCAGACCAGAGTAAGCAGACGTAAAATTTAACCGTCAAAACGTGGGCGTTTGATGACTATTCCCTGGAGTTATATCTGTACGACGCCGTTTTCATGCCAAAATTCACAGGCCGAGCAGTATTTTAAGAATAAATAAAACACGTATCTAGAGCAAGCCATATCTTCCTTCTTCTTTTTTTATTCCGTGAATTACTGAAGTCTCGCTCTATTGGTACAGCGTCTCGTTGAGTATATTTCGTGTCATGTAACGTTTCTCAAACTTGACAGTTCTGAAAAAAATAGTACCAAGGTCTACGTATCCTTCTGCTACTGTTGTTCGGTCAGCGTTCGCAAGCAAACGTCTTATGAAGTTTTGCAAGTGACAGTTTAGGAATGGGCACCACCGATACTACACTAGAAGGCTGTCAACTTTTGAGACAGATTACGTGGCAGAGACTGTAACTGGCAAACCAAGTAGCTATCCCGAGTTCAATTACCCACTCAGAAGAGAATGTTCTAACTTGCAGATATTTCCCGGGTCCGTGAATGGATAGTAATTTCATCCCTTGACATCCGTACAGCGGAAGGCAACGGAGAATCTTCGCAGACTTACTTCGTGCTAAATATCTCAGTTGCGTCGCAGATTTCAACCACTTTGGCGTTATCTTTTTTTTTTATTTTTTTATTTTTTTTTTTTAGCTCAGCATTCAGAGGATAGGAAATATCGCATCGTGCATGGATGACGGACAATAATATAAAAATAATAAATAGAATCTTAATGACTTGACAAAATTCGACGGGGTTGGTTTTGTCAACGAGATATTTTCATTGCGGTGACCCGAATGTATAAAAATAGTCAATACAGCGTATAGTTTAAAACAATTGCAGCATTTTTTTATTTTTTATAAAATAGAGGTTTGAAACTAAAAAAAATTAACGCAATAATTCGGTTGTAAAATAATTAAAATTACATGAGTAAAGACTCTATAATAACCAAGTCATAGAAACGAAATATATTTCAATTTGAAGCTAATTTTAACATATTTAAATTTTCTATTATGCAATTGTAAAAAAAAATTATTGAAATATATTTCGATGTAAGATTTCGTTAGAATTCAGGTTTTAATGTGATTTTCATAATTTTACAGTCAATTATTTATATTTGTTTATTGGTTTCAAAATGTCAATTTATAAAAAAAATTGCAATTTTTTTTAAAACTAGACAGTTAATTGACTATGTATGTACATTAAGGTCTCTGTAATTAAAATATCAAACCGACAAAACCAACCCAATCAAAATCTGAAAAGTTGTTCAGATTGTATTATTGAAGTACATGTCATGAAAAACCACGCTGGTTCGACAGGTAGTATCAGTCGCCTTCTTCCAAGGGTTCTGGGTTCGAACCAGAATGTGTTTTTCTCGGGGTACTCCCGTTTTCACCCTTCCATTTGCATCGTCAATGCTCCATCAACTCATTGACCTCGTCGTCTCTAATGACACTAAGCCTCAATTCACTCGCGTCGACTACCAACGCCCCAAGTTCATTATGTGGGTGAATTCAGAAAAAAAAACACACACACACACACACAAGGCAGTCAACATAAGAAAAAAATATACCCGAAAGAAATTACATGAAATAGGTACACAGCAGCACTTAGCACCTGAAACTATCACATTCATTATTTCACTCACTCGTGGATTAGTACCCAAAATAGTCATGAAACTTTGACAGCTATTTCTGTGAGAGATAAAAAAAAAATACTTAACTTAAAAATTGTACATATCAAAATATATTTCAGGTAAATTTCATGCAGAGAGGTGCAACGAGTGTTTTAATGAATTTGAAGTCATTAATTTCATTTGTGAAGACCCCCGCCTACCTGGGCACACACACGGTGCGCAGAGCTTCAGGAAAAACCAAACGTTTCGAAAATTGCTCAAGATATCCGAGTAGGGTCTGTTTACGAAAATAATTTAAGAATGTCCTGAGAGCGGATGAGTAGTTCCGTTTCCGTATTTTGTTTTTAAACTGATTTTCAGGAGAGTGGATATGGCTAAAACGGGTATTTTCGGGAGAAAAAAAAATGTTTAGACACGAAGGATCCAGTACAGATTCTTGAAAACTCTCAAGGGAATTGCATTACACCGTTATCTCCATGTTTCCGATGTATAATGTTATGGTTACCGCTCAAATCTCACGGTTATCCTGTGCACGACGAGAAAACTGCGCGTCAGTTCACACACAGCCTTGCGCTACAGGCAACACTGCGCTAGAAGCACCAACGAGCGTCGCACTAACACACCACTGACTAGGCGGGCGCCTGAACGTAGAGCAAATAAAACATTCTGAATTTGAAATAGTGGAAACTTCGCTTCCTCGGTAAATTTTTTATTGAACATCAGTTGAAACTGCCTCACTTGAACACGTTTATTTCCACATGATACGCGTTTTTTTAAGAATCGGTTATTAAATTGATCGACAGAAGAGACGCCCTTGAAAAAGGAGAAATTTTTTTATTCGGTAATACATTCCCGGACACATAAACTTGGATTTGCGTTTTATTATGCTTTGTCCATTCGAGAAGCCAGTTCAACCTCTCCTTAACTGTAATACGATAACATTTTTTTTTCCTTATCTGCAAGAAAACATTGATTGCAAAAAAATTCCACTTTTAAAAAATAAAATGCTTGAGATGTTACGACAGCAAAACTACTCTTTAGTAGAGACTGGAAAAATTCGCGAGTTCAATGACCTTCAGGACAGACTCCATGATCCTCTGCCTACTTCGGCAAACGGCGCCTGTTAGTTGGGTGCTGAATTTGAAGGTGTTTCAAGTGGGTAACTTGTGATTGGATACTTCTTTGACTGACGGTCTCTAGTTGGCCAAGAGCAGTGGCGTAGCCAGGATTTGCGTATGGGGGGTGTTAAGAAGCATGGCCCCCCCCCCCCCCCCGTATTAAAGCGGTGGGTGCGGGGGTCCTCCCCCGGGAAAATTTGTATTTTAAGGTGTAAAATAGTGCTATTTTAGCAGTTTTCGGTACTTAAATTGAAATATTGTAATGGTAAAAATTTTATTAATTTTAATATGAAATTTGTTTGAGTGATGAATAAGAAATTAATTAAAGATTTGGTGCTAAGGGGGGGGGGTTCGAACCCCTAACCCCCCCCCCCTGGCCAAGAGTGCTACATATTAATAGTGAACCAAAAACAGAAGCAGCACAATGGTATGATTATTTGAAATTTAACATATCACAAAATTAATCCGCGAGTTTTTCCGGTCTCTACTCTTTAGCCGATCGGCAATGTCGACAGGCAAGGAGAAAGCCTTGGCGATTGGGTCGCCCCCTCCCTAAGGCGATTCCACGAGCCAGGCGCGAGTCAGCGCGAGTCCCCGGAACCGCGCGGGGTTCCAGGGAAAACGCGGCCTGGGCTCCGGGGAGATGTTCCGGGAAGCGGACGGCGACGACTCCGGCGCTTGTCGGCGCGAGCCATGTTCCGGGAAGCAGAGACGCTATTTCACCGCGCGGAGCGAGCCGTTGCCGCAGTGGGAAAGAAGGGGTGGGGGGGGGGGGAAAGGGAGGGAGGAACTTGGTCGCTAGCCTAGGTCAATAAAATTAATCTGCTTCTACAGTGTACTTTCATTTTATTTTAACGACTCTTTGTATGTGGCTATAAAATTCTAACCTGATTCCCACCTCCTTTGCATTTGTTCTTCTACCATAAATATTTTCAACAGATATTCACTCAGTGCATTATAATGGGTGTGAAAAATCGCGCAGGTGATGATAATTACGAACACTTGCGCGTTGAAAATATTTGTGACAGAGCAACCAATGCAAGGGAGGTATCTATAGAGTTGAAATTTTAGGAACAGCCCTTAAATAAAAGTAATGACGAAAAAAAAAAGGCGTTATGAGTTTTCCAAGCATTGGAGAAAAAAAAAACAGGGCCTTCGCAAATTAAGAATGTTTAAATCTAATGGGTGGCAGAGAAAGCCAAAACAAGCTAATTTTCTTCAAGGGACATTTGTACGGAAACGAAAATCTGAATAGTTACAGGCGCGAACAGTAACGGAAAATTGGAATTTGGCGGGGTTTAGGGTACTCCTGGATTGGTTGAGAGGACGCGCGATTGCAGCGCTGTGGCATTCAAACACTCCGCTGACACATTCTGCAATAAAGTTAATATTTTCGTTAAAAACGTCTGTGGATTTTATTGGCTCGTTAATTTCCTTTCATGTTTATTCAGAAATAATCAATATCCAATAATGAGTTCAGGCAAAATAACTGCAAATGGCACAACAACGTCTTTCCGCATATATGGAGGAATTTAAGGTGGTGTAAATTCAGGGGGGAAAAAAGATTTCATTAAATTCGGCTTTAGGCACAATAACTGCTAGGCAAAATAACGCCTACGAAAACCTTAGGCTATGTTTCACATGTTATTTATTTATAAATGATAAAATAAAAATTGAGTTTTAAGACGAATATTAACTACGAACGGTCAATCCAAACTGTGTAACACGTGATTTCATGCTTTCAATACATGCTAAGACTGACATAAATATTTGCTTTTAAGTTCATAAAAACCAATAAAATGCATAATAAACAACAAGGATTTTGGCTACGCAGCTACGTCTATAACATTACCACGATATTAGGAGGCTACGAGACTACGAGGCTACAGGACTACGAAGCTACAAGATTACTAGGCTACGAGACTGAGAGGTTATGGGTCTACGAAGCTACAAGACTACAAGGCTACGAGGCTACGAGGCTACAGGACTACAAAGCTACAAGACTACAAGGCTACGAGACTACGAAGCTACAAGACTACAAGGCTACGAGACTACGAGGCTACATTACTCCAACTGGCTGTAATAGTACCATTCAGCTGTGAGTGTTAATTTATCTCTTGCAAAAAACTTGTTGCAAATATGTAGTTCCAATTCTTATCAACAGTATTTTTTCTTGTTTTCGAGGTAGCGCCGGCCCAGTCGAAGTGGTAGCTTGATTAGATCAATTTCTCAACTCTGAAGATGTCTGTTGCAATTCAGAATGAAAATTCGGTACAATCCACTAAAGTTTACTCTATAATAATAGTATTGCACACTATATACAACAGAGTTAATTGGTTAACTTTTGTTATTTTTTTTCTAAAATTAGTATTCTTGTAGGTAATGTGCTTGCAAGAAGCAAGTCTGTGTCAAGTAACTTGTCTCAACTTCGATAGTTTTAAAAATGCAACACCAGTAGTAGTCATTTCCAAACTGTCACTTGCAAAACATTACATGAAGTTGTTTACGAACACTGTTGGCAGCGGCAGAAGTATACTGTTACGAGGATAGCAGATGAGAGACATCGGCAGGCCAGTTCGCCAGCCTCTTCAGCGCTCACCTGCGGGTGGGGCGCGGTCCACTAGCCCTACACGCCTAGTCCGATTAGCAACGGCGCCTAACTTCTCCCTCCCCAGAGGGCTCTCTGTGGCTCTGGAATGTTCCACACATACCCAGAGCCACACCATTGAGAAGTGGCGTAACTAGGACGTCATTGTTCTGGGAGCTTCGAGTGTCAAGTCGATCTTGATGACGCGACACTTCCAAAGGGTGCGAGACCATTCCAGAAGGGTGGTTTCATACGTATAAACATGGAGACGCCAGCCCCCGAGGCAGTGAAGTGAAGAGAGCGAGTGACCCCTTGGCGAGCGATAGCGGGCGACGAGAGACGGGCCTCGTGTGCGGAGACTGGTGAGTGGTGCGAGGCAGTGTGTATTGGTGCCAGAGGCGCGAGGTAAGAGACCAGCAGTAGGGAGAGCCACTGTCGAGTCGAGCTCCAACGGGGAGAGTGTGTAAACTGTGGACTGGGCGAAAGGGTGATTAATCATGGACAGACATCTTAAGAATTGAAATGAAATTAGTAGTTAGTTCATTGGCCTATCCTTTTCCGGATTTTTTTTCTCCCACTCGTAACAATTCGTGAGCGCTGTGGAACTGTCTAATTTATAGAGACCTGCAAAATTCGCGGTTTCGATGGCCTTCAGGATAGACTGCACATACCCCCGTACACTCGGGCAAATAACGCAAGTTCATTGGCTGCCGACTTGCAAGTCGTCTCAGCTGGTTTGTCTGTGATTCGATCCTTCATTGGTTGAGAGGGTTTATAACTGGTTGAGATTCGTCCAGGTGAACAGTAAGCCAATAGCCAAAAATTATCTAAGAGGTATATGTGTTTGAATTCTAGTCTATCACCGAATGAATACGCGAAATTTTGCAGGTCTCTACGTAATTTAAGAAGAGATGCACGGGACTGGCTGTGCACAGTGCACGTGTGCGCCAAGTGCAGGTTGAGGAATCCACCTGAAAGAAGCCTGGCGAATGGCGCGACACGTTGGTCCGCGTGTGTTGACGAGTGTGCGTGTGTGTGTGTGTGTGTGTCGGATGTTTGCCCAGCTGTGCAAACACTAACGGCCGCTGAACTCGGGGAGGACTCGCTCGGCGCTCACAGAAGACGCGGTGGGCCGCGCGCTTCGAGGAGCTACTGCTCGGGGTCCCTGCCAAGTACTTCTCGTGCCTGAACATTATATACTTATACAAAGGGACCGGAAAAATTCGCGGATTCAATGACCTCTAGGATAGCCTCCATTATCCTCTGCATTTCTCAAGTAAACACGCGCGTGTTCAATTGGGTACTAAATTGTGAGGCGTCTCCACTGGGTAGCTTGTGATTCGATGCTTCCTTTGGTCGATAGTCTCTCATTGGTCCAGAGAGTTCCAGTTAAACCGCGAGCCAATAGCAGAACCAGCAGAAATGTACACAAGTTTGGATTTCAGCCTATCACGAAATGAATCCGCAAATTTTTCCGGTCTCTACGTTATACACAAAAAAAAATTGGTTGTCTGTAAAGTCGGTTTACGGACGATAGTTTGTGACAACGTCATAACAAAACATCGATGAAATGATTGCATACTTTTATGAACAAAATTGAATCATTTTTTATTTTAATAATAAAAGAATAAATACTCGAAATTATACTAGTAATCAGATTTTTTAAAATGCAAGAATAATTAACCTTTATTGCCGAAATTGTTGTTGTAATAAGCAATGAAAACCACATTAACTTTTCACTTCACTTTATAAACAGTCGACGAAACAGTTCACGTGTAGATTTAAGTTGTGTGCTGCCGCTGTCTTTCTTCTCCTCGGACGCATAGGCCAATCGAGTGGAAGAGAGATAGATGCGGCGCAAGCGTACAATGAGCGTAACGGGACACAGCGTAACGGAACAATGTGAGTAAATGGGACACTTTTTCGTGCGTGCAGCCGCCGTTCATCTATTTGTTAGGCGTTGTCACGTCAATAATATTTATTTTAATATCAGGTAATACGTAGAGACCGGAAAAATTCGCGGATTTATTAGGCGATAGGTTAGAAATCAAATACATATACCTCTTAGATGATTTTGCTATTGGCTTACTGTTCATCTGGACACATCTCAATAAATTATAAACCCTCAACCAAAGAAGGATCGAATCACAGACAAACCAACTGAGACGACTTACAAGTCGGCAGCCAATGAACTTCCGTTATTTGCCCGAGTGTACAGGGGAATGTACAGTCTATCCTGACGGCCATCGAAACCGCGAATTTTTACGGTCTCTAGTAATACGTAAATGTTACACACTGCAATTTAAATGAGTATTTACATTTATATTTAACGCTGCGTTTGAAAAAAAAATGACACAAATACACTCAAATATCGATCACTCGATATAAATAAAGTAGGGCATGCATGTTTTTTTTTCTGAAATCATCTGATCTCTCATTAGACCGCAATAACGTATGCCCGCGCTAGTGATTGTTCCCCGTCTGCAAGAGAAGCCTTTGTCCTGTTTGGCCGGGCCATTCAGGACGCGTTTGCTTCCGCACTAGATGGCTTTGATCGGTGTGCTAACAGTGGACGTGTACCTGAAATTAATACCCAGCCAACCACGGAACACAGACAAAAATGCAAAACAAAGATTTAACGCACAACTGGTCTGAGAATCTTTTCGCGAAAAGTGCATGGCCCTGTAAATGAGGTATGACAGCAGAATCTGCAGCGCCACACCTTCCCGGCTGTTTTCTTTCAATTTATTTCCTTTTGTTGGTGGGAATTTTAGATTTTTAGGGTGTCCCAAGGGGGGCGGGAGGGGTTATCTCCCCAATACCCTCCCTGTGTGCGCTCCTGGTTTAGTTTCTTTAAGGTGCAAGTGTAATTGTCGGTACACGGAAACAAATGCGTCCTGAATTTGGCCCACAGCCGCCAATTGCACGGAATAAACCGCTGTTGCGGGCATACGATGTTGCAGTCGAATGCTGGATGGAATCATAACAGCGCGATGGACACGAATATTTTTAAAAACAAATCACAGTTAACACATCTGTGACGTCTGCGCGAAATAAATGGATGAAGAATTACACTTCCCGATTAGAAAATACTTTCCTATTTCTATCGCGTCGCTGGCACGACGTTACTGAAAAGAACGTCAGCATTTAGTTTCAGAAAGATGGTTGAACCGGTGGATTGGAAAATTATTAGTGACCGGAAAAATTCTGGATTCATTTCGCGACAGACTAGAATCCAGATACGTTGTTCACCTTTTTGCTGCTTCATTGATTGAGCTACAGTTTATCTGAAGGACTCTGAACCAATTAACAACCCTTAACAAAATAAGTAACGAATCAAAAGCATGCCAGCTAACAGGTGTCACGAGTCAGTAACCAATGAGAAGGCGTACTTTTCCCGCGTGCATATAAGATCGTGGATTCTATCTTACAGGTCGTTGAAAGCGCGAATTTTTCCAGTGTTTAGAAATTATATTATCATTCATGTATTTCCAATGTTTTGGTTACTGATATATCTGAAATGTGTTCACGCGCAGTGATTTTTCCAAATTAGTATTACATAAATTTGAAATAAACATATTTGTCAAATGTGTCGAGTATAAATACCTGAAGAAATGAAGGCTGTTTGATGTCTGACTCGTAGGTAATGGCCAGAAAAAATGTTTTAATTAATTGTTTATCTCAGCCTGTTGCACGAGTACAATACGCATGTTCATTTTAACGCGGTATTTTGCTGTCAGATCGAATTCTTCACTATTGTGATTCTAGCATAAAGAGCGTTCAAAATTTTTCTCCCAAAAATACCTGCCCTTATATATTTTACGATTAATTTTTCCACTGGCACTGGAGTTTAGTTATTACCGTGTAAACCTATAACACGTAACTGTGCTCTCTCGTACTCTGCTGGTCTCTCTCAGTGTTTGACAGAGTTGAGCACGATTCAAGAACTCCACCAACTGGTTATCACTGGCCAGGGTCGCGGAAGCCGTGTCAAAATAAACGTGGCCCACTAATCAAAGCAAAAAAAACCCGTGACTTTCAAGGCTAGCATGCGGACAAATGAATCACGAGTCGTTGGTACAGACCTGCTAAATTAGCTTAATTTGCAGAGAACCAGAAATTTCAATAATTAGGTTGGCGTCAGGCTAAAATTCAAAGCGTTATGTTTGCCCTGCCAACTTTTGCTTTTTACATTGGTTTGATTTCTTAGAGAGGAATTTTTTTGTTCTTCTTGGACAGCACTGCCTGATTCGTTTATTTTTTTTCCTTCTAGCTCGGCATCTTTGGCTCACGGTCGCAGAGGGGCGTGGCCAAATAAATGTGGTCCAATCACGATGCAGGTTTACATTATAGCTTGCCTATCCGGGAAATTTCCGTACCTCTAGTGTTTTGCTACCGCCAGGATACAAATCCTCGTTCTTGTACAAACTCAGGACGATGTGCTTTTGTTTATTGATTACTGCCACTTTGCAACCTCCGTCCTGATTGTACTTTTTAAATTTTATTTATTGGCTTCTATAGTTTAGGGCGTATCAAATAACCGTGAACAAATAATGTAAGTAGGAAACGGAAGATTTCGCGGTTCAGTGACCTTTAGAATTGACTCCACAGTCCTCTGTGTACTCGGGCAAATGTCCCCTGCTTATTGGTTGCTGACTCGTGAGACGTCAGCACTATGTAGCCTGTGATTCGATACTACTTTTGTTGATGGTCCCTCGTTGGCCCAAGAGTCTTCCAGATAAATAATGAGCCAACAACCGAAGCATCCCAAATGTATGAGTATTTGAATTTTAGCCTATCGCGAAATCATTCTACGATTTTTTTCCCATTATATCAGATATCTTCAAATAAAAGTACACCAATATGCATTATAGTCTTTTACGATATACTAACGTTAATTTTGCCAGTCTCATTTGAACTAGCTTTGATCATTGGATCTCAGGTGATTTTAACACGCCATGAATATATATATATATATATATATATATATATAAGTAGACACGCGGATAGTCGCGGATTACTTTGGTCGCAAACATGTATGATTTTGCATTAATTTGATGACTGAATCACAGTTCTCTCGACACTCCCGTCTATGTTCATGGGCCAGTCAACAACCAGCTAGCAACAGACGGGCCGAATCACGTACGCCCACTCCAAACAGAAATAAATCAGCCAATAGGAAAGCACACGTTTGCAGAGCATATGAATAGAGACTGGAAAAATTCGCTAGTTCAATGACCTTCAGGATAGACTCCATGATCCTCTGCCTACTTAGGCAAACGGCGCCTGTTAGTTGGGTGCTGAATTTTGAGGTGCCTCAAGTGGGTAACTTGTGATTGGATACTTCTTTGACTGACGGTCTCTAGTTGGCCAAGAGTGCTACATATTAATAGTGAACCAATAGCAGAAGCAGCACAATAGTATGATTATTTGAAATTTAACATATCACGAAATGAATCCGCGAATTTTTCCGGTCTCTACAAATGAAGTGTCGTGAGTTTCAGCCTGACACCAAAGGAAAACGCGAAATTTCCGGGTCTCTTAGTACGAGCGGTGTTTATCAAGTAACAGTTTTGAAATTCGGCCGTTGCAGCACTGCGGTCGGAATTACGCGCATGCGGGCTGCGTACCTACACCTGTTGGCAGGCCACAGGCGCCATTACGGGAAACAGTTCGCCGTGTTTTAAGTTTCTTTCTAAGTAATTAAAATGCCTCAGAAGATTTAGAATCCCGCCGACTGTGAAATACACGTTGTGGTTCGTTTCCTTAAATACAAAGGCGCGAAAGCGACTGAAGTTCATCATCGGTCCAGTAAAGTGTAAGGAGAAAACATTATGACCGATGGAATGATATGGAAAGGGCCAGAGCTTTTAAAGATGGTCACACGAATGTTCATGATGAGGAATGAAGTGGGCCTACCTTCTGTCTTTACGGAAGATTTTGTGCAGAAAGTGGACGAAAAAGTTAAAGAGAACAGACGTTTCACGATCTCGTTAGTTGTCTGACGAGTTTCCTCAAGTCGTGCAAAGTATTCGGTTTCTATTGGTAGTAAGGAGCAACGTTGCCGAGTTGATCCGTGCGGGTCCGACTCCGTCTGCGTGCTGTTGTAGGAACTAGATCCGTCTTCGTTTCCGTGTCATTGTAGATCTGTGAGTAGGAGCTTCGCCCCGATCTAGGGCCGGCCCCATGGGGGTCGTTACCACAACACCGAAATGCCACAACGCCGAAATGCCACAACGCCGAACGTACAATAACGCCGAATACCATAACGCCGAATGCCAAATTGACCGCAACGCCGACAGCTAGAAAACTGCTGTGTACCACAACGCCGAAATACATTAACGCCGAAAAATGTTGCTGCGGGGAAGGAGGGGGGGGGGGGCACAGGAGCAAAATGAAAAACAACTGAATGAATTTGTGTGTGTTTCTTAAATTTATCTTAACGCCGAAATACCACAACCTAACCTAACCTAGGCTAGCCTAACCTAGCCTAACCTAACCTAACCTTTGTGGAAGTCCTGCAATGACATTTTTCGGCGTTGTAGGTAATTCGGCGTTGTGGTACACAGCAGTTTTCTAGCTGTCGGCGTTGTAGTCAATTTGGCATTCGGCATTATGGTTTTCAACGCTATTGGTAGAGCCACGGAATTTTCACGCATTCATTTAGTCGCAAGCTAGAATGCAAACCTCCACACTGTCGCACTGTGGTTCATGATTGGACCGCAGTTATCTGGACACGCCCTTCTACGACCGTGAGCCAACTATGAGAGAAGTAAGCGAATCAGATAGTGCCAAATAACAAGGATAAAAATGTTTTCGCTAAGAAATAAAAAAACAATGGGAAAGTAACACCTATAATTTTGAATTCTATCCCTGGGGCCAGAGGAATCCGCGAAATGTCCGGGACTCTAGCTATTGTACGTTCGGCGTTGTGGTAACGACCCGGCCGGCCCCACGTTCGACGCTGCGGGACAGAAGGGAAGAAGGCGGAAGGGGACTGGACGTCCTAACGACTTCGCCGTGCTCGCCGATAAGGCACGCGGGGCGAAGCGACCACCCGGCGAAGGCCGACGGACGGCTGACGGGCGGCGCTATTCGAGGTCTGCGAGGCGATGATGTCACCTGGGGGGGTTAGCGAGGCTTACGTCACGGCCTCCGCAAACCGCCAGGCCGCGGCAGCGGAGCAAACAAACCTCTCAACCAGCCAGAAGCTGCGCAGAGCAACAGCGGGTCATGCGGCAGTGCCGTGCCAGCTCACAACTGTACTCTCATCACCGGATACCTACAGATGGTGACAGGTCGAGTGTATGCTGTGTGTACATATTTGTTTTTTGACGTGACAACGTCTAATAAATAGAGATGGAAAAATACGCGATTTCAATGACCTCTAGGAGAGACTCCAAGATCCTCCATGTACTAGGACAAATTGCAACTGCTCATTGGATAATGACTCGTGACACGTGTTACCTGGGATGCTTGTAATTTGATACTTCTTTTGTTGAAGGTTTTTCACTGGCTTAGAGTCCTTCAGGTAAACGGTGGTCCAATCACTGACTCAGAATGAAGGTGAACGAGTTTGGAGTCTAGCCTACCGCGAAATGAATCCGCGAATTTTTCCGGTCTCTACTAATAAATCGATGAACGCCGGCTGCACGCACGAAAAAGGATGACTCATTGTCCCGTTTCGCTCATTGTACGCTTGCGCCGCAACTATCTCTCTTCCACTCGATTGGAACAACCGTCGATTTGACTTTTTCGAGGATCATTAAACTTGAAACACTCCCATTCGTTTCCTACTTTTCCTATCATCGTCCTATCCTTAACAGAATAACACAGATTGGAAGAAGTTAAATAGCAGATATGTATAAAAGTTATAGTTAAAATAATCTCTTCGTTAAAGTAATAAACATATTTGAATAAATGAGTGCAAATAAAAGTAAATTTATCAATTAAATTGTAGATTTCATTTCACTCCTTCTTTGTATCCATACAAAATAGTGATAATTCAATAAAACTGATTGAATTTTATTCATAAAAGTATGTAATCATTTCATCAATGTTTTGTTATGACGTCACGTTAAACTATCGTCCGTAAACCGACTTTACAGACAACCAATTTTTTTTATTTATACATATTTTAGGTGTCATGAAAAAAAAGAGTAACAAAATTTTAACAGGATGGAAAAAAAGGCTTCATAAAAATAAAAAATAAATATAAATGTGCTTCTAATTCAGATACTTTAGTGATAGATATTGAATACTTGTCCATAGGTATATTAAAAAAAATTATTATTGTGAATATTAGTGATAGGAATTGCGTTTATAAACTTTTTGTGTATTTTCCAGTGTATTAGCTTACGTTTTTCTTATTTAGGCACTTTATGAAAAAATGATGACAATGCAACAAAAATTGACAGGATGAAAAAAGGCTTCATAGTGCCAAGAACAGTTGGCATTTGCCCGAGTGTGTAGAGGATATTGGTGTCTATCCTGGAGGTCATTGAACCCACGAATTTTCCGGGTCTCTAATCATCAGTAACTACTGCGGTTTAAATTAGCTCTATGACAGACTCCACTATCCTGTATGTACCCGAGCAAATTGCACCTCCTGATTGGCCACTGACTCGTGATACCTGTTTTTGATTCCACACTTCTTTTGTTGAAGGTTTTTCATTGGCTCGGAATCCTTCAGAAAAACTATGGCCTATCATTTAATGAATCGGCTAATTTTTCCATTCAATAATGATCAGTTCTTGTAATACGCAGAGACTATAAAAATAAAGCGTAATCATTCGGGAACAGTCTAGAATGCCAACGTTTTTACACTTGAATAGTTCTTGTCATGTTGGAGCACGGGTTATTCCACACAACCTGTATGGCTATAAACCAATGACAAACCCTATGAAAACATCTGACCAAATAATGTGCGACCCCGGAGAGAAAGTGAAATGTTGCAGCGATCAAACACATGTCTTGTCTTTAAAACGCACACGCCAATGAATCTAGCCTGACACCAGAAAAACAATTACGCAACATTTGCAAGTTTCTGGCCATTACAGTTACAAAAACATTTGTTTTATGGGTACCATCCTAGATCTTGGTATACGCCATTTGGTAGCAGTTAACAACAATCACAATTTTTTTTTTTTTTTTTTTTTTTTTTTTTTAACGATCTTGACCGAACTTTTTCGCGAAATGATACAAGTCCGAAAATAAATGTCCCAGTGAATCTTAAAGCAACCCGAATTTATAAATTTGCTAAACATCAACTCCCGCCTCCCCCCACGGGCGCAGTTGTTTACCAGGGGGCCGTCGGAACTGCTCCCAGACGGACCGATGTGTCAGCCCACTTGACCCCGCTGACCCCCTGCACGAAACGACAGCTGACCTTCCCCCACCCCTACTCGCTCGTCTGGACGTCGGCCCGCCTCGCGACCACAGACTAAAGGGAATACTTCTTTTCACAGACGAGAGAGCCAAACGCCCGATCGTGCATCTTCGGGTTTTTTTTTTGGTTCATTGTAAATAAATATGGCGGTGTTGATAAAAGGAAAGACCATGAACAAGGCAACGGTATTTATTTGTACGCCGCCATATTTTTCGTTTTGCCGTGTGTCCGTGAATGTTTATTTTGGACAACTCATGATAACTAATGGTTAATTAGGTTAGGTTAGCTACATTATAAATACCTACTTTAAAACATTGTGGACGGTTGATTTGGTTAGGATAGCTACATATTAAAAAGTTATTTGCTAAGCAACCATAAAATAATTTTACAGTATTTTTAATGTATCTATATTTACCTAGTATAACAAACCATCCACAATGTTTTAAAGTATTTATAATGTATCTAACCTATCCTCATCGACCGCAAAATTTAATGCCACACCGGTTTATACAATGAGATAGAACGGCGTATGACGTATGAGCAAGCTAAATCCCAAATAAATACACCTGTTGTGGTACGGGAAAAAAAAAGCGAGCATGAACTTCGGGGAACTTCGGGTGTGGCTCTCTCGTCTGTGAAATGAAGGCTTCCCCAGACTAAAGGCGCGCTTACACGGATAGAGTAAACGAGATAGCAACTAGGGCTGGTAATGCCACCACGTTTACTCTACCCACGTAATCGATTCTGTAACTTGCCCTAGTTGGTATCACGTTTACCCACGTGGTCGCCGAACATGAGCGCAGTCCTAAGTGTCAACGCGTCATTCGCAAGCCGCTCGGTATGTGTTTAAAGTTTCTGATTACGAATAGCTAGGGACACCTGTATTTCGCGATTTCATTTCGTGTCAAGGTATTTCACAAAACACTGTAGCTTTCTCTAAGAGTCATGGCAAATTGTGAGGGTGCAGCAGTACGGTGACCACATTCTCATTGGCCCCGTCAAGAGCGGGACGACACCTCTCACCGACCTCAGTCAATAACCACAGGAGGAAAGCTACAGTATTTTGTGAAATACCTTGACACGAAATGTATTCGCGAAATACAGGTGTCCCAACGAATAGCATTTAAGCATTTATACACAAGTTTCGTTCAATGGTTTCGTCTATAGGGTGTTTTTTTGTACAGTGAAAAAACGGTTAAAAAAACAACCGTAACCTAACTCGCGGGCCGCATTCTAGAACGTGTCCAAACCGAATCCCAGTAAGGTAACAAATTGCCAACAGTATTAATAAACGCTGCCCTACGCGAAGTTAGAAAATGGTTTGAACGCATTCTAGCCGGCGTTTCACAACCATCGATACAATTGTTACGGCAAAAAGACTGGAGATAGCAGCACCATCGCACAAATATAGAATGGCCTTTCTAATTTTTAAGTACTTTAAATGTAAAAAATAAAAGATAATTTTACTTTCCGTATTATCTAAACTATTAAATAAATTTTTACGACCAAATATTACTGCAAGGTGTGGAAAATAACAGGAGTAGAAAGTAAAAAAAAAATGATTGACACCCTTAGTAAATAAACCATCAAATTCTTTCGAACTGTTTGTGAACCTATATGAAACTTACGGCTGAAACAATTTTTGATGAAATGAACTATTACAGTATAAACAGGGATTGAAATTTAAAAAAATCAATACTTCCCTAACATCAAATTCGTTCGAATATATTTTAAACCATATTAATATGATCTTAATATCTTGGTTCAAAGCAAATTTTTTCAACTACCTATAAGTACAAAGGATGGAAAATATTAATTGAAGGTCAAAAAAAATCATAACTGCAATAGCAGTCATGCTACGAAATTAATTCTAAGCTTTTCACTGCTGAGTTAAAAACATTCGAACCATTTTCTCTGCATGGAATATGAGAAAATGTTTTATCGATCATTTTGCAATATTGGACAATTTGTGGAATTTCATGAAACGTAAGTTCTTAAATTGTTCCAGAAGTTTATATAAGTTTCCTTAACGATTCCAGGAGAAATAAGTACTTCTAAATCTACAGGCTGTGCCAAAATGTTTTTTGACGTGACGTCTAATAAATCGAAAACGCCGGCTGTACGCACGAAAAAGTGTCCCGTTACGCACATTGTCTCGTTACGCTGTGTCCCGTTACGCTCATTGTACGCTTGCGCCGCATCTATCTCTCTTCCACTCAATTGGAACAACCATCGATTTGACTTTTTCGAGGCACATTAAACGTGAAACACTCCCATTCGTTTCCTACTTTTCCTATCATCGTCCTATCCTTAACCGAATAACACAGATTGGAAGACGTTAAATAGCAAACATGTATAAAAGTTATAGTTAAAATAATCTGTTCGTTAAAGTAATAAACATATTTGAATTAATGAGTGCAAATAAAAGTAAATATATCAATTTAATTGTAGATTTCATCTCACTCCTTTGTAGCCATATAAAATAGTGATAATTCAAATAAAAATGATTCAATTTTATTCATAAAAGTATGCAATCATTTCATCAATGTTTTGTTATGACGTTGTCACTTTAAACTATCGTCCGTAAACCGACTTTACAGACAACCAATTGTTTTTTTTAAGTTGCGTGCTGGTTCGGACGGCAAACCACTGCGACCCGTCTTCGCTTCTGTACGCTCCGCTGGTCTGTGCGCAGGCCGAGGCGCAAGGACCGCCTGCCCGCTGCTTCCGGTCACGAACTAGAAAGCGCGCGCGCCTTATCGCGGCCACAGAGCAGTGACGGATACAGACCGACCCTTGTCCGGCCGCGCGCGAGGCCCACGTCTGCCAACCTGGCGGGTTAACACATTTCAGCTGGTGGCGAGCGCTTGTCTGCGAACACACTCGACGTCCGCCACTGACTTGCTCGTGCAACCGTGCGGTCTTAAAAAAAAGAAAAATTGGTTGTCTGTAAAGTCGGTTTACGGACGATAGTTTAACGTGACAACGTCATAACAAAACATTGATGAAATGATTGCGTACTTTTATGAATACAATTGAATCATTTTTATTTTAATAACAAAAGAATAAATACTTGAAATTATACTAGCAATCAGATTTTTAAAATGCAAGAATAATTAAACCTTTATTGCCGAAATTGTTGTTGTAATAAGCAATGAAAACCACATTAACTTTTCACTTCACTTTATAAACAGTCGAGTGGAAGAGAGATAGATGCGGCGCAAGCGTACAATGAGCGTAACGGGACACAGCGTAACGGAACAATGTGCGTAACGGGACAATTTTTTATGCGTGCAGCCGGCGTTCATCGATTTATTAGACGTTGTCACGTCAAAAAATACTTTACTCGTGGAGTTAGGAATTTCCAGGTGACGGCATGCTGTGACGTGGTTGAAGTTCACCTTTTAACCTAACCTTCGATTGTTCCACTCAAAAACCTTGCGTAAACGGTGCTTGGTAACGTCAGATGATTATTAAAAAGCATGAATAAGAATCTTCGTCGATAAAAACTGTCACTTTCATAAAAAAAAAAATTGCCATTCGAAACTGTTTACTCAATGCAAACACTACACTGGAGCCAATGTTTTTGGGCGTCTAACCAATATGGCGCAACTATTAGATGAAGGAAATAAACGGCTTCACACACTCACCATATAATCATGTAGACGTGGCCACCCACTGACTTTACGAGATTTCATACATTATTACGCATTTTAATTATTTTAAAAGGTCGAGCGCCTAACATAACATTTTGGTTACCATAACCAAGATGTGCAAAATCCTTCTCTTCCATAATAAAAAAAAGTTTTGTGGTTTTTTTTTATTTAGCACATAAACTAACCTAAATATTTTATTTTACAGCAGTAAAAAAATAAAAATCGTAAGATACACGAATGCAAGTTATTCGGGCGTCTCGCCTGGAGGCAGTCCCGGAGAAAGTCCGTTCTAAAATGCCGCGGAAACGTTAAAACGGAAACGGATCATGGAAGCGCAATACACTAACGTTTCACCGTCCGTCTGCCACTTCTACAGTGCACAGAGACGTATAAAATGACAATAAATATGATGAAATAAAACCATAAAACATTGATAGAAAACTATAACTTGTACTTCAAACAATTATTTAACGTATTTAAAACGTAAACAAAAATGGTTAACATCGCGGCCAAATTCGCGTCTTCTATTGGTCGCACGGAGTAACATAAACGGAAGAGCTGGGCATTGCCGAGCTAATCCGTACGCTTCCATGTCCTCATGAGTGCCATTGTAGATACGTACTCGGTTCCGTGATTTACGTATCCGTTAACGTAATCCCGTGTCATTGAATAGAGGGCTTAGAAATGACCCGTGGTCGTGCATATAAAAACAAAATTTCTGTACATTTACAAACGGCTCCGTTGGAAATCAGTTGCCTATAAATAGTTTGTAACACTAAAAGAAATATACTGTAAATTTGTACAACACATGGCTATAGTTATTTTTTGCATAAATTAAACACGTTTACGAGATAATACTGAGTATTTTTTTTTTAGTAAAATCAGCACATAATTGTATATTTTAATTGAATTTTCAAGTTAATTTTTTGAACCATGGAAAAGATATTCGAATATTCACTCATTTACTTATATTTTATTAAACTTATTATATGTGCAGTTAATACTGCAAAGCTGTTCATGGAACGATTTACAAATAACTCTGAATATTGGAAATACTGGGACAACACAAAGCATAAATGCCCGGGTAAGAATCCTAACCCAGTATTATTGCAAACACTGTTTTGTAGCGATACAGTTGTTTTAATATAAATGTACAAACTTACAGAAATCTGTAATTTTAAAGAAATATTCATGTTCTATTTACAAAAAAAAAATCCAGTATGGTAAAAATGAGAGACTGTGGGGGAGGATCACGCCATCTTTTATTCACAGAAATTGTGATTTTTCACGGGGGAAAATGTGGCTGCTCCTTTGTCCGCATGGCTGGCTTCGATATGCAAAAGAAGCCCGTTTTGCGCTCGACGGAAATGACAACGCAGCTGGTGACTCGCTTGGAAAATACTGTTCTTTGTTGAAAATATCCATTCAAGCCACACGCATAAGAATTATTCACAGAGTCAGACAAACTATCCTTGCACCAAAGATATTGACTAAAAAAACCACAATCTATGTAGCACAATCGTCCAATTTTGTTTTATTTATGTTCGAATTATTCATCCAATATTACTAGCGCGACGGGCACAGATAATAGCTTTCAAAAATGTATTTACGTTGTTCATAGTCCTCAAATAGGGAGGAAAAAAATTATAATTTCAGTGCGGGTGCCCAACAAGCGAATGACGATAGAAGTTAAACTGAAACCTAATAAATAATTAATAACAACTGTAAAACAATCTATATCATTCTACTAATAAAAAAATCCAATATGGTGGCAAGTAATTAGCCTTTAAATAGAAAATTCTTGTAAAGATAATTATAATAAAAATAATTGCAAACACCTCTAACGCAAGCGGAACTCACTAAGACTCTGAAAGTTTAAATTGTCCTAGGAGGGCATTGGAAAAACATGTTCTGAAGAATGGCCACACGACAAAGGCAAATAAGAAACTTAGCTGCCTTCAAATGGGTTGAAAAAGTATCTTTGGAATAAGTTATATTATGCATGAATTTGCAACTGAACGTGTGTGACTGCAATTAATGTAATATAATTTCCTTTTTCTCTTCTTAGATTTGAAACATATCTTAATTTAATTGCAATTTGCCTATAACTACTTAAATTAGATTAAAATGAAAATTAGTTTTTATGGGGAGTTAGTAATGTTTAACGATTTTGTTAATGAACTAGGGTTTAAAAAGTTAAACAACTACGTTTTCAAATACTCGTTTATAAACTACGCACGACGCAAAAAATCAACTCAATCATCGGCCAACTTTCAGCTTATCGCGATTCGGCGTTTTCCCCTTCCGTGTTTGGAGCGTTCAGAAAACTTTTAAAGACGAAGTCGTTATGCGCATTCAAAGCAACGATGTTGTTTTTATTACATACATCGCGTTTTCAAGTGTTAAACTTTGGCACAGTGAAATGAAAAAAAAAACTTAAAATGTTTTCATTATAAAAATTAACTATCAAAAGAAGCCCAGGAAAATGGTTTCTTTGTTTAATGCTGTTCTGCAAGTTTAAGTTGCATGGTTGCTGACGTCTTGCAACTTTCGTTGCCATACAAAGACCGTTATTTCATTGCGTTGGTTGCGTGTTACGTCGTTTCGATGTTACGTCCCTTGCGTAGTTTTTTGGTCTTCGTAAGAGCCCGTCTACAATAGTTTGAACCTGTGCGTGGTCCGTGTCCTTATCCGAATGTGAGTGACGTCACATTGTCTCGCCGAAAACTGCCCTGTCCACAATTGCGATTTCCGATGTCCGAATATATTGATTTATAAAGTTGTCACCAGAGCGCAGTAAATCTGCCAAACCAAATGTTTTTGTTTATTGTTTTGATGCTTTGTAGTTTGAGATTGAACGTATGAAAGTTATGTAAGTTATAAGTGACTTACAACACCTTCCATTTCCTTCAATAACAAAAACAAACACCACGTTTTCAAACGGGAACCGGAAATTCAAATATCGCGAGTGTTCTGTTCTTTTTTCTGTGGCCGAAGTACACAGGTTGTGACAAAAAGTTCAAATTGACGAATGTCTTCGGACCAGGTAAGTTCGGACCTTCGCCCACTTGACGCATGACGTCAGAGGGTCACGTGGACCAATCAGCGACGAGTGTCCTTCGGACACAGTTTAGGACATTGCTAATGTAGACGGGCCATTAGAATCTTACCCACCGCCACCTGCAAAGACTTCAAATAAATAAATAAATAGAGAAGCTGACGTATTCGCGCCTGCGCTGTAGGCCTGTCGGAACTCCCGGGCAGGCGCGCCAACGTACCAACATGGCGCGGCGACGCGCCGTGAATGGGGCGACGGTTGCCGTGTGCGCGCCGTGACGTCACACCCCACGCCGCGCGGGCTCACGTCCTTCTCAAAGTCAAACCCCCGCGGCGATGACTCAGCAAACAAACATGGCCGCCGGGCCGCGCCGCGCATGCGCTCGCGTGCAACAGCGGCGCACGGGGCCGCGTCACCCCACGTCACGCTTCCCTTCGGTACTCTCGGGGACTTAGAACAGTCATCCTCGCAAACATCCACGTAACGTAGCATTTTCATAATGTAGAAAGAGTAGAGACCGGAAAAATTCGCAAATTCATTTCGCGATAGGCTGAAATACAAATCGTTATACCTCAGTGCTGCCTCTGCTATTGGCTCACAACTCACCAGGATGACTCTGGGCCAATGAGAAACACCCGACCAAAGCTTTATCGAATCACAGGGTGCTACGCTGGAACGTCTCACATAGACAGCAGCCAATGAGTGGGTGGCATTTGACCGGGTGTACGTATAACTATGGAGTTCATCCTGCAGGTCATTGAACCCGCGAATTTTTCCTGTCCCTAAGAAAGAGGATTTATTTATTTATTTATTTATTTATTTATTTATTTGTAGGGGCATGCATATTTCGCGAAAAGATTCCCAGATTAGTTGAAAGTTAAAACACTGTAGCATCGTCTGTGTTTCGTGATTGGGTGAATTTCTTTCAGGCGCATGTCGATTGTTACAACACCAATCACAGCAATTCAGTGGGGAAACAAACGCGTCCTGAGTGGCTAGGTCAAATAAGGCATCGACTTCTCTCGCAGACGGCCGCCAATCACAAGGGATAAACCACTGGTGCGGATGTACCTTGTTGCAGTCTAATAGGCGTTAAGGTTTATTCACGCAAAATGCCTGCCCCTATTTATTTGTTTAGCGTCAGATAACATATATGGTCTAAAACAGTGCTGCCATTACAAAAATACAAAACACAATTGCATAGATAAACACAAAACAGAAATTGAACGCGATATCCCTGCTATTAGTCAGTTACAAAACAAAAACAGTTACCAAAAATAAAAAAAATAAACTTCAACGAAATTAAAAGAGATAAAAATGATTGTATTAGGTACTTATTACTTTAAGTATAGGGAAATTGCAATTAAATTAACGGTAGAACATGAAACGGTTAAAATCTAAGAAAATAAAAAAGTAAATGACATTACATAATTTTTGTTACATCACAAATTCATTCACAGATTCACCGCAGAAGATTGCTTACTCCAAAGATACTTTTTTCAGCCTAATTGAAGGCAGCTAAGTTTCTCATTTCCCTTGTCGCCTGGCCATACTTATTCTGAACTATTCTGAACATGTTTTTTTCCAAAGTACAAATTATATTTAGTATTATCTAAATTACCATCAGTTGCTATAGTTAATAATATAAAAGAATAATGTATACTAATAATTAATACAATTAATGCAATTTTAGCAAATAAGGCCACTTTAGATACACACAATTAGAACCCCAGTAGAAATTCAATAACTGTAACGATTTAGAGAGCGTTATGATCATCTAGACGTAGCCTACAAACCCATCCCCCCCCCCCCCCATACACACACAAACACCCAAAAAGAACTATTTTTTGCAAGAACTTTAATATTTTAAATGCTATTTTACTTATTTAGTTAACTTTAATTAAAGCTACCATCACCAGACATGTGAAAACATAACCCTCCGGATAAAAAAAATTTTCTCTAAAAAAATAATGGGTGCATGTATTTATCTAGGCGCGTTAGAAGTTATACTTAATTGGCGCAATAAAATACTAACTTTAATTTTGCATGCAAATAATTAATAGAAATAAGGAAATAAAACGACTGGAGCGATATAAAAATTCAATTAAATAAATATTTTAAATAAACACTCAGTATTCGATTTTTAATATAAAAACGTTTACAACGTTTATTATTTAATTTATTAAATAATATAAATACAATTTTAATGAATTGTTAAAATCAATAAATATGCTGAATGTATATTCTGATTTATTAATTGTCATTATTTAGTAAATAATGTAAAAATTATAATACAACAAAATTATACATACGGGAACATAACCTCACTTATATAAATACACTTGAAAATGTTTATAAACAAAATTTCTATCACTAATATTCAAAATAAATAAATATTTTTGACTATATGGACTAATATTCAATATTAATCATTGAAGTATTTGATTTAAAAGCACATGTGTAATTTTTATTTGTATGCAGCCTTTTTTTCTTCAAGCCGTTAGTTTTCGTTGCATGTTGCGCGCGTATTGTAAAAATTCATTCTCATCATATATATAATAACGCGCCTCAAGAAAGTATCACTTAAATAATAAGGGGATGCACAACGGTGATTATTCGGTAGAGACTGGAAAATTACGCGAGTTCAATGACCTTCAGGATAGACTCCATGATCCTCTGCCTACTTGGGCAAACGGTGCCTGTTAGTTGGGTGCTGAATTTTGAGGTGCCTCAAGTGGGTAACTTGTGATTGGATACTTCTTTGACTGACGGTCTCTAATTGGCCAAGAGTCCTACATATTAATAGTGAACCAATAGCAGGAGCAGTACAATGGTATGATTATTTGAAATTTAACATATCACGAAATGAATCCGCGAATTTTTTCCGGTTTCTATTATTCGGGCATCTGACTGACTCCATGTCGGTGGATCTCAGGTTTCTCGTCAGCGGAAAGGAAAGTTGCCCCCCCCCTCCCCCCAAGGAGCCAGGAAGCTTTGAGCCTCGCCTCTCTTCCATTCGGTCCGCGTCGAATTGTCAACTTTTCACTGGTCGCATTTTAACCTCCGAACCGGGAAGCTGCCGGACGATGGAAATTGCCGGCCGTATAACTGATTAAGCGTATTCAGCGCTGCGGTTAACCCGGCGGGACAACAAGTTACTTAATTCAGTGACGTAACACACGAGTCAGGGGAGGTTAAGTTAAGGGGCCCGCCTAGTCCAGGGGAGTAATTATTCCGCTAGTGCGACGCTCAGTGGTGCTTCTGGCGTGCAGATTTGAGCGGTAACTAAAACATTATATGGCGGAGAAATAAAGACAGAGGTGTAATGTAAGACCCTTGAGTGCTTTCAAGAATCTCTACTGGCAGTTTCATACCTGAAAAAAAATTAGTCTTAAAACACGCGTTTCAGCCACACTCACTATTCTGAAAATACAGTTTGAAAACGAAATATTTATTTATTTATCGTCTTTATTGGCGGCGAAATTAAGGCGATACGCCTTTTCTTACACTTAACCACAATAAAAATTTACATTTTTCTACATTAACATTGCATATTAGAAAATAAAATAATACATTATAGCAAACTAATACTTGATATAAAACAAACTTGAATGTAAACTAAATATACAAAGATAGAAGACAAACATAAAACTTATTTGTATTTAACTCGGGAACAGAACTACTGACCCGACCTCGGCATATCCTTAAATTATTTTCGCAAACAGATACCACTCTGATATCGCAGTTTTCAAATTTGAAGATGTGGAGCCATCTTAGGTCTTAGAAAAAATCCCCCGTAGTGCCATGCCATAACTTCCCACCTGAACACTACACTAAGGCGCCAATTCATTCATTCCGCTATCAGCAGCTCGAGATCACTGGCGAGTGTTCACTTATATGTAGAGACCGGAAAAATTCGCGGGTTCAATGACCTTCAGGATGGACTCCAATATCCTCTACACACTCGGGCAAATGCCAATTGTTCATTGGCTGCTGACGTAAGAGTCGTCTCGACTGGGTGGCCTGTGATTCGACACTTCTTTGAAAGAGGGTCTCTAATTGTCCCTCAGTCCTCCAGATTAACAGTGAACCAATGACAGAAGCAGCACTAAGGTATAATTATTTGAATGTTAACAAAACACGAAATGAATCCGCGAATTTTTCAGGTATCTACTTATATGCCGAGGGTGCTGAAGAATGATTCTTCTGGCGTCTGGGTTGGAGGCTATACTTCCTCCTGAATCGACAAGACTGAGAGAATCGAGACTGTCTCGATAGAAAAAATAATACGACGTGGTTTTGGACACGATGATGATTAGAGACCGGAAAAATTCGCGGATTCATTTCGTGATATGTTAAATTTCAAATAATCATACCATTGTGCTGCTTCTGCTATTGGTTCACTATTAATATTTAGGACTCTTGGCCAATTAGAGACCGTCAGTCAAAGAAGTATCCATTCACAAGTTACCTACTTGAGGCACCTCAAAATTCAGCACCCAACTAACAGGCGCCGTTTGCCCAAGTAGGCAGAGGATCATGTAGTCTATCCTGAAGGTCATTGAACTCGCGAATTTTTCCAGTCTCTAATGATGATTAGAGAACCAGTAGAATTTCGAGGATTCATTTCGCGTCAGGCCAAAATTCAAATTTTTATACGTGTGTGCTACTTCTGCCATCGGCTCCCAGTTCACATGGAGGACTAGAGGCCAATGAAAAATCCTGCAAGCAACGTACCGAAACGAATTTCAGGCTACCCTGTCGAGACGTTTCGACAAGTCAGTAACCACTGAACAGGTGACATTTCCCCGAGTATTCACGCAGAAAAAAGGTTTGTTTGAATCAAACAAATATTTGTTTATATATGGCGAAACAAATATTTACTTGCTGTAACAAAATATTTTGTTAGCTTAACCAAATTTGGTAAGTAACAAAATTGATTTGTTATACCTAACCAAATATACAGTTGAGATGACAAAATCATTTTGTTGAGTCAACAGAATCTTTCTTACTACAAAATATTTGTTTCAGTTAACAAAATATATTTATTTCGCCATATACAAACAAATAATTTGTTGAGACAAACAAACCTTTCTCTCATCAGATGCACTAGGAGCTTATCCTCTACGTCAGAGCCAATCCGAGGGCCAGACACACATGAATTATTATCGCACTTTTACAACAATTTACGATATCTTATAAGTAGAGACCTGAAAAATTCGCGGGTTCATTACGTGCTATGCTAAAATTCAAATAATTATACATTAGTGCTGCTTCTGCCATTGGTCCACTGTTAATCTGGAGTAATGAGGGCCAATTAGAGACCCTCACTCATAGAAGTGTCGAATCACAGACCACCCAGTCGTGACGACTCACAAGTCAGCAGCCAATGAACAGTTGGTATTTGCCCGAGTGTGTAAAGGATATTGGAGTCTATCCTAAAGGTCATTGAACCCGCGAAATTTTCCAGTCTCTACCTGTAACATGACAAACGTAGAGACTGGAAAAATTCGCGAGTTCAATGACCTTCAGGATAGACTCCATGATCCTCTGCCTACTTTGGCAAACGGCGCCTTTTGGTTGGGTGCTGAATTTTGAGGTGTCTCAAGTGGGTAACTTGTGATTGGATACTTCTTTGACTGACGGTCTCTAATTGGCCAAGAGACCTACATATTAATAGTGAACCACTAGCAGAAGCAGTACAATGGTATGATAATTTGAAATTTAACATATCACAAAATGAATCCGCGATTTTTTCCGGTCTCTAGACATACGCCCTTAAATGAGCTGCCAGTTGGCCATCACCGTGCTAGGTTAACGTACCCGTGAGATTTCCCGTCCCCCGTGACAATGGCTGGAGGTGAAGAGCTTTCTTCAGCTGTGCTACCGAGGAACGTCGTTTCCAGACGTTTTTTTTTTGCTGCTGGCCAGTAACCTCGGGGTAGGTACATGCGAAATTCACACACACACACACAAACACACACTTGTTCATAAAAAAATTCTGTGTCCATGTTCCACTGGCTGCTCCCTCATTTAAAATTCCTGCCGGATTGCATGTGATTGGTAGAGACCGGAAAAATTCGTGGATTCATTTCACGACAGCCTAAAATTCAAATAGTTACACCTCAGTGCTGCCTCTGCTATTGGATCACAACTCACCCGGATGACTCTGGGCCAATGAGAAACACTCAACCGAAGCTGTATCGAATCACAGGCCGCTACATTGGGACACCTTCGCAAGACAGCAGCCAATGAGAGGGTGACATTTGACCGAGTGTACGTAGAACTATAAAGTTCATCCTAGAGGTCATTGAACCCGCGAATTTTTCCGGTCCCTAGTGATTGAGCCATGCGTAGAGACTGGAAAAAATCGCGAGTTCAATGACCTTCAGGATAGACTCCATTATCCTCTGCCTACTTGGGCAAACGGTGCCTGTTAGTTGGGTGCTGAATTTTGAGCTGCCTCAAGTGGGTAACTTGTGATTGGATACTTCTTTGACTGACGGTCTCTAATTGGCCAAGAGTCCTACATATTAATAGTGAACCAATAGCAGAAACAGCACAATGGTATGATTATTTGAAATTTAACATATCACGAAATTAATCCGCGAATTTTTCCGGCCTCTAGCCATGTGACATTTGTAATGGTGTCGTTGGTTTATTTTCCTGCGGTACGTTTCAATGAGAACACAAAGTGTATTATGGTATGTATTCAAGTCTCTCTCTCTCTCTCCTCCCCCTCCCCTCCTTTTCCAAACTATAACGCAAATTTTGCAGTTCTCTAACTACAATATGTCCATAAAAGAATGTCACAGTTATAAAATTTAATTGTATCAACTGTAAGCGTTTTAGACTGTTGGTTCAAGGTCACAATTAAAGAGTAACGCGAACAGTTTTAGGTAAGCGCATGCGCGGATACCGGTTTGTTGTTTTCTCGCTTGCAGCGCTAAAGAACATCTCCTTCCACAGTTAGTAGAGGGTGAACCTGCAAACTTTACTTGGCAACAGGAATGGAGCCCCTCCTCATTGGAATCTCTTTGCACGCGAGTGGTTGAACATCCAAGTCCCTGACCGTTGGCTTTGTCGCAATGGTCGAGACTACAGAGCTCTTTTTCGCTGGCCTCCACGTTTACCTGACTTAACGTAATGCGATTTTTTTCCCTTTGGGGCTTTATAAAAGACCGTGTCTACGTTCCGCCGCTACCTAACTATTTGCCAGAGTTCAGACACAGAATTGGATTACTCCGGACGTTTTAACCAACGTGTGGGAGGAATTAGACTTTAGGTTGGATGTGTGCCGTATAACTAGGGGCAGGCATTTTTCGTGAATAAATCTGGACGCCTATTAGACTGCAACGAGGTATACCCTCAACCATGGTTTCTTCCTTGTGATTGGCGGCCGTCTGCGAGAAACGACGTTGCCTTATTTGACCTAGCCACTCAGGACGCGTTTGAATCCGAACTGAATCACTGTGATTGGTGTGCTAAAAGTATACATGTAATCTCACCCAATCAATAAACACAGATGATGCTAAAGTGTTTTAACTTTCAGCTGGTCTCGGAATATTTTCGCGAAATATGCATGCCCCTACGTATAACTAAAAGCGCACATATTGAAAAATTGGAAGAAAAAAAAAACTAGGTTAGTTCATTATCAATTTGATGTATGATTTGTTGTAAATAGTATAAATTTTACTTTTACAATATATCATTGAAACTGAAACATTCTTTTACGGACACCATCCATTATGAGGCGTCGAAACTTTCTGATTAACAGTTAGTAGACTTGAAACACATGTAGCTACACCTGCTTCAAGTTGCTGATTGTACTACATTTTCCTTCACACGCCCCTGAAGACCCTGAGCCAATCATAAACACGGAGAAGTAAGTGGCTACCCTATCACGCGTAACCCGGAAAAATTCGCGAGTTCAATGACCTTCAGGATAGACTCCATGATCCTCTGCCTACTTGTGCAAACGGCGCCTGTTAGTTGGGTACTGAATTTTGAGGTGCCTCAAGTGGGTAACTTGTGATTGGATACTTCTTTGACTGACGGTCTCTAATTGGCCAAGAGTCCTACATATTAATAGTGAACCAATAGCAGAAGCAGTACAATTGTATGATTATTTGAAATTTAACATATCACGAAATGAATCCGCGAATTTTTCCGGTCTCTACTTATAGGTCGTGCAGAGTGACAAATAAAATACGCGACATGTGACGAGAAAACAAAAAACAAGTCTTTTAAAAATATTATTAACAAAAAATTATACAAACAATTATCATACGAATATAAATAATATTTTGTAGTATTTCTGTGAGAATACTTTAACTGACAGTTTAATTCTACATATTAATTTTAAAAAAAGACGATTAATGCACGACAAAGTCTTTACCTGAAATTATTTCTCTGTTGAAAGGTTATTTAAGGGTGTATTTCCCGTTCCAGGTCATTATTTTACATTTACGTCCAATTATCACTTTGAAATAAATTGATTTTGTATAGGCAAATTAAGTCTAGCCTGGAGTTAAATAAATCAGCGAAGTATTCATGGCTCTGCACATAAAATATAACCGTAAGATTTTATTTGTACACAGTTTGAGGGAATTTCCTTTTGCAGCGTCTTGATACGTTTTTTGTGCAGAGGACACCATAGCCCCTACCAAACCCCATTTTTTCCGAAGCGGTAAAAAAATAATTGTTTGTCTGTAAAGTCGGTTTACGGACGATAGTTTAACGTGACAAAGTCATAACAAAACATTGATGAAATGATTGCATACTTTATGAATAAAATTGAATCATTTTTATTTTAATAATAAAAGAATAAATACTTGAAATTATACTAGTAATCAGATTTTTAAAATGCAAGAATAATTAACCTTTATTGCCGAAATTGTTGTTGTAATAAGCAATGAAAACCACATTAACTTTTCACTTCACTTTATAAACAGTCGAGTGGAAGAGAGATAGATGCGGCGCAAGCGTACAATGAGCGTAACGGGACTCAGCGTAACGGAACAATATGCGTAACGGGACACTTTTTCGTGCGTGCAGCCGGCGTTCATCGATTTATTAGACGTTGTCACGTCAATAAAACAAGAAGCGAGGAGCTGTAATCAGAGGAAATTTGTAACTAATCGTCAAAAAAAGGTTCATTTTTTTCTTAGCAAACTATGTTCTTGTAGCTGTACATTATTGCTGCCATATCACGGTCTCAAGAAGCAAGTACGGAATATTTATGTTTTTACGGTTCGTACGTTGAAAGTACGAAAATTTATACTACTGATCACTACAAGCGAATGGTTCTAGATATAACATTTTTCAATAAGTTTAATGTGAAACATTTGGAGGGAAGATTGTTTTATCTTGTAGCTGTCAGTTTTTCAATGTAAAACAAAGTTATCAAAAGTTTATCCAGTTGGTGTTCAAGATGTGTTATTTTTTTCAGCCACTTATTTTTTTTATTTATCGTTTTTGTTTGGACAAATGTTTTACCGGTACTTATTTTACTTCACTACTGAAATATTTTTTAAACTCTCTTCATAACAATTTTAACCAGAGTAGTACGCTTAAAAAAAATCTGTAGAGATAAGTTGGAGCTACTGACAATTTAAGGTGTAAAATATCAAAATTCTGTAAATGTGCGTGAATATTTTATTTATTGTTTGTATCTCTTTTTTTTTATTTCAACAGTTTGTGAATGTACGAAAATTTTGGAGTCAGGTACGGAAACTTTTGACTTGATGTAGGCTTTTGGACATACGCCATTGCTATGCTCATGTATGTCTGTAGAAGAAAACTACAAAAAACACAAATGACAAAAACACAAATGACAAAAACACAAATGACAAAAACACAAATTAAGCAAAAAATTGCTGTTGTCAGGATATAAACACCACACAATACTCCACAACAGGAATATGGTCAACAAACAAAGAAAAAAAAAAAGGACTAACAAAAACGAAAAAAAAACCCACAAATGATGACAGCACAAAAATACCGAACCCAAAAAATTCAGCACAACAGTTGAAACGAGACAAAAAAACACAGCAAAACGAAAAGACGAAACAAACACGATAGTTTTCCAAAAAACAGAAGAGATCGAAAAAAAAAAAACCACAAATGATGACAGCACAAAAAGTAGTTTTCTTCTACAGACATACATGAGCATAGCAATGGCGTATGTCCAAAAGCCTACATCCAGTCATGCACTCCCATTGCACAAATCTTTCAAAGATAATACGGAAACTTTTATTATTTTACTACGGGAAATCCAAAGTGCGTTGTTGGCAACGCTGACGTGGGCCGCGCCGGGAGGAGAAGGAGGAGGAGAGAGATGGACCGCTGTTCCCCGGAGGTGAGACGAGATATAAATAAAGGAATAAGAAAACCCGTCACGCTGGCTTCTTGACTTTCACGACAGGTTGGGCTCGGCGCGGCCGAAGGACGCGAGGCACCTAACAGTTTACAGTTGAGGCCGCGCCCCGCCGCCTCGTGGCTGACACCAGCATCCAGCAGTCCGAGAGAGATAGTCGCCGTCATGCGCGCAGCTCGATCCCAAACATATACCTACACAAGATAATGCCCGGCATGCGTTGCAATGCCTCAATCAATTTTTTTTTTTAATTTTTTTTAAACGTATACTAAGCATCTCTCTTTATCTGTCTAATTCTCTCTCTATGTATATCTCTATAACTCTCTCTATCTTTCTATTTACATCTCTATCTTTCTGTATATCTTTCTACATATATATCTCTATATATCTTTCTAGCGGACCCGACAGACATTGTCCTGCCCAAATGTACTTTTTGTGAGATATGGATATGGCGGTAAGTATTTCTACGCTGGACATTTTGTATCTTCTCATTATACATACCCCTCCTCTTGGGCACGCCACTGCCGTTACCAAAAACCTTTCCCATGGTTACGCAGAAGACAACAACAATGCAAAAGCCCGTTGCCATGGAGGCTAATTATCAACAATGCTTAGTTTTTTTTGCTTTTAAAGCGTGTTTTTTTAGTTTTTTCTTAACTCAGAATCGAGATAAAATATCCAATTGTGAATCTAAACCATCCTCGAATCCCCGTGAACTCACACAAAAAATTTCATCAAAATCGGTCCAGCCATCTAGGAGGAGTTCAGTGACATACACACGCACACAAGAAATATATATATACAGATATACAGTGGCGGATCCAGAGGTTCACCTCGGAGGGGGGCACACTAGGATTTCAGAACCAACCAGAGAAAAAAAATGTCTTAAAAATTACTCAATTTGTATTTAATCTGTACTCACTCTACACATAACATCCAACCACGAGATTTCATGATTCTACAAGAAATTCATTAATTGTATTAAAATATTTTATTGGTTTCAGAAACAATCATTTTTGTCGGCAATATTAATGTAGCAGACAACTGGTTTTTAGGGGGGGGGGGAGGGGCACTTGCCCCTGGTGCCTCCCCTTGGATCCGCCACTGTGTGTGTGTATATATATATATATATATATATATATATATATATATATATATAAAGCGGGTCGTCTGTAAAGTCGGTTTACGGACGATAATTTTACGTGATAACGTCATAAGAAAACATTGATGAAGAATTGCATACTTTTTAATTTTCAAATATTATTTACAGTTTTTTTTAGCAAATTTAATTTAAATAATTTGTTTAAATATAATCACGAACAATTAGTTAAAAAAAAAAGCGCCGCCTTAACCTGTTTGATATTATAGAAAATTTTCTCTCACGGTGGTTGGCCGGTTCTTACACGCTCGGCTCAGGCGGAAAGTGACAATTTTTCGTGCGTGCAGCCGGCGTTCATCGACTTATAAGACATTATCACGTCAAAAAAAAATTTCAAAGCAGTCATGAGGACTGCCGACAGAAGTGAAAACTTAAAACTATAAACAAACAGTTGTTATTTTTTGGGATATCAAAATTAATTGTTTGATCTTAAATTAAAACTTGTAAATAAAAGTAACTATTATTATTATTATTATTAATAGAATTAGAAAATACAAATATAATTGGATATAAGAAATACTAACTTTGTAAAATATAATTGTTCAACATTAAAAATATTTTTTTGAAAAAATTCAGAGACTTTTTTCGCAATTTTTACGAAAAAAATATCACACAACAAATTTGTTTTATCACGTTGGTAAAATAACTCCAAAATTACTATAAAATACACATCGCATAGTAATTGTAGGTATTAAAAAATAATGACGTTCTTAATTTTTAGGTTATATTGCTACAAAGACTCTGTTTTCTTCGTTATTCAAACTATATATCTATATGAGAATATTAATATATTTTATACTCCCTTTTTACTGCACAGTAATCGTATACTTAAGATTTAAAATAAAAATTGCACAAAAAACACAATTTGAACACTAATAGGAACAGATATAGTGTTATCGTTAACACGTCACGTGGCCATGTCGATGGCGACTTGCATGAATTTACTCCCTATCCAAACCTTCCCATAGACGTTTTCACTTCACTAACACTTTTAAAGCGACCATGGGGAATTTCCGGGCCCTGAAACCAACCCTGCATTGATGACAACTCTTGCAAAGAAAATTTTTTTCTGTACTTCAACAAAAGATTTCTTTCGAAACCAGTGTTAGTGAAGTTCTCTCATTCTCTCTCTTGTAAGGTCGTTCAATCGTTAAGGAAGTAAAGAGATTATTGTTTTAAATTGTAATCCCGCTATTTAAATGTTCTTTAAAATGATGTTGAGTATTTGACTTTAAGAATAAAATAATTTTAATTAAGTATTATGTTATTTTGCAAAATCTCCTTAGTTCAGCTCTCACCAGACATCCTGTACGGGATGACGAACCTATGATCCTAGGTACAGTAAAGTATTTTATGAAGTTGAGACTAGTTGATGCCAAGCGAGTTGTTTCTATGTAAAGAGCTACGATTCTCTCCCCCCTCTGAAAGTGGATCGTGACAGAAATGGCGGTGGCACCGGCTAGGTGCACGTGACAATATATATATAGAGAGAGAGAGAAAGAGAGAGAGAGAGAGAGAGAGAGAGTTAAATATCTGTAAATTTACATTAATATTTATGTTTCATTTACAAAAAAATAGTGTAATGAGTAGAGACTGGAAAAATTCGCGAGTTCAATGACCTTCAGGACAGACTCCATGATCCTCTGCCTACTTGGGCAAACGGCGCCTGTTGGTTGGGTGCTGAATTTTGAGGTGTCTCAAGTGGGTAACTTGTGATTGGATACTTCTTTGACTGACGGTCTCTAATTGGCCAAGAGTCCTACATATTAATAGTGAACCAATAGCAGAAGCAGCACAAAGGTATGATTATTTGAAATTTTAACATATCACGAAATGAATCCGCGAATTTTTCCGGTCTCTAGTAATGAGTAGGGGCAGGTGTTTTTCGCGAATAAATTTTATAGCTCGTTAGACTGCAAAAATGTTATGTTCGCGTTAGCGATTGTTTTCTTGCAATTGGCTGCCGTCTGCGAGAGAAAGCCATCGCCCTGTTTGGCCGGGCCAGTCAGAACGCGTTGGCTCCCGCAATGAACGACTGTGATTTGTGGACCGACAGTGAACGTGCAACTGAAAGAAACACAGCCAATCACGGAACACAGACGATGCTACAGTTTTTTTAAACTATAATAATTCCAGCTATAATAAATTCCCTCTGTACTGATCAGCAGCATGACGTAAAGGTGTTGAACACACACTTGTCCTCGGACCAGCTGTGTGTGTGTGGAGGTCGCGACGCAGCCAGACCGGCTTGCGCCCGTGACGGCCAGTCACATGACACAGACGGCGTATATGCGCGGGACGCGATTCTCCTTGAGGCGACATTAGCATCTCATGCATGGCGCAGAGACGGGCTCCGGCAACATAAATATCTGACGAGAGCCGGCACGGCAAGTGCGACACTCATCTCCATGCATGGCTAGGCAACTAACACAAGGGCACTGCTTACACACACACACACACCTACACACACACCTACACCTACACACACACACCTACACACACACACCAAGAGCGGCTCCAGAAGGGGGGCGGTGAGGGCGATAGCCCCTCCCGAGACCAACTTCATTGATTAGTGTATATTTATGTTTACTTGAATATTTAATTTCACATGTTAAAACATTTATCTCATCGAAAGTTGCATGGAGCTACTAAGGGTCCGTATTTTAAACCTGTAATTTTTAAATAATATTCCAAGGCCAATATCTGACCACTTTCATTTTTTGCAACTACGACCTTTCTTTGTGCGATAGCCCCTCCCGAAAAGTCATCCTGAAGCCGCCATTGACACACACAACATATCTTCAGTTAAGGGGTTGTATCCTGTTTCAGTTTTTGATTTTTCCATTTTAATTTACTTTAAAAATTGCTAGTACATTAATTTTTTTGAGTGGCTTAACTGTTTACAAAATTCATTAATATGCAGTATAAGTACGTATATAGTCATATCACATTCTTTTTTTTCTATTAGTATCTGCTGAAAAAGATATCTCACAGATTACAGAATTTTAAAAGGCTAGGAAAGTTTTAGTTAATTTTTCAGACTAAATTCTAAATTATAAAGTTAGCCAATACCATTGCTTCTAAAACTAAAAAAAGTGGTAATTTTAAATAATAATACATTCAATTATTATTTGTAAATCCCAAAAACGTAAAAAAAAGGTAACCTTGGCAGCTAATCATACAATCACACATACCTACATATACCTGTATATTCCATGTTGTGAAATTCAACCCAATTAAAAGGTCTAATACATTAAATAAAATAACGACAAGGAATGGGGCGCACACCCTTAAAGTATCGCCTCTAAAATGACGATAAAGTAACGCGCTATAAGAGCATCTTGCAGATGCAAGATAAGGGACAAGAACAAGATGACGCGGGTGGTCGTGAGAAGCCTTGATTCAGCGTGCGGCTTCGCCGTCACCCGTGCGGGAAGAAAAAAAAAAATATTTTCTGTACTTTTACAAAAGATTCCTTTGGAAACCAGTTGCCAATAAATAGTTTTTGGTGCTATAAGAAATATATTGTAACCTTGCGACGCTAGCCCCCGAGGCAGTGAACTGAGGAGGGCGAGTGACCCCTTGGCGAGCGATAGCGGGCGACGAGCGACGAGCCTCGTGTGCGGAGACTGGCGAGTGGTGCGAGGCGGTGTGTTTGGACAGAGGTGCGGGGTAAGGGACGAGCAGTAGGGAGAGACACTGTCCAGTCGAGCTTCGGTGGGGAGAATAAATGAAAGAGTGGACAGAAATTTTCAGTCTTGTAATCTAATTAATGGTGTGAATAGTATATAATAAATAAAACCACAGTAACTATTTACGCTATCCTTTCCGAACCTGTTTTCCCACTCATAAAAGTATGTACCAGTGGCACTGGCACTTGAAAATAATTGAATGATTTTAGTTTAAAAGCAGTTACAAACATTGCTGATAAAACGACAGTGAGAAGGATACATTTTATCATTAGTAAAATTTGAGACAAGTTACGTGACACAGACTATATACCCTGGGATACACGTTGCCGTGTAGGCAGCTAGCAAGATAAAGTTGTTTTACGTGTCGATGTGTGAATGTTCAAATTTGTAGTCATTAAAACTGGTTTCTTTAGTTTCAATGCAAACCAGAACTACATCCGTATAAATAGTTGCAAAGTGTTTCTAACAATTTCACAGTTCAGGGTGATCAACACCAGAAAACAAGTTTCTAGGAAATCTGTAATTTAACTTTTAATGTGCATGGCGGAAGGATACGAAGCTTAGTGCAAACAGATCTAAAGTAGGACGCCCAAAAAACGATAATTAAGGTATCCGCCTGGTCAGGGGAGTGAATAACTATGATAGTGAGGCGGGATGGCTCCAGAATCGGCTTGCAATTTGCCAAAAGAAGTATCAAATCAGCGAATGCAAACTTGGAAAAGTTTTTTTTTACAACTAAAATTTTCAAAGATAAGTACAACAATTTAATGCAGTGGTTTCCTGCCTGAACAACTCCATGGTACACTCACACTCAGGTCACATATTTTCTCACCAGATATACACTAAACGAAATTTTCGAGCTGAAAAAAGGTCTACATTTGAAAAATAACGAACACTTGAGTGACTTTATGCTCTACTGTATCTATACTAATAAAAGAGAGTAGCGCAGAGACAAAGAGGCGTAGAGACAAGAATTTTGGTACGTAGATTATCCACGAATAGTGGTAAGAAGTGAGAGAGGGATATATATATATATATATATATATTCCGAAATTTGTTTCTATTTTAGGTGGATTTCGAAAAAATACTACCTATTGTAACTGTTACCATGGTGCGACATTCGGTAAATTTGTATATAGTTTTTCGTTTCATGGCCCATAGTCAACTCAAAAGTTTAAATATATATAAATACATACACAAATATATCACATTTTTAGGAACAAGATAACCACCGAATTTTTTAACAAATCACTTCCAAAATGATAAATACAATATAATCGTGGGAAATCTCGATCGAGTTCGTTAAAGGGCAATATCCGACCAAAGGGGTAAGAATGGGGAAGGTATTTTCGAGAGAAAAAAACAGAAAAATCGCTATAACTCCCATAATATGATGAGTATCACACCCCTTTGAACGTATTATAACTCATAATTCGAGTTCCCCCCCCCCCCCCCCGGTTCAAGCCACAGCAGTGACGCACCCATGAGGATAATGTATAATGCAGTGCGATAGTCTTCTGTCTGTAGACAGCCGTAGCGAAGCGCGGATACATGAGCTAGTTAGATAATATTCAAGTAAATATGTAATGAGAAAACTTGACACAAAAAAATGCAAGAGATCTTTAGTAATAAAGTTACAAGAAATGTCCTCGAAAAAACTTAAGTGAAAAGAAAAGTAAATAACCAAAATGTCGAATGAGAGACCCTAGCACAGTAAAATTACTTTGAGGGCAGTGTCAGGGTGTCCACAGTTAGTACTTTCGTACTAGATCTAGTACTTTCATAAGTTTTTTAGTGGTTTAGTACATTTACGCTCAGATCTAGTACTTTTTTCTTTAATATAATAATTTAACAGTAACTCCAATATGTTTTATTAAGCGTAATTATTTTTAAAAACTATGGAATGTACGTGTGTGTGGTGTGATATTTAAGTTAGAGAGCATTGCAATGTCATAATAACTTCCTAAATTGTTAAAAACCATAACAAATTATAATTTAGTACTTTTTTTTTTCAAATCTAGTACTTTTTTTCTCGCCTAAATTGGTACGAAATATATTTTTTCCTTGTGGACACCCTAAGAGCAGTGTACGACTACGTGCGTATAATGTTTCGTGCCGCTACTATGACGGAGCGCTGTGGACCTAACATTACCGGACAACAATTGGTGATTGCATGATTGGTGTAGGAAGGGGGAGGAGAAGGGGGGGGGGAAACGACGACGAGGAGAGTCCTGATTGGCGGCGTCCTCCCGTGTGACGTAGCGCTCGGCCGTCGGCGAGGTCACGTCCGAGCCGAGGCCGTGACGTGACCGGAAGCGACCCCCCCCCCCCCCATCCTCCTCGTCCAACATTTATAACCTTCCCAGTGACGTCACACGCGGGCTGCCCAGCGTCCGTGAAGAGATGAGGTCCGCGCGCGAGGGGCAACCCCCGACGTCCTGTGCATTCCGTGACACGGACTTCGCGCGTATTTCCCGCTTAGACGGGATTTATTTGCGGAGAGGCGGCACTCGGGCCTACATTCGAATTTCATTTGTTATTAAGGCCTCCGCCTACCCGGTCACACAGACGGTGCGCAGAGCTTCGGGAAAAACAACGCGATTTCATAACTACTCGAGATATCCGAGTGGGGTATGTTTACGAAAAGCATTCAAGAGTTCGCTGAGGCCCGAAAAGTACTTTTAATTTTGGATCGTGTTTTTTTAACTGCATTTCTAGAATAGTTAAAAATGGCTAAAAACGCATGTTTTCAGAGTAATTTTTAGGCGTAAAACAACCAGTAGATATTATTAAAAGTACTTAAGGGACTTGCATTACACATTTATCTTCATTTATCGGTCATATAATGTTGCAGTCACCGCTAAAAATTCACAGTTATCCTGTGACGGCGAGAAGACTACGCGTCAATTCAGAGCCTTGCGCTTAGAGGCGATACCGCGCTAGAAATACCATCGAGCGTCGCACTTATCATCCCGCCTCACTAACACACATACACCCCTGACGAGGCGGGCCCCTTAAGGTGAAAGCTTCTTTACGGTCGGTAGGGTAAGCAGAGGTGACGACGTCATCAGATCAGCAAGGCCAGGTTTGCAAACCACGCAACAAACGCAAAGAGCGCAAGACGCAAAATGTTCAGAAATCACATTTTAGATTACCTATTTCTAAACTGCGCGAGGCGCAATAGCGCAACGCTAGTATTGCACTACTTTCAACTTTCTTGCGCTTTGGCTAGCGTTTTCGACGACTGTTTTTTGCAGAGAAGTGTTCAGAAAACGTTTAAAGACCATACGTTATGTGCCAACGACGTTCTTTTTATTAAAAACGTATTTTTACAAGTGTGCACCCATTACACATTGATAGAAAAAAATTGTAAATATAATAACTGACGATTTCTGTTGTTTTCTTGATAAATATGAATCAGCAAAAGAAGCCCGGGGTTAAAAAAAAAGGAGGTATTTTCTATTGTTTTACAATTTTTTAGGTTATAGTGCGGGTGACCGTCATGCGACTTGCGTGCTTCACAAACGAGTGACTTTCTTGCGTTGGTTATGTTGCGTTGTAGCGTCGTTGTTTCCCTGGCGGAGTTTATAAACCCAGCCTGCCTAGCGCTCCGTGGGGCAACGAGGTATGCAACACTCGGGAAACGCCCGATATAAGAGAGGGGTGGGGTGCTCATGATTGAGGCGCTCGATGACATTTTGCGTTGGAGAACACTACTCGCATACTTGCACCACTGGCAAACTTGCTCAGTTGCATACTTACGAGCATACTTGCACGCATTCTTAGACTTTCTTATACCTCTATCTATGAAGTTTCACTTCTAACGAGCGCGGTGGCCACGCAACCCGATGTGCATTTGTTAATTAATTTATTTATTATTAATTAAACATATTTGTAGATGGCGACGTTTTAAGTGATACAACTACTTATAAAACCAAATACATTTGTGAAACTACAATACCGTTAGCTATTGAAAACAAACAATTTAACATAAATATACAGTTGATAATAAAGGAATAAGGCTGGAAAACAGACTTAAGCACTAGTTCAAAATTTCAAAAACAAGAGTTAAATATTACAAACTCAAACAAAAACAAACTTATTAACAGGTTACTTTAAATAAAGTATAGGCATTCAGTATAATATCATCACACTTTGCCGATATTTTGAGAAAAAAGTAATTTCATTTAATTAATACTGTTACGAGTAGGGGATAAGGATTCGTAAGGGCAGTCAAATGAATTTTGTACAGTTTTGTTTGCTACTAATCCATACTTAAAGTCTGTTCATAAATCACTAAGTATCTGTTAAGTTCCACAGTTCGCACTCCCCACTGGAGCTGGGCTCGACAGTGGTTCGCCCCTTACCTCGCGCCTGTCCACACACTCACACAGTCTCGCGCCACTCAGTCGCACTCTCACGGTCCTGTATCCCCGCGCCTGCGCCGCTCGCCGAACACGCACTTCACTCAACTCGCCTGTTGCAACTCCCGCGGAGACTGGCATCGCCGCTTTTATGCCCGTTGGCCGTCTTTCTGGAACCGACTGGAGTGGTTGTGACGTGCCGCGTCGTCCCGGGCCGACCCAACGCTCGAAGCATCCAGAACAGCGGTGCATTATTCACGCCACTCCACGCGGCGGCCTCTGCAAGCCCGCGGGATAACCCAGGCCACGAAGGGAAATATGACCGCGCCGAGGAAGGATGGCACGGAGGGTGGAGGGGGTGGCTAGACCGGTCCGCCCTAACCCCTAAAGGTATGCTAGCATGCCGTCAGAGGCTGCATGGGGCTTCTAATCTAGGTAACGAGCAAATTTACGTGTTCCTGTGTTGCAAATACACGTTTAACGTTTTAACGTATAATTCCTAACGTGTGATAAATATACGCAAATTGTGTTTTCAACTAAATTTATAGACGAGAACCACACATAGTGTCTGCGGCCTTCCTTTTGATTCGTTGTCGGGCAGCTACGCCGATTATTCAATCATTTGATTAGCAGACCGAAATTTTAAACTATATAGTGAAACGGCTCCGATAAAAACTATAAAGACTTTAAAAAAAATTCTTCCCATCTTGTTAAAATTCATTAAATAGTTCGTAGGTACTACAAAGTTTCCCTTTGGCTTTGTGAACTTTGGTTTCGCGCGTGCGTGGCAGCGCCGTGGTTACGCTTTCCCGTCCCGTGCGACTTCCGTCGCATTCACGAAATCACTCCTACCAAATGCCGTATACTGAGAGTTTGGGTGGCTACACGTCAGAGAAGTTTTGGTAGCCCCTGTGCCTCTAAACCATTCCCCATCCTACATGTGTGTATCTCGGGAAGCCTAAGATGTACATCAAGTTCTGTCCCTGCCCGAAAACACGCCCGAACAATTCACCTTCGGCCAACCTCGGGTTTATTTACATATATATTTATATTTCTCTGATTATTTTAATGTAGCTATACTAACCTAACTAACCGTCCATAGTGTTTAAAAGTGTTTTAATGTAGCTAACCTAACCGACCACTTTTAATATTTGAATTTATTTTTCCTGCGCGATTTTTTTTTCCTAACCTAACTAAAACTAAGTGTATTTTGGAGGGGTCCGGGTTAGGGAGGGAACTAGGTGCGTCTCAGGCCGAAGCCTATACGCCTAGTCATGCTGGGATTAGCCATGCAGGGAGAGGGTCGCATGCATCATGTGCTAGGAGGGGATTGGCCAGCCATGGCAGCGATTGGCGCCATGACTAACTGCCCTCACTCTTAAATCTAGACTATAACTAGAGATAGGTTGGGCGTAGGGGCTACCCTGATCAAGCAGGGGGTTCCCCCAGGGTGAGGCTCTTCCCTTGCATTTCCTGCGCAAAAATAAAACAAATATCCCGAGGGTTGGCCGAAGGTGAAATATTCGGGCGTGTTCGGGCAGGGACAGAACTTGATGGACATCTCAGGCTTTTCGTGTAGTATCTCTCGCCCTTCGCAAACGTCCTCCAAGACGTCCCCCCGCGATCTGACATTCCCAGCAGTCCAGGTCCCGCTGCACTGCTCGCTTGCACTGCGCCGGTTCGACTCTGTCCCACATCTCTCGACTTGTTTGGGTCACGGTCGCAGACTGAAGTGCCAGGCGCGAACTCGGTCGCCAGACACACACGGTACGTGTTCGCGTGTGCGCGCGCCTTGGAAACGACCGGCAGGTGAGGAATCCAGTCGGCCGAGCGGCCCCGCCCAGCACATAAGGGATCGTCCATTAAACACGTGAGGCTCGAAAGGGGGGGGGGGGGGGGTTCGGAAAAATCACTAAATATCACAAGGGGGGAGGAGGGGTGTAGAGAGATATCACGTGTATTTATTTTTTTCACGCGATTTCTACTAAACCGAAAAGCGACGCGTGACCTTGACTCGCCGTAGCCAGGCAACAATATCCCCGCCCGGCTCGGCTTGCCAGTCGCCAGTAAGACTGTGATTTTGGCGCCGAATATACATGCTGTGCTTAATTTTCCAGAATTAAATTAGATTATGCCTATATTTAAAAATAATATTCTGAAATTTTTAAAAATATTCTGTACCGAAAAAATACACGTGATTTGTTGGGGGGGGGGGGGGGGGGTAGTCTGTAACCTCACCACAAATCACTAAGGGGGAGGGGGGTTAAAATTTGCAAAAAAAAACATCACGTGATTAATGGACGACCCCTAACAAGGAGGGAGACACAAAAGTGCGACTCTAAGGGCGCGGTTACACGGGACCGTGAACTACTTCAGATGAACATGTTTGAGTAAACACGTTTACAAACGCGAAAGTGTACGGTTACACGGTAGTTGCTGAAAAGTGTGTTCAGCTCTAAAACAGATTGTCTACTGTCAACGAATGACTGTTGTTGATCTTCTCTATTTTGTATCCAGAAAACGCGGTATTTTCTCACTTGTTTATACAGTATTATCAGCAGAAATGGAATGTGTTTTCATATTGCTCAATATTTTTTACAAATCGGGAATTCAAACAACATGCACAGAAAATGTTTTAAACTTATTTTTCATTATTTTTTGAGCGAGAGTATCTATCTCAGTTTTAAGAAAATAAAGGTCAGGATCTATTTAAAAAAAAAAAAATATTTTTTTTGTTGCATTCGGTAAAATATTACTCGAACTTGTGCCAGGAACACTTTCCATCTTGAATTTCTGCAAAGGACTGTTTATATTCTAAACAGCCAATCAGAGGCTAATGTAGAAGATATGTCGATCTGAACTACTTTGCCAACCTGTTTAAGTTAAATGGGAAATGGCCTCGAACGAAACATGTTCAGACTGTGTGTAACCGCACTCAACAGCTGAACATGTTCACCTGAAGTAGTTCAGACTCCCGTGTAACCGCGCCCTTACACTGGAAACTGAAACCATGTTTCGCGCGACATGTGACGCTATCTGTTGGGTGGGCCCATAACTACCAGCAAAAAAAAAAAAAAAAAAAAAACATCCTCGGGATAGAGATTCAAGTACAAAGTTTTACGTTAGTAATGTTAATTTATCTACCTGACGGCTAATTACTTAGTAAAAGTGATTTCAACTGTGCGAAGAAAACTTAATGCTGTTTTGTAATAAAAAAAAAAGGTCATGTAACGTATAAATGAGTAGAGATGCAAACATTTCTGGTTTGCCACAAAATATGTAGCTACCAAAATTGAGTGAATTAATTTTTTACTAGTTTGTTTGCCTGGTAATAGCTTATGCATTACCTTTTTTACAATCAATGTAGCTATGTTAGCGATATATTATGGAAGCCACCATCTAGCGGACGGGTCCGAAACTGCTTCAAAAAACTAGGTCTCAGTTTCGGCAGTTACAGTTTCTCCTCCATGCCACCCAGTAAGGGCTGTGTCTGTGTCAGTGAGGAGGAATGATGGGTGTTTCTAGCGCTGTGTCTCCTGTGGTCTTCTCATCGTGCGTAGGCCAACTATGAGATTTCAGCGGTAGCCACAACATTTTATTGCTGAGAAATGAAGACAAAGATGAAAAGAAAACTTAAGGCCCTTGAGTTTAGTACAGTTTCCTGGACATAGCCATTGCAGTTTTGCACTGCTTGTCATTGGAAAAATTCAAAAATTCAAAATAAGAAGAAAAAAAATGAAAACATAAACCCGCAGAAAACTTGTTTAAATCAGCTGATGTCAAACAGATAAACCCAAACGATGAACCTAAACAATTATTAAAGATAACAAAATAATAACGACAGCACAAACAAACACGTTCAAACTTAAATATCAGACAACACAAGTGCTTTTGTCATTGTGTTGTCCATGATACCTGTTTATATTCATCATTGGGTTTATATGATTGACATCAGCATATTATTTTTTTTAATATTTTGCATTAATGCATTTTCCCATGACAAACAGTGCAAAACTGCAATGGAGTATGTCCAAGAAACTGTATTAAATCAAAATTATTCCCTATTGCATGAATCATTTAAAGAATGTTGAAGGCCAGTGCTTTCGAGAATCTGTACCAGCTGTTTCATGCCTAGAAGTTAATTTGGACACACGCGTTTTGACCCGTTTCATTCTTTTAAAAATACAGTTTCAAAAAGCGAAATATGGAAACAGAGCTGCTCATCCGCCCTCGGCATATTCATAAATGCTTTCAGTAAACAAATAAACAGACACAACTGAGATATCTTCATATTGTCGCGGGTTGAAATTTTGCAGGGTTGTTGAAATCAAATTTAGGGACTTTACTGACGGGACTCTGGGCTGGCTGCTCTGTTCACTCGTCAGCGCAAGTGGCGTGACCATGTAATTGGGGCACGGGGCCGGCGCGGCGCGCTGCGGGCTTGCAGAATTTTGTTTGTTTGTTTGGCCGCGCGCTGGCGCAGCCACGGGCCGCAGTTACTGGGGCGCGCTGTCGTAACAAGCCGCGCGGTGTGGCCTGCACATTGGGGTAGAGGGGGGGTAGTCTTCCCAGATGTTCTAGTTAGTTGTTTAGTAAATTTGACTTCAATAACGAGCTTTTGTTATGGTAGGCGCGGCAGGGCGCGCGAATTTAAGCGCAAGTGAGTGGTGACTCGGGGCTCACTCAGGCGGAGGCTATGCGTCTCACCTGTGGTCACGAGTTGTTAGTTCGTTCGTGATGTAGGAATTCAAGCTTTCGGGCGGAAGCTATGGCCGACGCCAGAGGCCACGAGTCGTTTAATTTAAGTTAGGTCATAATGTAGTCGTCAAGCTTTCGGGCGGAGGCTATGGCCCTCGTCAGGGGTCACGCGTCATAGTTTTTAAAATGTAATGTTCGTTCGGGATTTCAAGGGCAGGAGAGGCCCCTACGTTATTTTTTTAAAGTAATCGATCAAGAAAGGCTTTTCGGAAAATGTGAGTATGGACTTATCTTTGTTTTAATTTTAAGTATTAATTATGATTTGAGGTATTCGGAAGGACTAGGGAAGTGTTTAGTGAAGTTCTCTCATTCTCTCTCTTGTAAGGTCGTTCAATCGTTAAGGAAGTAAAGAGATTATTGTTTTAAATTGTAATCCCGCTATTTAAATGTTCTTTAAAATGATGTTGAGTATTTGACTTTAAGAATAAAATAATTTTAATTAAGTATTATGTTATTTTGCAAAATCTCCTTAGTTCAGCTCTCACCAGACATCCTGTACGGGATGACGAACCTATGATCCTAGGTACAGTAAAGTATTTTATGAAGTTAAGACTAGTTGATGCCAAGCGAGTTGTTTCTATGTAAAGAGCTACGATTCTCGCCCCCCCCTCTGAAGGTGGATCGTGACAGAAATGGTGGTGGCACCGGCTAGGTGCCACGTGACAGAAATGGTAGAGTTCGCCGGATAGGTTCTATTTCTGGAGAGAGAGAGAGGTAGATTTTTATGTTTATTATTAAGTTAGTTTCAGCTTCTGATAGCAGGTTATTAAGAGTTTACTTGAGGAGAGGATTACGGAATTTTAGTCTATAGTGGAGGAAGTCTTTGAGATTTTTTTTTTGACGTAACAGATGTTTATTTGAGGATACTTGTAAGGATAAAGTTTATAGTGATAAGTTGTTTTAAGTCGTTGAATTTATTGTAGATTTATATCGGGGATTATTACGTGAGGAGAATACGTTATAAGTTAAATGCTTATTAGAGATAATGCAAGTGGTTTAATTTAATTGAAGTTCATTTTAAGATTGTAGGTTAAGAGAATTATAATTTAAAATAAAGTTTTTTGTCGTAAATAGGAATTATTTTCAAGAGAAGTTTGTTTTGTTTTCGTGCGCGTAGGAGACGAGACGTACGAATTAAATCAGTCGAGGGAAGGATAAACGTTAGAAAGGAATTAAAGAGAAAACGAGAGTTTATGTAAAAGAGAGTTATAGAATTTATAGTGATGTTTTGTTTTAATTAGAAAAATGTTGAGAGTTGTTTCAGAACGACACGTCAGTGGACGTGGCAGAGTGAACACGTGACGGGGAGGTGCTGAGACCTAGCGGAGAACGGAGGAACCGCAAGCGAGGGTTGGCGCACCTGATGGAATTCGGTGACGTCACGGGCTCATACGGAGACGTGGACAGGCCGTGACCTTGTTTTGATCAGCTGTACGGTAACTTAGCGATAAGAAAATAGACTATTGGTTAAATAAATTTAAATTTAAGTGTGTTTTAGGAGAAGAGGAACTTTCAGTATGTAAGTAATTTAATTTAAGAAGTGTATGATGTATAGGCTAGAAGTGTTTCGTTGTAAGTTGTTTATGTTTTTGTTAGTTAAATTCTACCTCGGTTTTAAAAATATTTTTTTGGGATTTGTAAACATTATTAAGGAGGTACACTATAAAATCGATAAGCATTGAGAAAACTGGGAAGGCTAGATTTTGTGTGTAGAGGGAATTTACTCCAAAAGAACAGAGAGACAAAATTAATGTTTTCATTAGGGCGAGGGACCCTAAGGTGAGGCGTTGTGTCCCTGGGAAGAAAGGGAATTGTAGCGCAGACCATAGGAGATGGGCTGACTACGGAATTAAGGGTCAGGAGAATCCTGAGAGTTGTGAGTAGTTTGGGGCAGGAGTTCCCCATGGTAGTACCGAAGTGGCTATCCTGTATGGGATAGGGTACCATTTCAATGAAGTTTGTTGGTGGGGTTAGAGCCCCCTGTGTAGTGGGCCTATAGCAGATAGGCACTACAGTGAAATTTTTGGTTATTTTGTGAGGTAAATTCCCTGGAGGTTAAGTAAGATTGGATTCAGTTAGGAAGGAGGGAAATGAGAAACATTGCTGTAGAGAGTTAGTGTACTTGCCTAATGTGAAATTGAATTTTACTAAATTAATTTAGGAGAAAGTTTTGTTCGGTAAATAAATAATAATGGAAGATAGCTAGATAATTAATTAATTTTTTTTGAGTAAGGTGTTTTAAGTAATGAAATAAAATAAGGTGAAGTAATTTGAATAATTGGGGAGGAGTTTCTTTAAGAGTTTAGATAATTGTTTTTGAATTTATTGAGATATTCAGCCAGTGAAGTTTGAGTGTGAGAGATACAGTGAGATTTTAAGGAAATCGGTTGTTTATTAATTAGGACAAATGAGATTTTATGATTAAGAGTCAGTAAGCATAGTTAAAATTTACGACATGATATTTGTTGACAGTTTACAGTTATTAAGGAGAAAACAGAGTAATCTATTTATTTTTATTTTAATGGTTTGAAGATAAGATTATGAATTTTTTTTGGAAGTTTCTTTGGCATGTTGGAATAATTTTTTTTGATTTTTAGAATTTACAGAGAAAATTTAATTGATTTACATTAGTTTGGAAGTATGGAGGTTTAGTGTTCGATTAGCCCTAACTTGATGGTCGGATCCCAAAAGAATGCCGTAAAACCGATAGCCAATTGAGAGGAATGCGGTAGGCGCTTGTGTAGAGAGGGGTTGTGGGAAAACTCCTTGGGACTGATGGCAGATCAGGGGCCCTAAATAGTGTGTGATGCTGTAAAACCAGTGCAGAGAAAGCCTGGTATGCTTAAATTTTTGGGCACAGGTTATGTAAACCTGGGGTTCCATGGGATTTAGTCATGTTAGCTGCTGTGAGACATTAAGATTTCCAGGCTCCATAGTAAATTCAATGTAAATTTTTGTTTTCTTAAAATAATAAATTTGTTTTTAATTTTTTTGAGATATTTGATTTGTAACAGTGAATACAGACCCCGAGGAATAAGAGTTGTCATGCTGTGAGAGGAGAAGGTGGTAGGCCTAAAAGGGTACAGGCACCACAGAGGTTATGTGCATTGCATAATTTAAATATAAGGAAACTTGAGAATTTGAAATTTTGTTGTTGGTTTGTACACCCATAAGAAGAGTATAGGCAGAATTTTTATTGTTATGAGATGTCTAATTTAATTGAAAAGAAGAAAGTTTAAAGATGCAAGGTAACATTATTATTGTAATAATTGAAAGAGATTAAGAGGTAGAGAGAAATAGGCAGTTTTTGTTTGTAAGTACTAAAGTTTACATATAGAAATTTAGTAACTAAGAATGAATAATAAGTTAAGTCTAGTGTAAAAGTTTTTTTTAAGTTTGTTAAGTTAAGAGTCACAAGTAAATTTTTTTTAGAGAGAATGTCTTTGATAGGAAGTATTAGAAACTTATGGGAATTTTAGGGTAACATAAATAATGTAGGTAATGAATAATAAATAGATGGTAGGTCTTAAGTTAGGATTAACATTTGAAGCAGAATTTAATTAAGAAGAAGGAAAATAAATAGGCCTAATGAAAAGAACAAAAAAGGATTTTATGGTAAAGCATTTTTTTTAAGTAATAAACAATGAATAATAATGTTGTTTCAGGGTAATGTGTACTAATAATACAATTTTTTTTTTAGGACCAAAGAACAGGAATTATGTAATTTAAATTAACATGTATTTTTGAAACTGTTACAGATTCCTTAAGATGAGCTGAGCAGCAGTCCAGTTTACAAGATGACAAGAGTTCGAGAGACAAGATACAAGATCACTGAAACAAGAGCCAAGACTGAAGATTCAAGAGAAGAGAAAGCTGGCAGCCATGGACTTACAAGTGGAGATTAATAAGGTCATGTAAAGTTTTATTTTTTTTTATGGAAGACAGTAACTGGAGTTTTTTTTGTTATAAACATTATTTACAGAACTTTTTAGGTTATAGTAATGTAATGGAACTAGTGAGTTGTGGTAGCTGTCAAAAAGAACTAATACCTTAAGTTTAATTTTTAAAGTTAATTTTCTTAATTTACAGAGGGATTAGTAGTTTTTTTTAAACCTTATTTAGGTTGGAATTTAAATACAATAGCTTATTATAAATGTGTACGAACAGTTCAAGTTCACAGTACTGATAGGTAGGTCAGATGATCTTATTGATTTTGATGATTTGTTGTTTTGAGTTGATTTTTAAGTGTTGTGAATTAGACAATGAAATAGTTCTGAAAACTTAAATTATTTCAAGCTAAGAAATAGTAAAGTTAATTGTAACTCAAAGGACACCAGAATTTAATTTTTTTTTGAATTAGTAATGTTTGAAAATTTTATACTTTACAAGAAAGGTTATAAACAAACAGATCGGATGGAACAAGGATGCAGTAAATCACAATTTCATTTAGAATTATTGATTAGCTTTTGAGGTTATGAAGTAAAAGTAATTATAGTTTAAAAGTTTGAATAAAAAAAAATGTTTTTTTTTTTATTTGTTTGAAATAGAAAGTTTAAAAGTTAATTAGTCATGATCTAGGTGGGTGATGGGGTGGGAATTGGCCACTCTTTTTCCCTATAACCTCCCTAACATGGCCTTCTATTACAACTAACAGAAATAAAGAAGAAGAAAAATGAAGAATTATTAGTTAGAATGTTTCTTTCATGAAGATACCTGATGAACTTTTACTGTTTGGAAGAATAGAAGCAAGGTTAGTCAGATATTTTTACTCAGAAGAAGAAGAAGATAAAGCAGTTTTATGACTCGACAAGCCAGAGATTGGTGTTTCCCCTCTGCGCTTCTATTGACTACGTTGTTTACTCTCATGGGATAGCTGGTTCGGCACCATGGAGAGAGATTGGTGGGCATTGTGGTTGCCCCCAGAAGAAAAGAAGAGTAGAAGAGGTTATGGGTGGGTCATGTGAACTGACCTTCAACCCAGTTACTTCGTGGGGACTATTTGCTGTATAGAGAAGATCAAGACTCAAGAGTTAGGGAAAATCATTGGAGGTCATGTTTCCCTTCCTTAAGTTTTTCCTATCAAATTATTTGCCTGATTAGATTATGCTAAGGGTGGGATACTTTATGTTAGCAGTTGAATTAATTAATTTTATTTTTTTGTGTGTTTGCATCCTTGCCCATCGATTGCAGTTTAGTAGTTAGTTTTGTATTTGTCAGGCGTGATGGTAATGCCTGTTGATGATGTTTCAGAATTGTAATCTGTTCGTGATGAGGATGGCACAACTCCGAAGCAGATGTGGGGAGAAGTTGTGAGCTGCCCTGGAAGCCAGTCCAGTAGCTGTTGGAGTTGAGTGGTGTTTGCTGATGGCCAGCCCAGGGAGCTACTCTTCTCGACAACACTGACTTCGAGGAGTTGCACCAACCTTCACGAGATAAGAGTTTAATTAATTGAAACACTGTAAGGACACTTAATTTTTTTTGAAGAACGAAAGAAGTATGGTAATAAACGGAAACCGAAAAAAAAAAAATAATAATAATTATCAAGAATTTGCACATTGTTTAACGAATACTGAGAAACTAAGAACAGTAATTTAATTTGTAAAGAGAGCTTCACTAACAGAACAATTTTTTTAGAATTGAGAACTCGAGCCTCTGAAGGTTCCTGTGAGAACAAACCAGATAAAAGTTTTACATTTAATTTTATGAATACTTGTTGTTTTAAAATAAATCTTATGCAGAATCTAGATGTATGTTCAGACAGCAAGGAACTAAGAAAATTATTATTTTTGTGAAATGAGGAATTTATAGTTATGGTTTAATGGAAAAAGACAATTTGTAATTTTGAGGTAGCTCGATGGGGCTCGAGCTCTGTGAGGGGAGGGTTATGTCGCGGGTTGAAATTTTGCAGGGTTGTTGAAATCAAATTTAGGGACTTTACTGACGGGACTCTGGGCTGGCTGCTCTGTTCACTCGTCAGCGCAAGTGGCGTGACCATGTAATTGGGGCACGGGGCCGGCGCGGCGCGCTGCGGGCTTGCAGAATTTTGTTTGTTTGTTTGGCCGCGCGCTGGCGCAGCCACGGGCCGCAGTTACTGGGGCGCGCTGTCGTAACAAGCCGCGCGGTGTGGCCTGCACATTGGGGTAGAGGGGGGGTAGTCTTCCCAGATGTTCTAGTTAGTTGTTTAGTAAATTTGACTTCAATAACGAGCTTTTGTTATGGTAGGCGCGGCAGGGCGCGCGAATTTAAGCGCAAGTGAGTGGTGACTCGGGGCTCACTCAGGCGGAGGCTATGCGTCTCACCTGTGGTCACGAGTTGTTAGTTCGTTCGTGATGTAGGAATTCAGGCTCACTCAGGCGGAGGCTATGCGTCTCACCTGTGGTCACGAGTTGTTAGTTCGTTCGTGATGTAGGAATTCAAGCTTTCGGGCGGAAGCTATGGTCGACGCCAGAGGCCACGAGTCGTTTAATTTAAGTTAGGTCATAATGTAGTCGTCAAGCTTTCGGGCGGAGGCTATGGCCCTCGTCAGGGGTCACGCGTCATAGTTTTTAAAATGTAATGTTCGTTCGGGATTTCAAGGGCAGGAGAGGCCCCTACGTTATTTTTTTAAAGTAATCGATCAAGAAAGGCTTTTCGGAAAATGTGAGTATGGACTTATCTTTGTTTTAATTTTAAGTATTAATTATGATTTGAGGTATTCGGAAGGACTAGGGAAGTGTTTAGTGAAGTTCTCTCATTCTCTCTCTTGTAAGGTCGTTCAATCGTTAAGGAAGTAAAGAGATTATTGTTTTAAATTGTAATCCCGCTATTTAAATGTTCTTTAAAATGATGTTGAGTATTTGACTTTAAGAATAAAATAATTTTAATTAAGTATTATGTTATTTTGCAAAATCTCCTTAGTTCAGCTCTCACCAGACATCCTGTACGGGATGACGAACCTATGATCCTAGGTACAGTAAAGTATTTTATGAAGTTGAGACTAGTTGATGCCAAGCGAGTTGTTTCTATGTAAAGAGCTACGATTCTCTCCCCCCTCTGAAAGTGGATCGTGACAGAAATGGCGGTGGCACCGGCTAGGTGCACGTGACAATATATATATAGAGAGAGAGAGAAAGAGAGAGAGAGAGAGAGAGAGAGAGTTAAATATCTGTAAATTTACATTAATATTTATGTTTCATTTACAAAAAAATAGTGTAATGAGTAGAGACTGGAAAAATTCGCGAGTTCAATGACCTTCAGGACAGACTCCATGATCCTCTGCCTACTTGGGCAAACGGCGCCTGTTGGTTGGGTGCTGAATTTTGAGGTGTCTCAAGTGGGTAACTTGTGATTGGATACTTCTTTGACTGACGGTCTCTAATTGGCCAAGAGTCCTACATATTAATAGTGAACCAATAGCAGAAGCAGCACAAAGGTATGATTATTTGAAATTTTAACATATCACGAAATGAATCCGCGAATTTTTCCGGTCTCTAGTAATGAGTAGGGGCAGGTGTTTTTCGCGAATAAATTTTATAGCTCGTTAGACTGCAAAAATGTTATGTTCGCGTTAGCGATTGTTTTCTTGCAATTGGCTGCCGTCTGCGAGAGAAAGCCATCGCCCTGTTTGGCCGGGCCAGTCAGAACGCGTTGGCTCCCGCAATGAACGACTGTGATTTGTGGACCGACAGTGAACGTGCAACTGAAAGAAACACAGCCAATCACGGAACACAGACGATGCTACAGTTTTTTTAAACTATAATAATTCCAGCTATAATAAATTCCCTCTGTACTGATCAGCAGCATGACGTAAAGGTGTTGAACACACACTTGTCCTCGGACCAGCTGTGTGTGTGTGGAGGTCGCGACGCAGCCAGACCGGCTTGCGCCCGTGACGGCCAGTCACATGACACAGACGGCGTATATGCGCGGGACGCGATTCTCCTTGAGGCGACATTAGCATCTCATGCATGGCGCAGAGACGGGCTCCGGCAACATAAATATCTGACGAGAGCCGGCACGGCAAGTGCGACACTCATCTCCATGCATGGCTAGGCAACTAACACAAGGGCACTGCTTACACACACACACACACCTACACACACACCTACACCTACACACACACACCTACACACACACACCAAGAGCGGCTCCAGAAGGGGGGCGGTGAGGGCGATAGCCCCTCCCGAGACCAACTTCATTGATTAGTGTATATTTATGTTTACTTGAATATTTAATTTCACATGTTAAAACATTTATCTCATCGAAAGTTGCATGGAGCTACTAAGGGTCCGTATTTTAAACCTGTAATTTTTAAATAATATTCCAAGGCCAATATCTGACCACTTTCATTTTTTGCAACTACGACCTTTCTTTGTGCGATAGCCCCTCCCGAAAAGTCATCCTGAAGCCGCCATTGACACACACAACATATCTTCAGTTAAGGGGTTGTATCCTGTTTCAGTTTTTGATTTTTCCATTTTAATTTACTTTAAAAATTGCTAGTACATTAATTTTTTTGAGTGGCTTAACTGTTTACAAAATTCATTAATATGCAGTATAAGTACGTATATAGTCATATCACATTCTTTTTTTTCTATTAGTATCTGCTGAAAAAGATATCTCACAGATTACAGAATTTTAAAAGGCTAGGAAAGTTTTAGTTAATTTTTCAGACTAAATTCTAAATTATAAAGTTAGCCAATACCATTGCTTCTAAAACTAAAAAAAGTGGTAATTTTAAATAATAATACATTCAATTATTATTTGTAAATCCCAAAAACGTAAAAAAAAGGTAACCTTGGCAGCTAATCATACAATCACACATACCTACATATACCTGTATATTCCATGTTGTGAAATTCAACCCAATTAAAAGGTCTAATACATTAAATAAAATAACGACAAGGAATGGGGCGCACACCCTTAAAGTATCGCCTCTAAAATGACGATAAAGTAACGCGCTATAAGAGCATCTTGCAGATGCAAGATAAGGGACAAGAACAAGATGACGCGGGTGGTCGTGAGAAGCCTTGATTCAGCGTGCGGCTTCGCCGTCACCCGTGCGGGAAGAAAAAAAAAAATATTTTCTGTACTTTTACAAAAGATTCCTTTGGAAACCAGTTGCCAATAAATAGTTTTTGGTGCTATAAGAAATATATTGTAACCTTGCGACGCTAGCCCCCGAGGCAGTGAACTGAGGAGGGCGAGTGACCCCTTGGCGAGCGATAGCGGGCGACGAGCGACGAGCCTCGTGTGCGGAGACTGGCGAGTGGTGCGAGGCGGTGTGTTTGGACAGAGGTGCGGGGTAAGGGACGAGCAGTAGGGAGAGACACTGTCCAGTCGAGCTTCGGTGGGGAGAATAAATGAAAGAGTGGACAGAAATTTTCAGTCTTGTAATCTAATTAATGGTGTGAATAGTATATAATAAATAAAACCACAGTAACTATTTACGCTATCCTTTCCGAACCTGTTTTCCCACTCATAAAAGTATGTACCAGTGGCACTGGCACTTGAAAATAATTGAATGATTTTAGTTTAAAAGCAGTTACAAACATTGCTGATAAAACGACAGTGAGAAGGATACATTTTATCATTAGTAAAATTTGAGACAAGTTACGTGACACAGACTATATACCCTGGGATACACGTTGCCGTGTAGGCAGCTAGCAAGATAAAGTTGTTTTACGTGTCGATGTGTGAATGTTCAAATTTGTAGTCATTAAAACTGGTTTCTTTAGTTTCAATGCAAACCAGAACTACATCCGTATAAATAGTTGCAAAGTGTTTCTAACAATTTCACAGTTCAGGGTGATCAACACCAGAAAACAAGTTTCTAGGAAATCTGTAATTTAACTTTTAATGTGCATGGCGGAAGGATACGAAGCTTAGTGCAAACAGATCTAAAGTAGGACGCCCAAAAAACGATAATTAAGGTATCCGCCTGGTCAGGGGAGTGAATAACTATGATAGTGAGGCGGGATGGCTCCAGAATCGGCTTGCAATTTGCCAAAAGAAGTATCAAATCAGCGAATGCAAACTTGGAAAAGTTTTTTTTTACAACTAAAATTTTCAAAGATAAGTACAACAATTTAATGCAGTGGTTTCCTGCCTGAACAACTCCATGGTACACTCACACTCAGGTCACATATTTTCTCACCAGATATACACTAAACGAAATTTTCGAGCTGAAAAAAGGTCTACATTTGAAAAATAACGAACACTTGAGTGACTTTATGCTCTACTGTATCTATACTAATAAAAGAGAGTAGCGCAGAGACAAAGAGGCGTAGAGACAAGAATTTTGGTACGTAGATTATCCACGAATAGTGGTAAGAAGTGAGAGAGGGATATATATATATATATATATATATTCCGAAATTTGTTTCTATTTTAGGTGGATTTCGAAAAAATACTACCTATTGTAACTGTTACCATGGTGCGACATTCGGTAAATTTGTATATAGTTTTTCGTTTCATGGCCCATAGTCAACTCAAAAGTTTAAATATATATAAATACATACACAAATATATCACATTTTTAGGAACAAGATAACCACCGAATTTTTTAACAAATCACTTCCAAAATGATAAATACAATATAATCGTGGGAAATCTCGATCGAGTTCGTTAAAGGGCAATATCCGACCAAAGGGGTAAGAATGGGGAAGGTATTTTCGAGAGAAAAAAACAGAAAAATCGCTATAACTCCCATAATATGATGAGTATCACACCCCTTTGAACGTATTATAACTCATAATTCGAGTTCCCCCCCCCCCCCCCCGGTTCAAGCCACAGCAGTGACGCACCCATGAGGATAATGTATAATGCAGTGCGATAGTCTTCTGTCTGTAGACAGCCGTAGCGAAGCGCGGATACATGAGCTAGTTAGATAATATTCAAGTAAATATGTAATGAGAAAACTTGACACAAAAAAATGCAAGAGATCTTTAGTAATAAAGTTACAAGAAATGTCCTCGAAAAAACTTAAGTGAAAAGAAAAGTAAATAACCAAAATGTCGAATGAGAGACCCTAGCACAGTAAAATTACTTTGAGGGCAGTGTCAGGGTGTCCACAGTTAGTACTTTCGTACTAGATCTAGTACTTTCATAAGTTTTTTAGTGGTTTAGTACATTTACGCTCAGATCTAGTACTTTTTTCTTTAATATAATAATTTAACAGTAACTCCAATATGTTTTATTAAGCGTAATTATTTTTAAAAACTATGGAATGTACGTGTGTGTGGTGTGATATTTAAGTTAGAGAGCATTGCAATGTCATAATAACTTCCTAAATTGTTAAAAACCATAACAAATTATAATTTAGTACTTTTTTTTTTCAAATCTAGTACTTTTTTTCTCGCCTAAATTGGTACGAAATATATTTTTTCCTTGTGGACACCCTAAGAGCAGTGTACGACTACGTGCGTATAATGTTTCGTGCCGCTACTATGACGGAGCGCTGTGGACCTAACATTACCGGACAACAATTGGTGATTGCATGATTGGTGTAGGAAGGGGGAGGAGAAGGGGGGGGGGAAACGACGACGAGGAGAGTCCTGATTGGCGGCGTCCTCCCGTGTGACGTAGCGCTCGGCCGTCGGCGAGGTCACGTCCGAGCCGAGGCCGTGACGTGACCGGAAGCGACCCCCCCCCCCCCCATCCTCCTCGTCCAACATTTATAACCTTCCCAGTGACGTCACACGCGGGCTGCCCAGCGTCCGTGAAGAGATGAGGTCCGCGCGCGAGGGGCAACCCCCGACGTCCTGTGCATTCCGTGACACGGACTTCGCGCGTATTTCCCGCTTAGACGGGATTTATTTGCGGAGAGGCGGCACTCGGGCCTACATTCGAATTTCATTTGTTATTAAGGCCTCCGCCTACCCGGTCACACAGACGGTGCGCAGAGCTTCGGGAAAAACAACGCGATTTCATAACTACTCGAGATATCCGAGTGGGGTATGTTTACGAAAAGCATTCAAGAGTTCGCTGAGGCCCGAAAAGTACTTTTAATTTTGGATCGTGTTTTTTTAACTGCATTTCTAGAATAGTTAAAAATGGCTAAAAACGCATGTTTTCAGAGTAATTTTTAGGCGTAAAACAACCAGTAGATATTATTAAAAGTACTTAAGGGACTTGCATTACACATTTATCTTCATTTATCGGTCATATAATGTTGCAGTCACCGCTAAAAATTCACAGTTATCCTGTGACGGCGAGAAGACTACGCGTCAATTCAGAGCCTTGCGCTTAGAGGCGATACCGCGCTAGAAATACCATCGAGCGTCGCACTTATCATCCCGCCTCACTAACACACATACACCCCTGACGAGGCGGGCCCCTTAAGGTGAAAGCTTCTTTACGGTCGGTAGGGTAAGCAGAGGTGACGACGTCATCAGATCAGCAAGGCCAGGTTTGCAAACCACGCAACAAACGCAAAGAGCGCAAGACGCAAAATGTTCAGAAATCACATTTTAGATTACCTATTTCTAAACTGCGCGAGGCGCAATAGCGCAACGCTAGTATTGCACTACTTTCAACTTTCTTGCGCTTTGGCTAGCGTTTTCGACGACTGTTTTTTGCAGAGAAGTGTTCAGAAAACGTTTAAAGACCATACGTTATGTGCCAACGACGTTCTTTTTATTAAAAACGTATTTTTACAAGTGTGCACCCATTACACATTGATAGAAAAAAATTGTAAATATAATAACTGACGATTTCTGTTGTTTTCTTGATAAATATGAATCAGCAAAAGAAGCCCGGGGTTAAAAAAAAAGGAGGTATTTTCTATTGTTTTACAATTTTTTAGGTTATAGTGCGGGTGACCGTCATGCGACTTGCGTGCTTCACAAACGAGTGACTTTCTTGCGTTGGTTATGTTGCGTTGTAGCGTCGTTGTTTCCCTGGCGGAGTTTATAAACCCAGCCTGCCTAGCGCTCCGTGGGGCAACGAGGTATGCAACACTCGGGAAACGCCCGATATAAGAGAGGGGTGGGGTGCTCATGATTGAGGCGCTCGATGACATTTTGCGTTGGAGAACACTACTCGCATACTTGCACCACTGGCAAACTTGCTCAGTTGCATACTTACGAGCATACTTGCACGCATTCTTAGACTTTCTTATACCTCTATCTATGAAGTTTCACTTCTAACGAGCGCGGTGGCCACGCAACCCGATGTGCATTTGTTAATTAATTTATTTATTATTAATTAAACATATTTGTAGATGGCGACGTTTTAAGTGATACAACTACTTATAAAACCAAATACATTTGTGAAACTACAATACCGTTAGCTATTGAAAACAAACAATTTAACATAAATATACAGTTGATAATAAAGGAATAAGGCTGGAAAACAGACTTAAGCACTAGTTCAAAATTTCAAAAACAAGAGTTAAATATTACAAACTCAAACAAAAACAAACTTATTAACAGGTTACTTTAAATAAAGTATAGGCATTCAGTATAATATCATCACACTTTGCCGATATTTTGAGAAAAAAGTAATTTCATTTAATTAATACTGTTACGAGTAGGGGATAAGGATTCGTAAGGGCAGTCAAATGAATTTTGTACAGTTTTGTTTGCTACTAATCCATACTTAAAGTCTGTTCATAAATCACTAAGTATCTGTTAAGTTCCACAGTTCGCACTCCCCACTGGAGCTGGGCTCGACAGTGGTTCGCCCCTTACCTCGCGCCTGTCCACACACTCACACAGTCTCGCGCCACTCAGTCGCACTCTCACGGTCCTGTATCCCCGCGCCTGCGCCGCTCGCCGAACACGCACTTCACTCAACTCGCCTGTTGCAACTCCCGCGGAGACTGGCATCGCCGCTTTTATGCCCGTTGGCCGTCTTTCTGGAACCGACTGGAGTGGTTGTGACGTGCCGCGTCGTCCCGGGCCGACCCAACGCTCGAAGCATCCAGAACAGCGGTGCATTATTCACGCCACTCCACGCGGCGGCCTCTGCAAGCCCGCGGGATAACCCAGGCCACGAAGGGAAATATGACCGCGCCGAGGAAGGATGGCACGGAGGGTGGAGGGGGTGGCTAGACCGGTCCGCCCTAACCCCTAAAGGTATGCTAGCATGCCGTCAGAGGCTGCATGGGGCTTCTAATCTAGGTAACGAGCAAATTTACGTGTTCCTGTGTTGCAAATACACGTTTAACGTTTTAACGTATAATTCCTAACGTGTGATAAATATACGCAAATTGTGTTTTCAACTAAATTTATAGACGAGAACCACACATAGTGTCTGCGGCCTTCCTTTTGATTCGTTGTCGGGCAGCTACGCCGATTATTCAATCATTTGATTAGCAGACCGAAATTTTAAACTATATAGTGAAACGGCTCCGATAAAAACTATAAAGACTTTAAAAAAAATTCTTCCCATCTTGTTAAAATTCATTAAATAGTTCGTAGGTACTACAAAGTTTCCCTTTGGCTTTGTGAACTTTGGTTTCGCGCGTGCGTGGCAGCGCCGTGGTTACGCTTTCCCGTCCCGTGCGACTTCCGTCGCATTCACGAAATCACTCCTACCAAATGCCGTATACTGAGAGTTTGGGTGGCTACACGTCAGAGAAGTTTTGGTAGCCCCTGTGCCTCTAAACCATTCCCCATCCTACATGTGTGTATCTCGGGAAGCCTAAGATGTACATCAAGTTCTGTCCCTGCCCGAAAACACGCCCGAACAATTCACCTTCGGCCAACCTCGGGTTTATTTACATATATATTTATATTTCTCTGATTATTTTAATGTAGCTATACTAACCTAACTAACCGTCCATAGTGTTTAAAAGTGTTTTAATGTAGCTAACCTAACCGACCACTTTTAATATTTGAATTTATTTTTCCTGCGCGATTTTTTTTTCCTAACCTAACTAAAACTAAGTGTATTTTGGAGGGGTCCGGGTTAGGGAGGGAACTAGGTGCGTCTCAGGCCGAAGCCTATACGCCTAGTCATGCTGGGATTAGCCATGCAGGGAGAGGGTCGCATGCATCATGTGCTAGGAGGGGATTGGCCAGCCATGGCAGCGATTGGCGCCATGACTAACTGCCCTCACTCTTAAATCTAGACTATAACTAGAGATAGGTTGGGCGTAGGGGCTACCCTGATCAAGCAGGGGGTTCCCCCAGGGTGAGGCTCTTCCCTTGCATTTCCTGCGCAAAAATAAAACAAATATCCCGAGGGTTGGCCGAAGGTGAAATATTCGGGCGTGTTCGGGCAGGGACAGAACTTGATGGACATCTCAGGCTTTTCGTGTAGTATCTCTCGCCCTTCGCAAACGTCCTCCAAGACGTCCCCCCGCGATCTGACATTCCCAGCAGTCCAGGTCCCGCTGCACTGCTCGCTTGCACTGCGCCGGTTCGACTCTGTCCCACATCTCTCGACTTGTTTGGGTCACGGTCGCAGACTGAAGTGCCAGGCGCGAACTCGGTCGCCAGACACACACGGTACGTGTTCGCGTGTGCGCGCGCCTTGGAAACGACCGGCAGGTGAGGAATCCAGTCGGCCGAGCGGCCCCGCCCAGCACATAAGGGATCGTCCATTAAACACGTGAGGCTCGAAAGGGGGGGGGGGGGGGGTTCGGAAAAATCACTAAATATCACAAGGGGGGAGGAGGGGTGTAGAGAGATATCACGTGTATTTATTTTTTTCACGCGATTTCTACTAAACCGAAAAGCGACGCGTGACCTTGACTCGCCGTAGCCAGGCAACAATATCCCCGCCCGGCTCGGCTTGCCAGTCGCCAGTAAGACTGTGATTTTGGCGCCGAATATACATGCTGTGCTTAATTTTCCAGAATTAAATTAGATTATGCCTATATTTAAAAATAATATTCTGAAATTTTTAAAAATATTCTGTACCGAAAAAATACACGTGATTTGTTGGGGGGGGGGGGGGGGGGTAGTCTGTAACCTCACCACAAATCACTAAGGGGGAGGGGGGTTAAAATTTGCAAAAAAAAACATCACGTGATTAATGGACGACCCCTAACAAGGAGGGAGACACAAAAGTGCGACTCTAAGGGCGCGGTTACACGGGACCGTGAACTACTTCAGATGAACATGTTTGAGTAAACACGTTTACAAACGCGAAAGTGTACGGTTACACGGTAGTTGCTGAAAAGTGTGTTCAGCTCTAAAACAGATTGTCTACTGTCAACGAATGACTGTTGTTGATCTTCTCTATTTTGTATCCAGAAAACGCGGTATTTTCTCACTTGTTTATACAGTATTATCAGCAGAAATGGAATGTGTTTTCATATTGCTCAATATTTTTTACAAATCGGGAATTCAAACAACATGCACAGAAAATGTTTTAAACTTATTTTTCATTATTTTTTGAGCGAGAGTATCTATCTCAGTTTTAAGAAAATAAAGGTCAGGATCTATTTAAAAAAAAAAAAATATTTTTTTTGTTGCATTCGGTAAAATATTACTCGAACTTGTGCCAGGAACACTTTCCATCTTGAATTTCTGCAAAGGACTGTTTATATTCTAAACAGCCAATCAGAGGCTAATGTAGAAGATATGTCGATCTGAACTACTTTGCCAACCTGTTTAAGTTAAATGGGAAATGGCCTCGAACGAAACATGTTCAGACTGTGTGTAACCGCACTCAACAGCTGAACATGTTCACCTGAAGTAGTTCAGACTCCCGTGTAACCGCGCCCTTACACTGGAAACTGAAACCATGTTTCGCGCGACATGTGACGCTATCTGTTGGGTGGGCCCATAACTACCAGCAAAAAAAAAAAAAAAAAAAAAACATCCTCGGGATAGAGATTCAAGTACAAAGTTTTACGTTAGTAATGTTAATTTATCTACCTGACGGCTAATTACTTAGTAAAAGTGATTTCAACTGTGCGAAGAAAACTTAATGCTGTTTTGTAATAAAAAAAAAAGGTCATGTAACGTATAAATGAGTAGAGATGCAAACATTTCTGGTTTGCCACAAAATATGTAGCTACCAAAATTGAGTGAATTAATTTTTTACTAGTTTGTTTGCCTGGTAATAGCTTATGCATTACCTTTTTTACAATCAATGTAGCTATGTTAGCGATATATTATGGAAGCCACCATCTAGCGGACGGGTCCGAAACTGCTTCAAAAAACTAGGTCTCAGTTTCGGCAGTTACAGTTTCTCCTCCATGCCACCCAGTAAGGGCTGTGTCTGTGTCAGTGAGGAGGAATGATGGGTGTTTCTAGCGCTGTGTCTCCTGTGGTCTTCTCATCGTGCGTAGGCCAACTATGAGATTTCAGCGGTAGCCACAACATTTTATTGCTGAGAAATGAAGACAAAGATGAAAAGAAAACTTAAGGCCCTTGAGTTTAGTACAGTTTCCTGGACATAGCCATTGCAGTTTTGCACTGCTTGTCATTGGAAAAATTCAAAAATTCAAAATAAGAAGAAAAAAAATGAAAACATAAACCCGCAGAAAACTTGTTTAAATCAGCTGATGTCAAACAGATAAACCCAAACGATGAACCTAAACAATTATTAAAGATAACAAAATAATAACGACAGCACAAACAAACACGTTCAAACTTAAATATCAGACAACACAAGTGCTTTTGTCATTGTGTTGTCCATGATACCTGTTTATATTCATCATTGGGTTTATATGATTGACATCAGCATATTATTTTTTTTAATATTTTGCATTAATGCATTTTCCCATGACAAACAGTGCAAAACTGCAATGGAGTATGTCCAAGAAACTGTATTAAATCAAAATTATTCCCTATTGCATGAATCATTTAAAGAATGTTGAAGGCCAGTGCTTTCGAGAATCTGTACCAGCTGTTTCATGCCTAGAAGTTAATTTGGACACACGCGTTTTGACCCGTTTCATTCTTTTAAAAATACAGTTTCAAAAAGCGAAATATGGAAACAGAGCTGCTCATCCGCCCTCGGCATATTCATAAATGCTTTCAGTAAACAAATAAACAGACACAACTGAGATATCTTCATATTGTCGCGGGTTGAAATTTTGCAGGGTTGTTGAAATCAAATTTAGGGACTTTACTGACGGGACTCTGGGCTGGCTGCTCTGTTCACTCGTCAGCGCAAGTGGCGTGACCATGTAATTGGGGCACGGGGCCGGCGCGGCGCGCTGCGGGCTTGCAGAATTTTGTTTGTTTGTTTGGCCGCGCGCTGGCGCAGCCACGGGCCGCAGTTACTGGGGCGCGCTGTCGTAACAAGCCGCGCGGTGTGGCCTGCACATTGGGGTAGAGGGGGGGTAGTCTTCCCAGATGTTCTAGTTAGTTGTTTAGTAAATTTGACTTCAATAACGAGCTTTTGTTATGGTAGGCGCGGCAGGGCGCGCGAATTTAAGCGCAAGTGAGTGGTGACTCGGGGCTCACTCAGGCGGAGGCTATGCGTCTCACCTGTGGTCACGAGTTGTTAGTTCGTTCGTGATGTAGGAATTCAAGCTTTCGGGCGGAAGCTATGGCCGACGCCAGAGGCCACGAGTCGTTTAATTTAAGTTAGGTCATAATGTAGTCGTCAAGCTTTCGGGCGGAGGCTATGGCCCTCGTCAGGGGTCACGCGTCATAGTTTTTAAAATGTAATGTTCGTTCGGGATTTCAAGGGCAGGAGAGGCCCCTACGTTATTTTTTTAAAGTAATCGATCAAGAAAGGCTTTTCGGAAAATGTGAGTATGGACTTATCTTTGTTTTAATTTTAAGTATTAATTATGATTTGAGGTATTCGGAAGGACTAGGGAAGTGTTTAGTGAAGTTCTCTCATTCTCTCTCTTGTAAGGTCGTTCAATCGTTAAGGAAGTAAAGAGATTATTGTTTTAAATTGTAATCCCGCTATTTAAATGTTCTTTAAAATGATGTTGAGTATTTGACTTTAAGAATAAAATAATTTTAATTAAGTATTATGTTATTTTGCAAAATCTCCTTAGTTCAGCTCTCACCAGACATCCTGTACGGGATGACGAACCTATGATCCTAGGTACAGTAAAGTATTTTATGAAGTTAAGACTAGTTGATGCCAAGCGAGTTGTTTCTATGTAAAGAGCTACGATTCTCGCCCCCCCCTCTGAAGGTGGATCGTGACAGAAATGGTGGTGGCACCGGCTAGGTGCCACGTGACAGAAATGGTAGAGTTCGCCGGATAGGTTCTATTTCTGGAGAGAGAGAGAGGTAGATTTTTATGTTTATTATTAAGTTAGTTTCAGCTTCTGATAGCAGGTTATTAAGAGTTTACTTGAGGAGAGGATTACGGAATTTTAGTCTATAGTGGAGGAAGTCTTTGAGATTTTTTTTTTGACGTAACAGATGTTTATTTGAGGATACTTGTAAGGATAAAGTTTATAGTGATAAGTTGTTTTAAGTCGTTGAATTTATTGTAGATTTATATCGGGGATTATTACGTGAGGAGAATACGTTATAAGTTAAATGCTTATTAGAGATAATGCAAGTGGTTTAATTTAATTGAAGTTCATTTTAAGATTGTAGGTTAAGAGAATTATAATTTAAAATAAAGTTTTTTGTCGTAAATAGGAATTATTTTCAAGAGAAGTTTGTTTTGTTTTCGTGCGCGTAGGAGACGAGACGTACGAATTAAATCAGTCGAGGGAAGGATAAACGTTAGAAAGGAATTAAAGAGAAAACGAGAGTTTATGTAAAAGAGAGTTATAGAATTTATAGTGATGTTTTGTTTTAATTAGAAAAATGTTGAGAGTTGTTTCAGAACGACACGTCAGTGGACGTGGCAGAGTGAACACGTGACGGGGAGGTGCTGAGACCTAGCGGAGAACGGAGGAACCGCAAGCGAGGGTTGGCGCACCTGATGGAATTCGGTGACGTCACGGGCTCATACGGAGACGTGGACAGGCCGTGACCTTGTTTTGATCAGCTGTACGGTAACTTAGCGATAAGAAAATAGACTATTGGTTAAATAAATTTAAATTTAAGTGTGTTTTAGGAGAAGAGGAACTTTCAGTATGTAAGTAATTTAATTTAAGAAGTGTATGATGTATAGGCTAGAAGTGTTTCGTTGTAAGTTGTTTATGTTTTTGTTAGTTAAATTCTACCTCGGTTTTAAAAATATTTTTTTGGGATTTGTAAACATTATTAAGGAGGTACACTATAAAATCGATAAGCATTGAGAAAACTGGGAAGGCTAGATTTTGTGTGTAGAGGGAATTTACTCCAAAAGAACAGAGAGACAAAATTAATGTTTTCATTAGGGCGAGGGACCCTAAGGTGAGGCGTTGTGTCCCTGGGAAGAAAGGGAATTGTAGCGCAGACCATAGGAGATGGGCTGACTACGGAATTAAGGGTCAGGAGAATCCTGAGAGTTGTGAGTAGTTTGGGGCAGGAGTTCCCCATGGTAGTACCGAAGTGGCTATCCTGTATGGGATAGGGTACCATTTCAATGAAGTTTGTTGGTGGGGTTAGAGCCCCCTGTGTAGTGGGCCTATAGCAGATAGGCACTACAGTGAAATTTTTGGTTATTTTGTGAGGTAAATTCCCTGGAGGTTAAGTAAGATTGGATTCAGTTAGGAAGGAGGGAAATGAGAAACATTGCTGTAGAGAGTTAGTGTACTTGCCTAATGTGAAATTGAATTTTACTAAATTAATTTAGGAGAAAGTTTTGTTCGGTAAATAAATAATAATGGAAGATAGCTAGATAATTAATTAATTTTTTTTGAGTAAGGTGTTTTAAGTAATGAAATAAAATAAGGTGAAGTAATTTGAATAATTGGGGAGGAGTTTCTTTAAGAGTTTAGATAATTGTTTTTGAATTTATTGAGATATTCAGCCAGTGAAGTTTGAGTGTGAGAGATACAGTGAGATTTTAAGGAAATCGGTTGTTTATTAATTAGGACAAATGAGATTTTATGATTAAGAGTCAGTAAGCATAGTTAAAATTTACGACATGATATTTGTTGACAGTTTACAGTTATTAAGGAGAAAACAGAGTAATCTATTTATTTTTATTTTAATGGTTTGAAGATAAGATTATGAATTTTTTTTGGAAGTTTCTTTGGCATGTTGGAATAATTTTTTTTGATTTTTAGAATTTACAGAGAAAATTTAATTGATTTACATTAGTTTGGAAGTATGGAGGTTTAGTGTTCGATTAGCCCTAACTTGATGGTCGGATCCCAAAAGAATGCCGTAAAACCGATAGCCAATTGAGAGGAATGCGGTAGGCGCTTGTGTAGAGAGGGGTTGTGGGAAAACTCCTTGGGACTGATGGCAGATCAGGGGCCCTAAATAGTGTGTGATGCTGTAAAACCAGTGCAGAGAAAGCCTGGTATGCTTAAATTTTTGGGCACAGGTTATGTAAACCTGGGGTTCCATGGGATTTAGTCATGTTAGCTGCTGTGAGACATTAAGATTTCCAGGCTCCATAGTAAATTCAATGTAAATTTTTGTTTTCTTAAAATAATAAATTTGTTTTTAATTTTTTTGAGATATTTGATTTGTAACAGTGAATACAGACCCCGAGGAATAAGAGTTGTCATGCTGTGAGAGGAGAAGGTGGTAGGCCTAAAAGGGTACAGGCACCACAGAGGTTATGTGCATTGCATAATTTAAATATAAGGAAACTTGAGAATTTGAAATTTTGTTGTTGGTTTGTACACCCATAAGAAGAGTATAGGCAGAATTTTTATTGTTATGAGATGTCTAATTTAATTGAAAAGAAGAAAGTTTAAAGATGCAAGGTAACATTATTATTGTAATAATTGAAAGAGATTAAGAGGTAGAGAGAAATAGGCAGTTTTTGTTTGTAAGTACTAAAGTTTACATATAGAAATTTAGTAACTAAGAATGAATAATAAGTTAAGTCTAGTGTAAAAGTTTTTTTTAAGTTTGTTAAGTTAAGAGTCACAAGTAAATTTTTTTTAGAGAGAATGTCTTTGATAGGAAGTATTAGAAACTTATGGGAATTTTAGGGTAACATAAATAATGTAGGTAATGAATAATAAATAGATGGTAGGTCTTAAGTTAGGATTAACATTTGAAGCAGAATTTAATTAAGAAGAAGGAAAATAAATAGGCCTAATGAAAAGAACAAAAAAGGATTTTATGGTAAAGCATTTTTTTTAAGTAATAAACAATGAATAATAATGTTGTTTCAGGGTAATGTGTACTAATAATACAATTTTTTTTTTAGGACCAAAGAACAGGAATTATGTAATTTAAATTAACATGTATTTTTGAAACTGTTACAGATTCCTTAAGATGAGCTGAGCAGCAGTCCAGTTTACAAGATGACAAGAGTTCGAGAGACAAGATACAAGATCACTGAAACAAGAGCCAAGACTGAAGATTCAAGAGAAGAGAAAGCTGGCAGCCATGGACTTACAAGTGGAGATTAATAAGGTCATGTAAAGTTTTATTTTTTTTTATGGAAGACAGTAACTGGAGTTTTTTTTGTTATAAACATTATTTACAGAACTTTTTAGGTTATAGTAATGTAATGGAACTAGTGAGTTGTGGTAGCTGTCAAAAAGAACTAATACCTTAAGTTTAATTTTTAAAGTTAATTTTCTTAATTTACAGAGGGATTAGTAGTTTTTTTTAAACCTTATTTAGGTTGGAATTTAAATACAATAGCTTATTATAAATGTGTACGAACAGTTCAAGTTCACAGTACTGATAGGTAGGTCAGATGATCTTATTGATTTTGATGATTTGTTGTTTTGAGTTGATTTTTAAGTGTTGTGAATTAGACAATGAAATAGTTCTGAAAACTTAAATTATTTCAAGCTAAGAAATAGTAAAGTTAATTGTAACTCAAAGGACACCAGAATTTAATTTTTTTTTGAATTAGTAATGTTTGAAAATTTTATACTTTACAAGAAAGGTTATAAACAAACAGATCGGATGGAACAAGGATGCAGTAAATCACAATTTCATTTAGAATTATTGATTAGCTTTTGAGGTTATGAAGTAAAAGTAATTATAGTTTAAAAGTTTGAATAAAAAAAAATGTTTTTTTTTTTATTTGTTTGAAATAGAAAGTTTAAAAGTTAATTAGTCATGATCTAGGTGGGTGATGGGGTGGGAATTGGCCACTCTTTTTCCCTATAACCTCCCTAACATGGCCTTCTATTACAACTAACAGAAATAAAGAAGAAGAAAAATGAAGAATTATTAGTTAGAATGTTTCTTTCGTGAAGATACCTGATGAACTTTTACTGTTTGGAAGAATAGAAGCAAGGTTAGTCAGATATTTTTACTCAGAAGAAGAAGAAGATAAAGCAGTTTTATGACTCGACAAGCCAGAGATTGGTGTTTCCCCTCTGCGCTTCTATTGACTACGTTGTTTACTCTCATGGGATAGCTGGTTCGGCACCATGGAGAGAGATTGGTGGGCATTGTGGTTGCCCCCAGAAGAAAAGAAGAGTAGAAGAGGTTATGGGTGGGTCATGTGAACTGACCTTCAACCCAGTTACTTCGTGGGGACTATTTGCTGTATAGAGAAGATCAAGACTCAAGAGTTAGGGAAAATCATTGGAGGTCATGTTTCCCTTCCTTAAGTTTTTCCTATCAAATTATTTGCCTGATTAGATTATGCTAAGGGTGGGATACTTTATGTTAGCAGTTGAATTAATTAATTTTATTTTTTTGTGTGTTTGCATCCTTGCCCATCGATTGCAGTTTAGTAGTTAGTTTTGTATTTGTCAGGCGTGATGGTAATGCCTGTTGATGATGTTTCAGAATTGTAATCTGTTCGTGATGAGGATGGCACAACTCCGAAGCAGATGTGGGGAGAAGTTGTGAGCTGCCCTGGAAGCCAGTCCAGTAGCTGTTGGAGTTGAGTGGTGTTTGCTGATGGCCAGCCCAGGGAGCTACTCTTCTCGACAACACTGACTTCGAGGAGTTGCACCAACCTTCACGAGATAAGAGTTTAATTAATTGAAACACTGTAAGGACACTTAATTTTTTTTGAAGAACGAAAGAAGTATGGTAATAAACGGAAACCGAAAAAAAAAAAATAATAATAATTATCAAGAATTTGCACATTGTTTAACGAATACTGAGAAACTAAGAACAGTAATTTAATTTGTAAAGAGAGCTTCACTAACAGAACAATTTTTTTAGAATTGAGAACTCGAGCCTCTGAAGGTTCCTGTGAGAACAAACCAGATAAAAGTTTTACATTTAATTTTATGAATACTTGTTGTTTTAAAATAAATCTTATGCAGAATCTAGATGTATGTTCAGACAGCAAGGAACTAAGAAAATTATTATTTTTGTGAAATGAGGAATTTATAGTTATGGTTTAATGGAAAAAGACAATTTGTAATTTTGAGGTAGCTCGATGGGGCTCGAGCTCTGTGAGGGGAGGGTTATGTCGCGGGTTGAAATTTTGCAGGGTTGTTGAAATCAAATTTAGGGACTTTACTGACGGGACTCTGGGCTGGCTGCTCTGTTCACTCGTCAGCGCAAGTGGCGTGACCATGTAATTGGGGCACGGGGCCGGCGCGGCGCGCTGCGGGCTTGCAGAATTTTGTTTGTTTGTTTGGCCGCGCGCTGGCGCAGCCACGGGCCGCAGTTACTGGGGCGCGCTGTCGTAACAAGCCGCGCGGTGTGGCCTGCACATTGGGGTAGAGGGGGGGTAGTCTTCCCAGATGTTCTAGTTAGTTGTTTAGTAAATTTGACTTCAATAACGAGCTTTTGTTATGGTAGGCGCGGCAGGGCGCGCGAATTTAAGCGCAAGTGAGTGGTGACTCGGGGCTCACTCAGGCGGAGGCTATGCGTCTCACCTGTGGTCACGAGTTGTTAGTTCGTTCGTGATGTAGGAATTCAGGCTCACTCAGGCGGAGGCTATGCGTCTCACCTGTGGTCACGAGTTGTTAGTTCGTTCGTGATGTAGGAATTCAAGCTTTCGGGCGGAAGCTATGGTCGACGCCAGAGGCCACGAGTCGTTTAATTTAAGTTAGGTCATAATGTAGTCGTCAAGCTTTCGGGCGGAGGCTATGGCCCTCGTCAGGGGTCACGCGTCATAGTTTTTAAAATGTAATGTTCGTTCGGGATTTCAAGGGCAGGAGAGGCCCCTACGTTATTTTTTTAAAGTAATCGATCAAGAAAGGCTTTTCGGAAAATGTGAGTATGGACTTATCTTTGTTTTAATTTTAAGTATTAATTATGATTTGAGGTATTCGGAAGGACTAGGGAAGTGTTTAGTGAAGTTCTCTCATTCTCTCTCTTGTAAGGTCGTTCAATCGTTAAGGAAGTAAAGAGATTATTGTTTTAAATTGTAATCCCGCTATTTAAATGTTCTTTAAAATGATGTTGAGTATTTGACTTTAAGAATAAAATAATTTTAATTAAGTATTATGTTATTTTGCAAAATCTCCTTAGTTCAGCTCTCACCAGACATCCTGTACGGGATGACGAACCTATGATCCTAGGTACAGTAAAGTATTTTATGAAGTTGAGACTAGTTGATGCCAAGCGAGTTGTTTCTATGTAAAGAGCTACGATTCTCTCCCCCCTCTGAAAGTGGATCGTGACAGAAATGGCGGTGGCACCGGCTAGGTGCACGTGACAATATATATATAGAGAGAGAGAGAGAAAGAGAGAGAGAGAGAGAGAGAGAGAGTTAAATATCTGTAAATTTACATTAATATTTATGTTTCATTTACAAAAAAATAGTGTAATGAGTAGAGACTGGAAAAATTCGCGAGTTCAATGACCTTCAGGACAGACTCCATGATCCTCTGCCTACTTGGGCAAACGGCGCCTGTTGGTTGGGTGCTGAATTTTGAGGTGTCTCAAGTGGGTAACTTGTGATTGGATACTTCTTTGACTGACGGTCTCTAATTGGCCAAGAGTCCTACATATTAATAGTGAACCAATAGCAGAAGCAGCACAAAGGTATGATTATTTGAAATTTTAACATATCACGAAATGAATCCGCGAATTTTTCCGGTCTCTAGTAATGAGTAGGGGCAGGTGTTTTTCGCGAATAAATTTTATAGCTCGTTAGACTGCAAAAATGTTATGTTCGCGTTAGCGATTGTTTTCTTGCAATTGGCTGCCGTCTGCGAGAGAAAGCCATCGCCCTGTTTGGCCGGGCCAGTCAGAACGCGTTGGCTCCCGCAATGAACGACTGTGATTTGTGGACCGACAGTGAACGTGCAACTGAAAGAAACACAGCCAATCACGGAACACAGACGATGCTACAGTTTTTTTAAACTATAATAATTCCAGCTATAATAAATTCCCTCTGTACTGATCAGCAGCATGACGTAAAGGTGTTGAACACACACTTGTCCTCGGACCAGCTGTGTGTGTGTGGAGGTCGCGACGCAGCCAGACCGGCTTGCGCCCGTGACGGCCAGTCACATGACACAGACGGCGTATATGCGCGGGACGCGATTCTCCTTGAGGCGACATTAGCATCTCATGCATGGCGCAGAGACGGGCTCCGGCAACATAAATATCTGACGAGAGCCGGCACGGCAAGTGCGACACTCATCTCCATGCATGGCTAGGCAACTAACACAAGGGCACTGCTTACACACACACACACACCTACACACACACCTACACCTACACACACACACCTACACACACACACCAAGAGCGGCTCCAGAAGGGGGGCGGTGAGGGCGATAGCCCCTCCCGAGACCAACTTCATTGATTAGTGTATATTTATGTTTACTTGAATATTTAATTTCACATGTTAAAACATTTATCTCATCGAAAGTTGCATGGAGCTACTAAGGGTCCGTATTTTAAACCTGTAATTTTTAAATAATATTCCAAGGCCAATATCTGACCACTTTCATTTTTTGCAACTACGACCTTTCTTTGTGCGATAGCCCCTCCCGAAAAGTCATCCTGAAGCCGCCATTGACACACACAACATATCTTCAGTTAAGGGGTTGTATCCTGTTTCAGTTTTTGATTTTTCCATTTTAATTTACTTTAAAAATTGCTAGTACATTAATTTTTTTGAGTGGCTTAACTGTTTACAAAATTCATTAATATGCAGTATAAGTACGTATATAGTCATATCACATTCTTTTTTTTCTATTAGTATCTGCTGAAAAAGATATCTCACAGATTACAGAATTTTAAAAGGCTAGGAAAGTTTTAGTTAATTTTTCAGACTAAATTCTAAATTATAAAGTTAGCCAATACCATTGCTTCTAAAACTAAAAAAAGTGGTAATTTTAAATAATAATACATTCAATTATTATTTGTAAATCCCAAAAACGTAAAAAAAAGGTAACCTTGGCAGCTAATCATACAATCACACATACCTACATATACCTGTATATTCCATGTTGTGAAATTCAACCCAATTAAAAGGTCTAATACATTAAATAAAATAACGACAAGGAATGGGGCGCACACCCTTAAAGTATCGCCTCTAAAATGACGATAAAGTAACGCGCTATAAGAGCATCTTGCAGATGCAAGATAAGGGACAAGAACAAGATGACGCGGGTGGTCGTGAGAAGCCTTGATTCAGCGTGCGGCTTCGCCGTCACCCGTGCGGGAAGAAAAAAAAAAATATTTTCTGTACTTTTACAAAAGATTCCTTTGGAAACCAGTTGCCAATAAATAGTTTTTGGTGCTATAAGAAATATATTGTAACCTTGCGACGCTAGCCCCCGAGGCAGTGAACTGAGGAGGGCGAGTGACCCCTTGGCGAGCGATAGCGGGCGACGAGCGACGAGCCTCGTGTGCGGAGACTGGCGAGTGGTGCGAGGCGGTGTGTTTGGACAGAGGTGCGGGGTAAGGGACGAGCAGTAGGGAGAGACACTGTCCAGTCGAGCTTCGGTGGGGAGAATAAATGAAAGAGTGGACAGAAATTTTCAGTCTTGTAATCTAATTAATGGTGTGAATAGTATATAATAAATAAAACCACAGTAACTATTTACGCTATCCTTTCCGAACCTGTTTTCCCACTCATAAAAGTATGTACCAGTGGCACTGGCACTTGAAAATAATTGAATGATTTTAGTTTAAAAGCAGTTACAAACATTGCTGATAAAACGACAGTGAGAAGGATACATTTTATCATTAGTAAAATTTGAGACAAGTTACGTGACACAGACTATATACCCTGGGATACACGTTGCCGTGTAGGCAGCTAGCAAGATAAAGTTGTTTTACGTGTCGATGTGTGAATGTTCAAATTTGTAGTCATTAAAACTGGTTTCTTTAGTTTCAATGCAAACCAGAACTACATCCGTATAAATAGTTGCAAAGTGTTTCTAACAATTTCACAGTTCAGGGTGATCAACACCAGAAAACAAGTTTCTAGGAAATCTGTAATTTAACTTTTAATGTGCATGGCGGAAGGATACGAAGCTTAGTGCAAACAGATCTAAAGTAGGACGCCCAAAAAACGATAATTAAGGTATCCGCCTGGTCAGGGGAGTGAATAACTATGATAGTGAGGCGGGATGGCTCCAGAATCGGCTTGCAATTTGCCAAAAGAAGTATCAAATCAGCGAATGCAAACTTGGAAAAGTTTTTTTTTACAACTAAAATTTTCAAAGATAAGTACAACAATTTAATGCAGTGGTTTCCTGCCTGAACAACTCCATGGTACACTCACACTCAGGTCACATATTTTCTCACCAGATATACACTAAACGAAATTTTCGAGCTGAAAAAAGGTCTACATTTGAAAAATAACGAACACTTGAGTGACTTTATGCTCTACTGTATCTATACTAATAAAAGAGAGTAGCGCAGAGACAAAGAGGCGTAGAGACAAGAATTTTGGTACGTAGATTATCCACGAATAGTGGTAAGAAGTGAGAGAGGGATATATATATATATATATATATTCCGAAATTTGTTTCTATTTTAGGTGGATTTCGAAAAAATACTACCTATTGTAACTGTTACCATGGTGCGACATTCGGTAAATTTGTATATAGTTTTTCGTTTCATGGCCCATAGTCAACTCAAAAGTTTAAATATATATAAATACATACACAAATATATCACATTTTTAGGAACAAGATAACCACCGAATTTTTTAACAAATCACTTCCAAAATGATAAATACAATATAATCGTGGGAAATCTCGATCGAGTTCGTTAAAGGGCAATATCCGACCAAAGGGGTAAGAATGGGGAAGGTATTTTCGAGAGAAAAAAACAGAAAAATCGCTATAACTCCCATAATATGATGAGTATCACACCCCTTTGAACGTATTATAACTCATAATTCGAGTTCCCCCCCCCCCCCCCGGTTCAAGCCACAGCAGTGACGCACCCATGAGGATAATGTATAATGCAGTGCGATAGTCTTCTGTCTGTAGACAGCCGTAGCGAAGCGCGGATACATGAGCTAGTTAGATAATATTCAAGTAAATATGTAATGAGAAAACTTGACACAAAAAAATGCAAGAGATCTTTAGTAATAAAGTTACAAGAAATGTCCTCGAAAAAACTTAAGTGAAAAGAAAAGTAAATAACCAAAATGTCGAATGAGAGACCCTAGCACAGTAAAATTACTTTGAGGGCAGTGTCAGGGTGTCCACAGTTAGTACTTTCGTACTAGATCTAGTACTTTCATAAGTTTTTTAGTGGTTTAGTACATTTACGCTCAGATCTAGTACTTTTTTCTTTAATATAATAATTTAACAGTAACTCCAATATGTTTTATTAAGCGTAATTATTTTTAAAAACTATGGAATGTACGTGTGTGTGGTGTGATATTTAAGTTAGAGAGCATTGCAATGTCATAATAACTTCCTAAATTGTTAAAAACCATAACAAATTATAATTTAGTACTTTTTTTTTTCAAATCTAGTACTTTTTTTCTCGCCTAAATTGGTACGAAATATATTTTTTCCTTGTGGACACCCTAAGAGCAGTGTACGACTACGTGCGTATAATGTTTCGTGCCGCTACTATGACGGAGCGCTGTGGACCTAACATTACCGGACAACAATTGGTGATTGCATGATTGGTGTAGGAAGGGGGAGGAGAAGGGGGGGGGAAACGACGACGAGGAGAGTCCTGATTGGCGGCGTCCTCCCGTGTGACGTAGCGCTCGGCCGTCGGCGAGGTCACGTCCGAGCCGAGGCCGTGACGTGACCGGAAGCGACCCCCCCCCCCCAACCTCCTCGTCCAACATTTATAACCTTCCCAGTGACGTCACACGCGGGCTGCCCAGCGTCCGTGAAGAGATGAGGTCCGCGCGCGAGGGGCAACCCCCGACGTCCTGTGCATTCCGTGACACGGACTTCGCGCGTATTTCCCGCTTAGACGGGATTTATTTGCGGAGAGGCGGCACTCGGGCCTACATTCGAATTTCATTTGTTATTAAGGCCTCCGCCTACCCGGTCACACAGACGGTGCGCAGAGCTTCGGGAAAAACAACGCGATTTCATAACTACTCGAGATATCCGAGTGGGGTATGTTTACGAAAAGCATTCAAGAGTTCGCTGAGGCCCGAAAAGTACTTTTAATTTTGGATCGTGTTTTTTTAACTGCATTTCTAGAATAGTTAAAAATGGCTAAAAACGCATGTTTTCAGAGTAATTTTTAGGCGTAAAACAACCAGTAGATATTATTAAAAGTACTTAAGGGACTTGCATTACACATTTATCTTCATTTATCGGTCATATAATGTTGCAGTCACCGCTAAAAATTCACAGTTATCCTGTGACGGCGAGAAGACTACGCGTCAATTCAGAGCCTTGCGCTTAGAGGCGATACCGCGCTAGAAATACCATCGAGCGTCGCACTTATCATCCCGCCTCACTAACACACATACACCCCTGACGAGGCGGGCCCCTTAAGGTGAAAGCTTCTTTACGGTCGGTAGGGTAAGCAGAGGTGACGACGTCATCAGATCAGCAAGGCCAGGTTTGCAAACCACGCAACAAACGCAAAGAGCGCAAGACGCAAAATGTTCAGAAATCACATTTTAGATTACCTATTTCTAAACTGCGCGAGGCGCAATAGCGCAACGCTAGTATTGCACTACTTTCAACTTTCTTGCGCTTTGGCTAGCGTTTTCGACGACTGTTTTTTGCAGAGAAGTGTTCAGAAAACGTTTAAAGACCATACGTTATGTGCCAACGACGTTCTTTTTATTAAAAACGTATTTTTACAAGTGTGCACCCATTACACATTGATAGAAAAAAATTGTAAATATAATAACTGACGATTTCTGTTGTTTTCTTGATAAATATGAATCAGCAAAAGAAGCCCGGGGTTAAAAAAAAAGGAGGTATTTTCTATTGTTTTACAATTTTTTAGGTTATAGTGCGGGTGACCGTCATGCGACTTGCGTGCTTCACAAACGAGTGACTTTCTTGCGTTGGTTATGTTGCGTTGTAGCGTCGTTGTTTCCCTGGCGGAGTTTATAAACCCAGCCTGCCTAGCGCTCCGTGGGGCAACGAGGTATGCAACACTCGGGAAACGCCCGATATAAGAGAGGGGTGGGGTGCTCATGATTGAGGCGCTCGATGACATTTTGCGTTGGAGAACACTACTCGCATACTTGCACCACTGGCAAACTTGCTCAGTTGCATACTTACGAGCATACTTGCACGCATTCTTAGACTTTCTTATACCTCTATCTATGAAGTTTCACTTCTAACGAGCGCGGTGGCCACGCAACCCGATGTGCATTTGTTAATTAATTTATTTATTATTAATTAAACATATTTGTAGATGGCGACGTTTTAAGTGATACAACTACTTATAAAACCAAATACATTTGTGAAACTACAATACCGTTAGCTATTGAAAACAAACAATTTAACATAAATATACAGTTGATAATAAAGGAATAAGGCTGGAAAACAGACTTAAGCACTAGTTCAAAATTTCAAAAACAAGAGTTAAATATTACAAACTCAAACAAAAACAAACTTATTAACAGGTTACTTTAAATAAAGTATAGGCATTCAGTATAATATCATCACACTTTGCCGATATTTTGAGAAAAAAGTAATTTCATTTAATTAATACTGTTACGAGTAGGGGATAAGGATTCGTAAGGGCAGTCAAATGAATTTTGTACAGTTTTGTTTGCTACTAATCCATACTTAAAGTCTGTTCATAAATCACTAAGTATCTGTTAAGTTCCACAGTTCGCACTCCCCACTGGAGCTGGGCTCGACAGTGGTTCGCCCCTTACCTCGCGCCTGTCCACACACTCACACAGTCTCGCGCCACTCAGTCGCACTCTCACGGTCCTGTATCCCCGCGCCTGCGCCGCTCGCCGAACACGCACTTCACTCAACTCGCCTGTTGCAACTCCCGCGGAGACTGGCATCGCCGCTTTTATGCCCGTTGGCCGTCTTTCTGGAACCGACTGGAGTGGTTGTGACGTGCCGCGTCGTCCCGGGCCGACCCAACGCTCGAAGCATCCAGAACAGCGGTGCATTATTCACGCCACTCCACGCGGCGGCCTCTGCAAGCCCGCGGGATAACCCAGGCCACGAAGGGAAATATGACCGCGCCGAGGAAGGATGGCACGGAGGGTGGAGGGGGTGGCTAGACCGGTCCGCCCTAACCCCTAAAGGTATGCTAGCATGCCGTCAGAGGCTGCATGGGGCTTCTAATCTAGGTAACGAGCAAATTTACGTGTTCCTGTGTTGCAAATACACGTTTAACGTTTTAACGTATAATTCCTAACGTGTGATAAATATACGCAAATTGTGTTTTCAACTAAATTTATAGACGAGAACCACACATAGTGTCTGCGGCCTTCCTTTTGATTCGTTGTCGGGCAGCTACGCCGATTATTCAATCATTTGATTAGCAGACCGAAATTTTAAACTATATAGTGAAACGGCTCCGATAAAAACTATAAAGACTTTAAAAAAAATTCTTCCCATCTTGTTAAAATTCATTAAATAGTTCGTAGGTACTACAAAGTTTCCCTTTGGCTTTGTGAACTTTGGTTTCGCGCGTGCGTGGCAGCGCCGTGGTTACGCTTTCCCGTCCCGTGCGACTTCCGTCGCATTCACGAAATCACTCCTACCAAATGCCGTATACTGAGAGTTTGGGTGGCTACACGTCAGAGAAGTTTTGGTAGCCCCTGTGCCTCTAAACCATTCCCCATCCTACATGTGTGTATCTCGGGAAGCCTAAGATGTACATCAAGTTCTGTCCCTGCCCGAAAACACGCCCGAACAATTCACCTTCGGCCAACCTCGGGTTTATTTACATATATATTTATATTTCTCTGATTATTTTAATGTAGCTATACTAACCTAACTAACCGTCCATAGTGTTTAAAAGTGTTTTAATGTAGCTAACCTAACCGACCACTTTTAATATTTGAATTTATTTTTCCTGCGCGATTTTTTTTTCCTAACCTAACTAAAACTAAGTGTATTTTGGAGGGGTCCGGGTTAGGGAGGGAACTAGGTGCGTCTCAGGCCGAAGCCTATACGCCTAGTCATGCTGGGATTAGCCATGCAGGGAGAGGGTCGCATGCATCATGTGCTAGGAGGGGATTGGCCAGCCATGGCAGCGATTGGCGCCATGACTAACTGCCCTCACTCTTAAATCTAGACTATAACTAGAGATAGGTTGGGCGTAGGGGCTACCCTGATCAAGCAGGGGGTTCCCCCAGGGTGAGGCTCTTCCCTTGCATTTCCTGCGCAAAAATAAAACAAATATCCCGAGGGTTGGCCGAAGGTGAAATATTCGGGCGTGTTCGGGCAGGGACAGAACTTGATGGACATCTCAGGCTTTTCGTGTAGTATCTCTCGCCCTTCGCAAACGTCCTCCAAGACGTCCCCCCGCGATCTGACATTCCCAGCAGTTCAGGTCCCGCTGCACTGCTCGCTTGCACTGCGCCGGTTTAACTCTGTCCCACATCTCTCGACTTGTTTGGGTCACGGTCGCAGACTGAAGTGCCAGGCGCGAACTCGGTCGCCAGACACACACGGTACGTGTTCGCGTGAGCGCGCCTTGGAAACGACCGGCAGGCGAGGAATCCAGTCGGCCGAGCGGCCCCGCCCAGCACATAAGGGATCGTCCATTAAACACGTGAGGCTCGAAAGGGGGGGGGGGGGGGGTTCGGAAAAATCACTAAATATCACAAGGGGGGAGGAGGGGTGTAGAGAGATATCACGTGTATTTATTTTTTTCACGCGATTTCTACTAAACCGAAAAGCGACGCGTGACCTTGACTCGCCGTAGCCAGGCAACAATATCCCCGCCCGGCTCGGCTTGCCAGTCGCCAGTAAGACTGTGATTTTGGCGCCGAATATACATGCTGTGCTTAATTTTCCAGAATTAAATTAGATTATGCCTATATTTAAAAATAATATTCTGAAATTTTTAAAAATATTCTGTACCGAAAAAATACACGTGATTTGTTGGGGGGGGGGGGGGGGTAGTCTGTAACCTCACCACAAATCACTAAGGGGGAGGGGGGTTAAAATTTGCAAAAAAAAACATCACGTGATTAATGGACGACCCCTAACAAGGAGGGAGACACAAAAGTGCGACTCTAAGGGCGCGGTTACACGGGACCGTGAACTACTTCAGATGAACATGTTTGAGTAAACACGTTTACAAACGCGAAAGTGTACGGTTACACGGTAGTTGCTGAAAAGTGTGTTCAGCTCTAAAACAGATTGTCTACTGTCAACGAATGACTGTTGTTGATCTTCTCTATTTTGTATCCAGAAAACGCGGTATTTTCTCACTTGTTTATACAGTATTATCAGCAGAAATGGAATGTGTTTTCATATTGCTCAATATTTTTTACAAATCGGGAATTCAAACAACATGCACAGAAAATGTTTTAAACTTATTTTTCATTATTTTTTGAGCGAGAGTACCTATCTCAGTTTTAAGAAAATAAAGGTCAGGATCTATTTAAAAAAAAAAAAAAATATTTTTTTTGTTGCATTCGGTAAAATATTACTCGAACTTGTGCCAGGAACACTTTCCATCTTGAATTTCTGCAAAGGACTGTTTATATTCTAAACAGCCAATCAGAGGCTAATGTAGAAGATATGTCGATCTGAACTACTTTGCCAACCTGTTTAAGTTAAATGGGAAATGGCCTCGAACGAAACATGTTCAGACTGTGTGTAACCGCACTCAACAGCTGAACATGTTCACCTGAAGTAGTTCAGACTCCCGTGTAACCGCGCCCTTACACTGGAAACTGAAACCATGTTTCGCGCGACATGTGACGCTATCTGTTGGGTGGGCCCATAACTACCAGCAAAAAAAAAAAAAAAAAAACATCCTCGGGATAGAGATTCAAGTACAAAGTTTTACGTTAGTAATGTTAATTTATCTACCTGACGGCTAATTACTTAGTAAAAGTGGTTTCAACTGTGCGAAGAAAACTTAATGCTGTTTTGTAATAAAAAAAAAAGGTCATGTAACGTATAAATGAGTAGAGATGCAAACATTTCTGGTTTGCCACAAAATATGTAGCTACCAAAATTGAGTGAATTAATTTTTTACTAGTTTGTTTGCCTGGTAATAGCTTATGCATTACCTTTTTTACAATCAATGTAGCTATGTTAGCGATATATTATGGAAGCCACCATCTAGCGGACGGGTCCGAAACTGCTTCAAAAAACTAGGTCTCAGTTTCGGCAGTTACAGTTTCTCCTCCATGCCACCCAGTAAGGGCTGTGTCTGTGTCAGTGAGGAGGAATGATGGGTGTTTCTAGCGCTGTGTCTCCTGTGGTCTTCTCATCGTGCGTAGGCCAACTATGAGATTTCAGCGGTAGCCACAACATTTTATTGCTGAGAAATGAAGACAAAGATGAAAAGAAAACTTAAGGCCCTTGAGTTTAGTACAGTTTCCTGGACATAGCCATTGCAGTTTTGCACTGCTTGTCATTGGAAAAATTCAAAAATTCAAAATAAGAAGAAAAAAAATGAAAACATAAACCCGCAGAAAACTTGTTTAAATCAGCTGATGTCAAACAGATAAACCCAAACGATGAACCTAAACAATTATTAAAGATAACAAAATAATAACGACAGCACAAACAAACACGTTCAAACTTAAATATCAGACAACACAAGTGCTTTTGTCATTGTGTTGTCCATGATACCTGTTTATATTCATCATTGGGTTTATATGATTGACATCAGCATATTATTTTTTTTAATATTTTGCATTAATGCATTTTCCCATGACAAACAGTGCAAAACTGCAATGGAGTATGTCCAAGAAACTGTATTAAATCAAAATTATTCCCTATTGCATGAATCATTTAAAGAATGTTGAAGGCCAGTGCTTTCGAGAATCTGTACCAGCTGTTTCATGCCTAGAAGTTAATTTGGACACACGCGTTTTGACCCGTTTCATTCTTTTAAAAATACAGTTTCAAAAAGCGAAATATGGAAACAGAGCTGCTCATCCGCCCTCGGCATATTCATAAATGCTTTCAGTAAACAAATAAACAGACACAACTGAGATATCTTCATATCTTCAGCAGTTTTCAGGTCGCGTGGTTTCTTCTGAAGCTATGCACACCGGGTTCATGAACTACACAAGACACGCAAGAAGCAAAAAAAAAAAAAAAAAAAAGTCAAACGACGAAGTTTGCACATATCCGTTTACAAACTACGCAGTAAGAAGCGAAAATGCAACTCAGACATCTGCCAGCTTTCAATTTCTTGCGTTTCGGCTTGCATTTTTCGCCTTCCATATTTACAGTAGAATGTTACGAAAAAAATTTTCAAACGTAGATGTTTTGTATACAGAAGGCTACAATGTTATTTCTATCACAGGCACTACGTTTTCACTTTCTCACAGTGAAAATAAATAACACTTTTATATTAAATTATTGCAAATTGCAAATGTTTTCAAGATAAGCATGAGTTATTATCAAAAGAAGCCCAGGGAAGAATTTTGGTTGCGGTTTTGTACAATTTCAAGTTGTTGGGTTGGTGACGTCTTGTTTATTTATTTACTATAGTCTTATTGGTTGCAAAGTTAAGGCAGTACGCCTGTCTTACACTTAGGGAGGGACCCAAAAAAAAAAATCCGAATATTTGTTATAAAAATTTGCTTATTACTTTTTTTTATTTTTACAAAATTCCTTCAGTCACCTTCATAGTACTCTCCATTAGAGGTGATGCACTTGTCAAGTCTTTTTTTCTCAATGTTTGAAGCACCTCTGGAACTCTTCAGCTTTGATATCCTCCAGCGCCCATTGCAAAGCTGTTTTTTCCTGCCTCCACAACATCAAAACGCTTCTCTTTTAGATTTTTTCTTCATTCTCGGGAACAGGAAAAAGTCACACGGGGCTAGGTCTGGGCGAATACGGAGGGTGGGGAACGAAAGACCACCCCTCAGAGGCCAAACAGCACTTCACTCGTGAGGCCGTGTGTGCGGGGGCGTTGTCGTGACGAAGGAACCAGTCTCCCGGGTGGCGCCATAGTTCCAGGGGTTTACTCCCCAAATCCACCCGCAAACGTCCCAAAACTTCCAAATAAAAGTGATGGTTAATAGTCTTGCCAATGGGAATAAATTCCTGGTGCAAAATTCCACGAAAATCAAAAAAGACAATGAACATTAACATTCGACTCTTTTTTTTTTTTTGACGTGACAACGTCTAATAAATCGATGAACGCCGGCTGCACGCACGAAAAAGTGTCCCAGTTACGCACATTGTCCCGTTACGCTCATTGTACGCTTGCGCCGCATCTATCTTCCTTCCACTCGATTGGAACAACCATCGATTTGACTTTTTCGAGGCACATTAAACTTGAAACACTCCCATTCGTTTCCTTCTTTTCCTATCATCGTCCTATCCTTAACAGAATAACACAGATTGGAAGAAGTTAATAGCAAACATGTATAAAAGTTATAGTTAAAATAATCTGTTCGTTAAAGTAATAAACATATTTGAATTAATGAGTGCAAATAAAAGAGTAAATTTATCAATTAAATTGTAGATTTCATTTCACTCCCTCTTTGTATCCATACAAAATAGTGATAATTCAATTAAAGTGATTAAATTTTATTCATAAAAGTATGCAATCATTTCATCAATGTTTTGTTATGACGGTTGTCACGTTAAACTATCGTCCGTAAACCGACTTTACAGACAACCAATTTTTTTTTTGTCTGAGGGAGTTGGGAGTCTCACTGGCTTGACGCTTGCTTGGTTTCTGGGTCATACCCGTAACACCTACTCTCATCACCTGTAATGACTTTGATCAAAAAGTTTGTATCACTTTCAATGTCTTTTTTTCAAGTCATGGGTCAAATACAATTGATTTTTTTTTTAAATTCTGTTTGAGAAGGCGAGGAACACATTTAGCGGCAACACGTATCATTTGCAAATCCTCAGTCGAAATCCGCTGGCACGAGCTCCAGCTCACTCCTGTTTCTTCTGAAATTTCGTGGATCGTAAAACGACGCTCCTCGTTGATTTTTTTGGTGTATTTTTTTTTTTTTTTTTTTAAGTTTTCATCGTTTTGAGATCTTAAAAAGAGCGCCCAGAATGAGCATGCTCTTCATCTCACCATGTTTAAAGTGCCCAAGCATCTCAAAACCCTGTGTGCGGATCATTGCATACTCCTTGAAAGCATGTTGAAGCATTTAGTAGGATTCCGTTGCTGAATTTTCAAGCAGGAAACAAAATTTCAAACACACTCTTTGCTCTTTTAAATCTGCCATAACGAAATCGCAGGCGGACCACGAGAATAGTAAGAGAAAAACAATAAATACTACATCAAACATTAACCTAAAAACTAGCGGCCGTCTGGGCAGCTGCTTAGTGAAGGTATCTACTAACCCCATCTAGCGAGAAAACTCTCTACTACATCTACTAATGACAGCGAGCTCCAGTCCTGTTTTGTTTGGTTTGAGGGGGGGGGGGGGGAGGGGATGTGTTCCCTCCTAAACACATTTTCTGCTTTTACATTATACATCGAAATTGTACAAAAATAAGCATAACATAAACATAATAGATGATAAAATGGGTAATTAGATAGAAAGCAGAATTAATTTTTAACCAAATGTTCAAATAATAAGAGGTAAAGCGTCTTGCTATTTCCATGCTTTATATACGACGGTACATTCCTTTAAGTCTTGCGTAAGTTCATAATCCTAGCCTTAGTGATGAGTAATGTTTAGAACCAGAAATATTCTTGGTTTTTAATTTTGCGATAGAGTAAAATTCAAACTTTATTTTATTTTATTTTTTTGCTTTTGAGCTGCTTCTCATATTGGCCCAGAGTTTATGTGAAAGACTGAGAGCCAATGAGAAATCCCCAAACGTCGTAACTTATCTGAAAAAAGGAGCTTTACCAAGTACTATTATAAATATTTATTAGACAATGCAAAACAAAACCATTTTTTCTCCCCCCCCCCCCCCCCCCCTTCACAAGGCCACCAGTGATGCTCATAATGAGATGGGAAAAGGGAAATATATTCTCCCTGAAGTTATGAATAAATATGCGAGATCTCTCGGTGAAGCAAGTATGTTATTTTGGGTGATGGTAGGTGAGCTCTTACAACACCTGGAATCAATCACAAACCACAAAGGCAGTGATACAGATCGAGAAGGATAATGTAACTGTTCATGACGAAATTTAAAAAAAAAACACACACACACACTATTATTATTTTGTTAAATACCAAATTTCTGTATCAGACCCGGCCACCCCACCAACGGCTAGGTGAAATGAAAATGTTGGCTACGCCGGAGCCTACGCGCCATTCGCATCACGTGACTGGGCCAACCCCTACGCAGGGTGTCCACAAGGAAAACATATTTCGTACCAACTTAGGTGAGTAAAGTACTAGATTTGAAAAAAAAGTACTAAATTATAATTTTTTTTAAGTTATAACAATTTAGGAAGTTATTATGAGATTGCAATGCTCGAACTTAAATATCACACCACACACACATAAATTCCATAGTTTTTTTAAAAATAATTACGCTTAATAAAAAAACATATTGCAGTTACTGTAATATGATTATTTTAAAGAAAAAAGTACTAGATCTGAGCGTAAATGTACTAGACCACTAAAAAACTTATAAAAGTACTAGATCTAGTACGAAAGTACTAACTGTGGACACCATGCCCCTACATGCGTAGGCGTCTCCTTCAGGTAGGTCAACTGGCTGACGACCCTGTGCTGAGGATAGCATCTTCCATGCTCCTCCCCCCCCCCTCCTCCTCTGACCAAGGTATGAGACACGGTGAGGAGGGGGAGAAAAAGGGGGGTGGCTTACGTCAGCACCGCGCATGCGCAGACGCGCCCCGTCAGCACCGCGCAGTTCCCGGGAAGCGCGTGCCAAGCGGAACTGTAGCTGGGTAGGGGGGTTACGTGTACAGTGTACACAACTGGCGCGGCTGGTGGAATTTTTTTTCGCAACGAAAAGCACAGGCCGTGATCGAGTAGCGAATTACACACGCCCTACACCCACGTCCGCAACTACTAAAGATGATCTTATGGTCAAAGAACATTTTTGACGTGATAATGTCTAATGAATCGATGAACGCCGGCTGCACGCACAAAAAAGTGTCCCGTTACGCACATTGTCCCGTTACGCTCATTGTACGCTTGCGCCGCATTTATCTCTCTTCCACTCGATTGGAACAACCATCGATTTGACTTTTTTCGAGGCACATTAAACTTGAAACACTCCCATTCGTTTCCTACTTTTTCCTATCATCGTCCTATATCATTAACAGAATAACACAGATTGGAAGAAGTTAAATAGCAAACATGTATAAAAGTTATAGTTAAAATAATCTTTTCGTTAAAGAAATAAACATATTTGAATTAATGAGTGCAAATAAAAGTAAATTTATCAATTAACTTGTAGATTTAATTTCACTCCTTCTTTGTATCCGTACAAAATAGTGATAATTCAATAAAAATGATTCAAGTTTATTCATAAAAGTATGCAATCATTTCATCAATGTTTTGTTATGACGTTGTTACGTTAAACTTTCGTCCGTAAACCGACTTTACAGACAACCAATTTTTTTCCACCAACTAAAAGTATATTATTATTTTGTGTGCATTACATTACATAGCTGAGTGATTCTAGAAACCACGTAGAGTAAGGAAAATGAGAAAATATAGAACTTTTTGCCATGAGGCTAATAATTTCCCCACTAAGGCTGGGCGCGATATCAAACGATGCCTCGCGACGGTTGAACAACGTATTTCCGTAAAGTTTATTTCTTCTCATATTCTTGAAATCAAGTGGCACTCTTTCATAAATGGATTACATTATATATGTGTTTTCTTTACTGGACATACAAATAGATCTGCATCCATCTCCATAATGGCAATATATATATATATATATATATATATATATATATATATATATATATAAATACTTTACAAGAAAATATTTATTTTAATTAAAGTTACGATGAAAAATAATAATTAACTATTGAACAATAAACACATAACATGAAGTAAATAAGGGCATGCCTGGGTTGACGAATCATTCTTAGAGACTGGAAAAATTCGCGGATTCATTCGGCGATAAGCTAGAAGTCAAATACATATACCTTTTAGATCATTTTGCTATTGGCTTACTGTTCATCTGGACGAATCTCAACCAATTATAAACCTCCAACCAAAGAAGGATCGAATCACAGACAAACCAGCTGAGACGACTTACAAGTCAGCAGCCAATGAACTGGCGTTATTTGGCCGAGTGTGCAGGGAAATGTGCAGTCTATCCTGAAGGCCATCGAAACCGCGATTTTTTTCCGGTCCCTAATCATTCTTAATACTCGCGCATGCGTTCCTTGTTGTCGCCTCGCGTCTGATCGCGACAGTTTTGTGGCGTCGTGCCACGTCTGAGTCCGTGTGCATAGCTTTCATGCAAATGCATGGAGGTCAACTGGATGGTGTTATGCAAAAAAAATGAGTTAACCAACAAAAGGGGGAAAAAAAAGTTATTGAAATAATTCTGTAGGTAAAATTACACTTTTAATTGAGCTAAAAAATTTTCAACCGACATTCCTTGCTACCATGCCATCTTGCGACCAAACATTCAACGCACTGCCACAATACCGGTTATTGTGTGTTCAACAACTTTGAGCTCAATTTACTCAGTTGAAAATGTTTGTGGGTTGAACCATTTTTACACAACACCGTCCAACTTTCAGACAACATGTCGCGTCGTATCGTGTCGCGTCCTGCCTCATTCTGCGCGTGCCCCGCATTACGGGAATATTTATTTATTTATTTATTTATTTATTGATATTGGTTACGTCTGCGTCTGTTCGACGTCGGGGTCATCTAAGTCGACGAGGGGCGATGGCAAGAGACTGCAATTTTGACGCATCGAGTGGTTTGATGAAGAGGGTTGGCGGGGGGGGGGGGGGGCGGTGCCCCGATTAAATATCCCACGTCCCACGTCCACTGCGTTTCCCAATCGCGAAAGTAGCCTTGGTTGGGACGTTAACGACACGACCGGCTAGCCAGGAGTCGAAGATGCTTATGTGCACCAGTTTTCAAGGCCCTCTAGGCTGAGGTTATGACCTGATTTCTCTTATTAATCGTGTTTAAGTTACAATCAAGTGTTAGAAATATTTAAAAATTATTGTTATGGCAAGGAAATCAGGTTCGTAAGGATATCCCAATTAAATAAATATAGTTTTATTTGTTACTGATATTTACACTATTCATTAAATAATTAACACTTAAAAATGCTGTCCACAAACTAATCGATGTTTGATCCAGTCGGGTCACTCGCCCTCTTCACTTCACTGTCACGGAGGCTGGCGTCGCCGCTTTTATACCCATCAAACGTCCTGGAACGACTTAGCGCCCCTCTGACGTGTCGCGTCTTCAGGGTCGACCCGAACGCCCGAAGAAACCAGAACCGCGGCGTCCCAGTCACGCTACTCCACGCGGCGGCCGCAGGGAGGCCGGCAGGATTCCCAAGGCGGCTGAAGGGTCGATCAAAAAAAGCACGGAGGAAAGAGGACGGGTGACAATATGGTGGGTAGCGAGGACCCTTGTAATCCTAAGAGGTATGTGTTACGTCACTGCGCCTCACCCGGCTAACGTCCCGGCTGACTGGCCTGCCTCGGGTACAAACTCTAGTACGTTCGTAACAAATTTTAAGATGTTGATACCTTCTCTCTTTAAGTTGCTCGCAAAGATAAGTTGGTTAGCTCGAGTACGAAATGCATGGTCCCCTACTGTCTGCTAATCAATGCAAATGCAACGAAAAGAATGAAGTGTATAATCCCTGCTATTTTTTTTTTGTTATTTTAAATATATGTTAGTTTTTTTAAAACCTCTTGTTAATTATTTTTAAGTAACTCCATTAATCTAATCTCTCACCAGACATCCTGTACTGGGTGCTAAACCTAGACCGTTAAGATCATGTTAAGAAAAGGTTTTGTTAATTTAAGATAAACTAAAAGCAGAATTACACTAAGCGAGTGTTGCCCCAAGTAAGTAATTATAAATGTAAACTTATTTATTGAATATTAAAGGCCTTTATCCCTTTATTTAAACCACCTACACCCATCCCATTACACTAGGTCTCTTGAACATTTAATTGATCGTGCACATGACCCATGTACACGGACTCGCAAGAGACATACTATGTTTCAACGGCACGTTTGATGGCTTTTTACATTAAACAAGAATTTATGACACACTTTTATTTTAAGTTACTATCAATATACAGGTCTGTTTACATGTTATAATTAAGAGGAAAAATAGTCAGTAAGGTTTATGGCATTATACGACATATTATTTAGAGCTTTGCAATAAATAGCTAGAAAATACTACCGGATAAATGGTTAGTTACCGAGAGGAAAGTTTTTGTCCAACAGCGTATTTCGAAAACAGCTCGTTCTGCTTACTTTTGATGGCTGGAATTTAAAAAAAAAATACGAAGCTGTTTTCTAATCAAGGACGTTGCATAACTCAGCCGCTTTGTTCTTATCGGTCCAGATTTGAGAGGAACTAGCTATTTCGTCCATCAGCAGACATTTTACAAAGCCTGACAAACACTGACAATACCTCTAATAACGAGTTAATGCAATTAATTCATTAAAAATATACATGTTTTATAGTTAATATTTCGTTTTACCCTATTTTTGCCTTTCGCGAAAACAGGTCTGATTGGCGAGCAGCCAGAGAAATTCAACTTTTTCCCCCTCCTGGCGAGAAAGAGACCAGTAACAGGTCGTGTGTTGGCGCCGTGCCAGGGCTGGCAACCTGACTGCGTAAGTTGCTTTTAAAAGCGCATTCGCGCTAATCCGACTACTTAAAGTAAAAATAAAAAAAAATACTCTGTGCACAACCGCATGTGATTTAAATGCAAAATCACCTTGTACAGCTTCAACCGGTCTGGTTTGGGGACAAGACGATAAAATAAATCGCATATCTTAAGGATCAATGAGAGCGCTGTCCTTCGTAGACGTTCTACGTTTCAGTTTAGAACCAAAGCGTTCTAACGCACTCAACCGTGTAGAATTATATAGGTTTTCTAGAAAATCCCCATTTCTTGTTTATATACATATATAAAATTCCTTTATCATGGTTCCAGTAAAACCCACAGAATTTCTCTAAATTTTCCTGAATTCTCTAGGTATTTTATAATTTTAATTTTACACTGACCAATACATGTAATATTATTTTACAAAAAACACCATTATCAATTTTAGTTTCAAACCACTAGTTTGGATGTGTGTCTTTGTACGTCACAGAGAAAACCCCAAGAAAGGACAAAGTGAATTGAATAGACAAACACACAGAAAACAAGCCTAAATCTGCCTATGTCAAGTGTAAAATGTATAGTAGACAGCACAGAGAAATTCGTGGAAGGAATAAATCAGAACAATATCACAGCATAGACGTACACAGTGAACTGACAACGACAAGACATTTGCAACAACAAAACCCAGTAAATACATACAAACAACAGCCTTGGACAACACAGCGGCAATACAACGACGCACATGCGAACGAACTCGGGAATCCTTCTTTTCACAGACGAGAGAGCCGAACGCCCGATCGTGCATCTTCGGTTGTTTTTTTTTGTTCATTGTAAATAAATATGGCGGTGTTGATAAAAGGATACTAATGGTCAATTAGGTTAGGTTAGCTACATTATAAATACTTTAAAACATTGTGGACGGTTGATTTGGTTAGGATAGCTACATTAAAGATACGGTAAAAAAATGCATGAACTTCGGAGAACTTCGCGTTTTGGCTCTCTCGTCTGTGAAAATAAGGCTTCCCAACGAACTCAGCGATGAAATGAAACAGGTATCCTGACAACACATCGACGACAGCACAGAGGAACACAGCGGGCTACGTAAGACAAAACAGCCAGACAAAACTTTGTCCGTTCTTCGGGTTTCCTCTGTGACATACTTTGCAAACTAGCAATGGCGTTTACCCAAAAAAAAATGATTAAATTAATTCTTCCCATTTGTAGGAATATTTCAAAGTACGTATCAAATTTTCGTTGTTTTCTTTAAACTGCCATAGTTACAACACACTTGCGAGTCCTTCAAAATCGAGACAAAACTTTTTACACGCTAACAAACAATTCCTGGAGCTTATGCACAAACTTACGCTTCTTACTTCACACTCTGATTGCAACACCCAGACGGAATTCAGCCTCACATGACATGAAATACAATCCTGCACAAACAATACTTAGCACACCTGCATTTAAAGCAAAAAAAAAAAAAAAACTGAACCCAAATTACAATATGCACAACAGAGTCAGTAGGGTAGCGATAGCGATACAGGAAAAATCTTGGCATAAACATTTCATTTAAATTCTCTGAACCAACATGTATTTTCCTGACTACTGCCTATTTTTTTCCTCGAAAATTCAAGGTTGACTGATCTCTAGGTTTTCCCTGTTTGATGCTGGGCAACCTGTTCACACCCAGTAACTGTAACTCCGTCAAGACCAAAAATAAAATATATGGCGGGAAATCAAAACTGCAACTGGCACACGAAGCAATCAAGCAAACTCAATCCACACATCAGCCGCATGATGACATAGGCCAGTGGTCTTCCGCTTTTTTTTTTATATAATCAAGGGCCAATTGTTTCCTCTGCTAAAAATGTTGCGGGCCGCTAACAATTATTTGAGATGAAGTAAGACCGAGCCTGACTGAGCGCACGAATTCCAAAAGCGCGGGGCGCTAAGGGCGACACTGCTTCCCGCACCACACGCCTTTTCGCCTCTACGTGCCAGGCACAGAACTAGACTTCTCGCTGTGCAACGGGACATCAAGAGGTGACCCTCTCAATGTGGGACATTAAAGATAAACACTCCCATCACGTTTCTACACCACTTTCAACACCGTGTTTAGAATTTTTAATACCTATAAAGACCGTTAAAACACTCGTTTTAGCCTTATTCGCTGTCACTGTAAAAAAAAAAAATGTTAAAGACGCTAAACTTGAATATACAAAGCAATGGTTCCAAAACGCTATTCGTAATCGGACACTCAAGAAATCTTGAGCAATTTGCAAGTGTGTGAATCGACATCCTGAACCAACTTGAGGGGAACATATTTCTCGTTATATCTCACACAGGAGAGGAAACTAGGGTGAGGTTTCAAAAAACTGCAAGAAACTAAATTGGAATAGAGGAAGAGTTAGGTGTTTTGTCGGCACGAGAGTAACTATTTTACTTTCTTAAGTTACTATGATTTTAATTTCAAATTGAATCATCATGGTTGCATTTGTTTTTTTCTTTTTACTGCCTCGTCACCTGATCTAGTTAGTTCCAGAGCCTGCTACTCGCCACTACGCGCAGACGGGGGGAGGGGGGGGGGGGGCTCTAGGAACGTGCCGAACACTATGGAGAGGCGCCGCTGCTAATCGGATCAGGCGTGTAGCGGTAATGGACGGACGGGCGCTCCTCCCGCAGACTGGCCAGCCTCGTCGCTAGCGTCATCGTAACAGTATGCAACTTTTTTTCCGTGTGGCGGACACATGGAGAAAAAAAGACACGATCTGTTGTTTGTGCGTCTACGACCCACCTATCATTAAAAAAAAAAGGAATTTACCCCTATTTCACTCTCTTATAATGGAAATTTTATAATCATATGCAGTCTTATGTCACTCTCGGCCATAAACTATCTACGTGCGAAAAAAAAAAATTCATGTCCGTTGCTGCGTGAAGGGACAAACAGACAAAAGATGGTTTCGCACATGTAATGTTGGTAGGGGTGGTGGGGCCGGCCCACGATTAAGTCCTTGGGGGGGGGGGGGGGTGCTGGCATCGAGCCGAGCGGCGGGCGGCCTTCGCCCAGCCTCGCGCGGCCAACAACCCAGGGTTGAGCGCCGTGTCTCACCCCTCACTCCCCCCCTGGCGGGGCCTTGGAGCCGCTAAATGTCAGCCGGCGCCCGGGTCCGCGCGCCGACCCCCGCCCAGAGCCTGAAGTGTTGACAGAGGGGGGGGGGGGGGCACACGTGGCCGGTTCCCCCCGCCACACATTCTCCCAACGTATATCTGAAATCGCCCTCAGCACAGCACGGGTTCGAGTCCCTACTGCAACCCCGCCAAGCCACCCAACTCACAACACCTCAGGGCCACCAAACATCCGTTATCTACATCACCATTAAAACCTAATATATGTTTTCCCAACTAGAGGTAGCTGGGCGGCAATCCGCGGCCTGGAACTCTACCCGGGGGCCCGCGGTTCGATGCCCGGATCTTGCACTCGGACCTTCGAGGCCCGCATGTGGCTGTGATGACAGTAACAGTTGCAGCTCACCCTGCGGCGGTGTTGCCTGATGGAGCAACAAGTCTGAGCCCGCGGGCCGCTAAACTGGCACGGTGTTTTTCAAGTTACACTCCTTCAGGCGCGCTAAGAAAAAAAAAATGATTGAGAGTGAATTTTTTTACGATTACCACGCAACGAAAATTTCACAGAATGGAAAAAAAAAACTACATACAAATAGAAATTATATATGTATGTGCCTTCAAAACTTATACCTTAGTGATTGATATTGGATACTGGTCCATATCACTAAAAAAAAAAAAAAAAAAATTATTTGTTGTAAATATTAGTGATAGAAATTGAGTATTTATATACGTGAGGTTTCTGATTTCGTATGTATAATTTATTTGTAGTATAAATAAAAAAAAATATTGCATTAATATTTAGTAATGAAAATTAATAAATTAAAATAAATATTCAGAATAGTTAATGATTTTCATTAATATTTAAAATTTATCTCGATTATTTTACTAAATTCAAAAATTAATGTTATAAATGTTTTATATTAATATTGAAAACTGGGTATTTATTTAAAAATATTAATTTTTTACATTTATACTTTTAACAACTGTATTTATAATATAATTCCAGTCCATTCATTATTGTATTTATATTAATTATTTGCATACAAAATTATAGTTGGCTTTTATTACGCCACTTAAGTGTTTATACCCGTAGGCCGTCTTTCTGGAACGGACTGGAGTGTTTGTGACGTGTCGCGGTGTCCCAGGCCGACGCGATGCTCGAAGCGTCCAGAACATCAGCGCTTATTCGCGCCACTCCACGCGGTGGCCAGGACGCTAAGGGATAGATGGCCGCGCCGAGGAATGAGGGCGCGGGGGCAGGGGGGTGGCGAGGCCGGGCCGCGCGTCGCGGCCTTGTTTCCAGCGTTCGTAACACTATGATTAGGGACCGGAAAAATTCACGGATTCACTGACCTCTAGGATAGCCTCCATTATCCTCTGCATTTCTCAAGTAAACACGCGTGTTCATTGGGTAATAAATTGTGAGGCGTCTCCACTGGGTAGCTTGTGATTCGACGCTTCTTTGGTCGATAGTCTCTCATTGGCCCAGAGAGCTCCAGTTAAACTGCAAGCCAATAGCAGAACCAGCAGAATTGTACACATGTTTGAATTTCAGGCTATCACGAAATTAATCCGCGAATTTTTCCGGTCTCTAACTATGATTTCTGAACATTTTGCGTATTATATTTCTTGTCTAGTTTATAAAATCCGATCTGAATCCAAAATACAATATACATGGTACAGTATGAAATTTGTATAACCATGTAATTGAAATTCCCTGACCTCATGGGCGTAGATGGAATTGAACCCCACAACCCCGCACCCTACTGCGAAGTAATCGTAACCATGAATCGGGGGAGATGAACGTAATTATAACACCAAAACTACGTTTCAAGGAAAACTTATAAATTTTTCAAGTTACTTAGATTATTGCATGCTACAGACCTTGACCTCCGTGTGAAATGACGTGTGTCGGTTGCACACAAAGCGTAAAACCCTTAGGCTATGCCTACGGAAGTTTGTTTTCCGGAAAAGTATTTTTCTGCGAAGCCGAAAAATTTCCCAACGAGTTATTCTACCACACAAACACACGAGTAATTTTTTATAACTTTTTTTTTTACACAAACAGGACCAAATAAAACATACTTTAGTCTTGCTTTACAACCCAATGGCTCAGTTAACGAGATTATACTAAATGATAAAAACCAAAAATTGTCGATTAAACAGTACCTATACTTTGGGGAAAACAAATTATTGTATATCGTGTATGTATGTGAATATATGTTGGCAATGGAAAAAAGAGAAAAATTCCCTGATTTTTTTTTTAAAATTATGTTTTTCCGGAAAAATATCCCACCTACATTTCTACGTATCCCCTTGCTTGACCTAGCATATATTTTCCTTGACTATTCCCAGTTTTTAACCTTCTTTTCGCTGAAGCTGGACAGACTGCAAAAAAAAAAAAAAAAAAAAAAAAATATTGCGTCATTCCGTGCACAAAAAAAAACTGAGGGTATTTTTATTTATTTTTGAACCCGTTTTGCGGTTTTCTTTTATTTTGGCTCGGTTAGACCGGTCTCGCGAGCCGCTCACTTTCCCCGCCTCGGCGCGAGGGAGCGCGGAGGGGCATTCATTACCATATCCAGTCCTGGGTGGCGTAACACCACTCCGGCTCTCCCGGGCACAGCTGGCCGCAGCAGCCTGCACGTGCAGTGCAGTCTCTGGTCTCTGCAGGCCCCGGGTTCTTCTGGGCCGACCCACACCAGACAGCTCAGCACACCTCACATTAAGAGGCCACTCCAGTGTTTCAGGGGCACTACGCAACCCGCGTTAACCTCATAAAATTTCAACGCTATTTTCATTTTGCTTGTAACTAATTACCTAATATAGATTTCGAAATGATGCTTGCTTGACATGTAAGACAACGATGCTCTTATCAAAGCCCCTTTCATAAAAAAAAACGTGCATAAATTATGGTTTTATACTAATATTTACTGATACGCATAAGTGTATTGTCTAGGTTTGAACCATAACTTATGCACGTTTTTGAAGAAAGGGGCTTTGATAAGAGCATCGTTGTCTTACATATCAAGCAAGCATCATTTCGAAATCTATATTAGTTAATTAGTTATAAGCAAAATGAAAATAGCATTGCATCTTATGAGGTTAACGCGGGTTGCGTAGTGCCCCTGAAACACTGGAGTGGCCTCTTAAGGGCTCCGCCTACCTGGTCACACAGACGGTGCGCAGAGCTTCAGGAAAAACAACGCGATTTCAAAACTACTCGAGATATCCGAGTGGGGTATGTTTACGAAAAGCATTTAAGAGTTCGCTGAGGCCCGAAAAGTACTTTTAGTTTTGGATCATGTTTTTAAACTGTATTTCTAGAAGAGTTAAAATGGCTAAAACGCATGTTTTCAGAGTAATTTTTAGGCGTAAAATAACCAGTACAGATTATTAAAAGCACTTAAGGGACTTACATTACACCTTTATCTTCATTTATCGGCCATATAATGTTGCGGTCACCGCTCAAATTTCACAGTTATCCTGTGACGACGAGAAGACTACGCGTCAATTTAGAGCCTTGCGCTTAGAGGTGATACCGCGCTAGAATCACCAGCGAGCGTCGCGCTTATCATCCCGCCTCACTAACACACATACACCCCTGACGAGGCGGGCCCCTTAAGGGGCCCGCCTACCTGGGCACACATACGGTGTACAGAGCTTAAGGAAAAACAACGCGATTTCAAAACTACTCAAGATATCCGAGTGGGGCCTATTTACGAATAGCATTTAAGAGTTCGCTGAGGGCCGAAAAGTACTTTTAATTTTGGATTAAGTTTTTCAACTGTATTTTTAGATGCGTTAAAATGCCTAAAACGCGTGTTTTCAGAGTAATTTTTAGGCATAAAACAATCAGTACAGATTCTTGAAAGCACTTAAGGGGCTTGCATAACACCTTTATCTTCATTTCTCCGCCATATAATGTTACGGTCACCGCTCAAATTTCACAGTTATCCTGTGACGAGACGAATGCGCGCCAGTTCAGAGCCTTGCGCTTAGAGGCTATACCGCGCTATAAATATCAGCGAGCGTCGCGCTTATCATCCCGCCTTACTAACACACATACACCCCTGACGAGGCGGGCCCCTTAATAATAATAATTATTATTTATTCCCCCCATTTTTTAACACTTTGTTAACAATATTCACTTAATTAACCAGGAAATTTAGCACCCACGAAAGCAAGCTTGTATGTGAGTGCATGCGGTAGTTTGACAAGTGTAAACAATCATAAATGTGTAACAACTGAGAAATAGATATATAAATTATAACCTGAGAAATCTTACGTTAGTTTTATGAAGATGAAAGTTTAAAAAAAAGCAATTTATTAAAATTCAATATAATGTATAAACAAAAAAACGTATAAATTATAGTACTGTTACATATATAGGCCTACGTGTTTCCGTCACGTCATTTTTTCCCCCAAAAATCTTGTCGTGACACTCCTTCAATGATGGATTACATTAAACAAGTTTTTTTTGGCGTGAATACGTTTTTAAAATTGCTTCCACAGTGGGAGGCAATTAAAAAAAACGAATGATAACAAAATTGGGGGATACAGTTTGGTTGTTGCAGCTACATATCTATCGTCTCCGTCCAAAATTTAATTATACCACCGGATAGCTAAAGAATCAAAGAATTCGTCACGCTAAGTGAGGACTGTGACGCACTGCGCGCGGTGTAGGGGGAAGCGCCGCCATTTTGAGGTCGTTTAGCTGCGTTTCGAGATTTCCATTTAGTATAACTTTTGACTCGGAGAAGCTACGACGTTTCTTTACGTTTCAATCGTCAGCTCTCGTCAAAATTTATCGATTGCATGTATAATACATTAGTGTAAAATAGTTACAATGAATATATATGGTGTTAAAATAAAAAATAGCGTATTTTACATTTTGTATAGAAAATATTACCTGTTACGTACAAGTATTCACATACACCCACATACGGCCGTGTCCATGACACAGCCACACCCCATTTTTTTTTTAAATTTCCTATGTGAACATACTAATCTATCGTTATGGACTGAAAAAAAAATCGCTGTTTCAATTACCTCTAGGGTAGACTTCAAGATAACTATATGTACTCGGGAAAACTACACCTGACTCGTGAGACTTGTTAACTGGGATGTTTGTGGTTCGATACTTCTTTTGTTTAAGAGTTTTACATTGGCTCAAGAGTTCCTCAGGTAAACTGCAGTCCAATCACTGAAACAGCATGAAGGCGAACGAGTTTGAATTCTAGCCTGTCGCGAAATGAATCCGCGGAATTCAAAATCGTAAATCTCCGAAAGTTCTTCACCAATTGATTTGACATTTTGACACAACGTAGCATTAGAATACGTGCGTATTTTTATATACCTATGTCACACCTGTGACAGGTAAAAATACAGATAAAACATAGATAGGTTAAAACATATATTTCTAATAATTCCGTTGCTAGAGAGTACATCATATTTATTTATAAATGGTAGCAGGAAATTAACGAGACATAAATTTGCTAAGGTAATTCTTCCTTTAAAAATTATGACAATAATTATTGAGATAAGTGGATCGTGAACCCAACTTAATTTTAGGAACCACAAAAGTGCGATGGAAGAGAAAGGTGTTCTAACCAATCACAGTCGACTCATCTCTGACTTCAGCGCGTCAGGACAGACTTCCTGAAAATAATTTTCTTCTATTTCCATGGCGTTGCGGGCGTAATGTCTCGGGACTACACATTTTGGTTTCTGTTCGTCACTCGGTTAAAAATGCTATGTTCCCAATACTGCGATTATTGCTGTCGTATCGCGTACCTACTTTGCGTAGCGTCCGTCCGTTAATAACTCCGTGTTGTATGTTTTATGAAATCAAATTTTTGGTATATATTATCTTCACATCTTCGTAACCGTTAGTGATATCACAATAAAATGAAAACCCAATTAAAAAACTAACCAAAAGTTGTTTGAATTTCAAGTCAATGGCATTATCAGTTTTTGAGGTAAATCATTTCGAACAGACATACAAATAAATTTTTAACGTAAGATTTCGTTAAGATATTTAATATGCAAACCGGGGAAAATATTAATATTTATAGCTACTACAATAAACCATAGAAAGACACTTCAATTTTATTTGTCTTGATCAAATATAATTATATTACTAGTATTGAATTTTAATTATTGTTACCGTGGAAATTTATTTAATTAGTACTCTTTTTTGTTCTTTCTCTGCTACTATTTTTCTGCGGGTTTATAGGACACTTGAAATCAACTTTTGGGAAATAAATCACAACGTGCGTTTATTATTTTCCAGTACATGCCGTTAGTTTGACAGCGAGCTTAGGAGCGTATTTTAGCTTTTTAGTTTACGGAAAAGCCTGAGCAGGATTACAATCTAATACGTTTACAAAACAGCTATGATAATTTGGGCCTATTGTGCTTTAATTAACTGTCAACTCAGTGGCGGATTTACAAATTTTCAAGGTATAGGCTGTAAAGATTTTGCCGCCCTTGCCTCTACAATTTTCATGTCCTAGATTATTTTTACAATCCAGCAATTTCATTGAAATTGTACCTAAAATAATTTTTGGCCGATTACTGGCTAAGGGGTGGCGAACTAGCTGTTTTACTCTAGAATATGAAAGTTTGTTACACGGATTCACGGAACGTACAATGACAAGTGAGAGGGGAAAGTCATCGGCAAATTTGTTGCAGACATATCTGTAAAACATCAGAAAACAGAAAACCATCATGCAGAAATCTTTTTGATTTCTATGAGGTAGCAAAAAAAAAATTAAATTCTGTCCCAAAATTTGCCGCCCCAAAAATCTGCCGCCCTAGGCTCAAGCCTACTCAGCCTGCTGGTAAATCCGCCACTGTGTCAACTACTATTTTGTCTGACAAAACGTGACACAAGCGCAAACAAATCTATACGACGAAACGTGCCTAGCGTTGTGAATTCATTATTAATTTTAACTCAAGATAGTTCAATAATGAACCCCCCCCCCCTTTTTTTTGTTGTATCCAAACAAATATCTCCTTTATAGTTAACCAGTTTTTTTTTTCAAAGTTTCGCCTACTCGTTCTTGTCTTGAAGACAATACTTCGTATCTTAGAAAAACATAAAATTTTAGTAAAATATTACATTATGACTTAATAATTGTATATCTTGCTTAATTTGTACTGTAGAATCAACGTTTAACCCGGATTTTTTTCCGCTATCTGATCAAATTTTTTCCTTGGACTAAATGCCAAGTCAAACATCCTCGGCAAACCACCTTCTTAGCGCTGGAATACCATTACGTTGTGTTACGTTTTGTTGAAACGCGCTTTTTTATAACTAAACCACTACATCCAATTTCATAACGATTTCTTAACACCCAGTGGACTCTTAATACAGCAAATATTTCCCACGAGTGTTATACTTTGCGCATTGCGTTTACAAGGAAATATTTCATCATCTCGATGTAAATTACCACGCTACTAAGACAACATCGCAACAGTAATCAGATTAAACTGTTGGGTGGTTCGTGTTCTGTAGTTTCACTGTGAGCAATACAGGATTCCCGTTGCATCGGTTTTTCTGCCGTGTAACCGTTGCCAAGTTCGCGGTCTACTTCCTGGTCTCATCATACCACTTTGCCATGTTTCACGTGTTATGTACGGACCAGTAAACGTGTCTCATAAAAACGTGGACATGTCTGTACGAGTAATTGTCGCTAGAAATCTCTGCACATAAAACCTTCTCTTCGTGAAGTTTCAAAAAAAAAAACTCAAAGAAGGTACACATACAGGGGCGCAAAAACAAGGGGGGGGGCCAAGGGTATTTTGCCCCCCCTCTGAAACCTTGAAGTGGGGGCAAACGGGGGCAATGAAAGTGCTGTGTAATCAATTTTTAGATAATAAAACTGCTTAAATAGCACCATTTTCCACCTTGAAATACAAATTTTCGCGGGGGAGGACCCCCGGACCCCCCGCTTCAATAGGGGGGATCGATGATTCTTTATAAAAAGGTATATTGCCCCCCCCCCCCCTTTGGAAATTTAGTTGTTGCGCCCCTGTACACATATAAACAAACTAACTTTAATAACTCAATAACATTATGAGGTTGATAAAAACCAAAATATGCCATCTTGGTTTCAACTGTTTTTAGGACATTACAAAGTTCTATCGTTTTGTTGAAACATGCCTAAACAATATTAAGGGGCTGCTACAAATAGTTTCCTCTGTGATGTAATTAGATTTTGAAATTGAATTCATTTGTGGAGATACCACAACAGAAAAGGGCTTCGGGAATGCCATTTTTTTTATTGATTCATGAATGATACCCTAAAAATAAAGGAATATAAGACGAAGGCTACATACGAAAGGTCTAATACAAAATTGTATAACAAATGATTTCATGCTTGCAGTTCATTTTAGGACTAACATAAAAACTTGCCTTTAAATTCGTAAAAAATAAAACTATTAAAAATTATTTTTTTTAGTATAAAAATCTTTGAAAATGGTTATTTATTGATTTATTTATGATCATGAGCATAAACACGAAATATTAGTAGCAAAATAATTTAGGATACGACCGATACCACCCCCTTAAACTTTCACGAGGAACACTGTTCGTTCCTATTTATAGGTAGGGACTGGAAAAATCCGCGAGTTCAATGACCTTCAGGATAGACTCCTTGATCCTCTGCCTACTTAGGCAAACGGCGCCTGTTAGTTGGGTGCTGAATTTTGAGGTGCCTCAAGTGGGTAACTTGTGATTGGATACTTATTTGACTGACGGTCTCTAATTGGCCAAGAGTCCTACATATTAATAGTGAACCAACAGCAGAAGCAGCACATTGGTATGATTACTTGAAATTTAACATATCACGAAATGAATCCGCGAAAATTTTTCCGGTCTCTATTTATAGGCGTGTTCGCGTCGCTTGATTGCCGACAGGTGGCTGGCCTATCTCTCTCTCTCTCTCTCTCTCTCGTGTCCCTGGCCACGTCACGCGGGAGAGGTCAAGTCGATGTCGCCAGCAGGGGCCAAAAAGGAGAAGGAAGGGGGGCAGCAGGAAAGTCAAGCGAGAAGCGATTTTCCTCTTTGTCCAGGTCAAGGGAGTGACTTGCAAGTGTAGCGGAGGCTGGGCGCGCTCTCTGGGAGTTGCGCAGGGCTGCACACAAGTTCGTTAACGGTCCCGGTGAGAACTTTTTCAAATCTCCGTTCGCCTTTTTTTTTTTTTTTTTTGAACTCCGCTCCTCTTCGCCAATCATTTCATATGCGCGACAATTTCATTTTGATGTGTAACATCTCGGCTCTCGGTACACAACATTTGGTGGGAGTGATTTCGTGAATGGAACGGAAATGTGTAACCGCGGTGTTGCCATCTTCGGCAGATGGCACGATCCGAAGTTCACAAAGCCAAAGGGAAACGTTATAGTAATTATTGTTTAATTTTAACTAGTTGGGCAGTATTTAAAAAAAAAATAGTTGTAGAAAGTCAGGTATAAACCCGGGGGTTTAGTTTTTTTTTATTGGAGCCGTTCATTATATAGTTTAACTCTTCGCTCTCCAAATCGAATGTATTGACAGTTGAAGTAGCTGCTCCGGCAGCGAATTCTAGCGGCTGGTGCGGAAACTACGTGTGTTTCGCGTCAAAAAAAATGTAGTTGAAAAGACAATTTTCGTGTATTTTTAAGAATTCTACTTTAAATCTCGTGTATGAGAATCATGTTATAAGTTTATTTGAAACATTAGAACAAATTAATTTGCTCGTTACGAGGTTAGATATTAAATATATCTGGCGAGTTCTAAAAGACTCGCTCAAATATTTTATTTTTTAAAATTGTTATTATTTACTTTACTCTTCTTCTATAAATATGACTTCGGGGACCGAAGAACCTGGTAAGATGGCGAAGAAAAGTAAAACGTTGTGTGTTAAAAGGTTAATGCAAAAAAAATTATGTTGGTTCAATTCATACAGATAAGCCAATATTGACCATAAATATCTCTGGAACACACGTCTAACTTAAGCATGGTGTCTAGCTGAAATTTATAGCCCTAAAATTTAATTTGATTACTAATTAAATTTGTTTAATAAGTTCAAAGAAATACAAAAAAAAATCTCATTTTAGTTTAAAGTTTGAATACAAAATACTAAAAATGATTCCAATAAAAATATTTAATACATACAATCTAATCACGTGGCCCGAACTACCAAATGTTCTGCGCATAGTTGTTTGCAGCCACGTAGGAAAATAAAGAACATTTAAAATACCCTCGTTTATCCCTTATTTGCACGCTATCAGTATTTATTAAGGTTCTTAAGGATTGTAAGTGACATCAAAGACAAACTAAGGACATTCTTTGAAGGATATTAAGGTGGCGTACGAAGCCTGGATGAATGTGTGTGGTAGATGAGTGTGTGTGGTTGATAAGTGTGTGTGGTTGACGAGTGTGTGTGGTTGACGAGTGTGCGTGGTTGATTAATGTGTGTGTGGTGGATGAGTGTGTGTGGTATATGAGTGTGTGTGGTAGATGAGTAGAGAACGGAAAAATTCGCGGATTCATTTCGCGGTAGGCTAGACTCAAAACTCAACCTACATTCTGAGTCAGTATTTGGACCACCGTTTACCTGAAGGACTCTTAAGCCAGTGAAAAACCTTCAACAAAAGAAGTATCAAATTACAAGCATCCCAGGTGACACGTGTCACGAGTCATTATCCAATGAGCAGGTGCAATTTGTCCTAGTACATGGAGGATCTTGGAGTCTATCCTAGAGGTCATTGAAATCGCGTATTTTTCCAGTCTCTATAGATGAGTGTGTGTGGTGGATGAGTGTGTGTGGTGGATGAGTGTGTGTGTGGTGGATGAGTGTGTGTGTGGTGGATGAGTGTGTGTGGTTGACGAGTGTGTGTGGTTGACGAGTGTGCGTGGTTGATGAGTGTGTGTGGTGGATGAGTGTGTGTGGTTGATGAGTGTGTGTGGTTGATGAGTGTGTATGGTTGATGAGTGTGTGTAGTGGATGAGTGTGTGTGTGGTGGATGTGTGTGTGTGGTGGATGAGTGTGTGTGGTGGATGAGTGTGTGTGGTGGATGAGTGTGTGTGGTGGATGAGTGTGTGTGTGGTGGATGAGTGTGTGTGTGGTGGATGAGTGTGTGTGTGGTGGATGAGTGTGTGTGTGGTGGATGAGTGTGTGTGTGGTGGATGAGTGTGTGTGTGGTGGATGAGTGTGTGTGTGGTGGATGAGTGTGTGTGGTGGATGAGTGTGTGTGTGGTGGATGAGTGTGTGTGGTGGATGAGTGTGTGTGGTGGATGAGTGTGTGTGTGGTGGATGAGTGTGTGTGGTGGATGAGTGTGTGTGGTGGATGAGTGTGTGTGGTGGATGAGTGTGTGTGGTGGATGAGTGTGTGTGGTGGATGAGTGTGTGTGGTGGATGAGTGTGTGTGGTGGATGAGTGTGTGTGGTGGATGAGTGTGTGTGTGGTGGATGAGTGTGTGTGTGGTGGATGGATGAGTGTGTGTGGTGGATGAGTGTGTGTGTGGTGGATGAGAGTGTGTGTGGTGGATGAGAGTGTGTGTGGTGGATGAGTGTGTGTGTGGTGGATGAGTGTGTGTGGTGGATGAGTGTGTGTGTGGTGGATGAGTGTGTGTGGTGGATGAGTGTGTGTGTGGTGGATGAGTGTGTGTGTGGTGGATGAGTGTGTGTGGTGGATGAGTGTGTGTGGTGGATGAGTGTGTGTGTGGTGGATGAGTGTGTGTGTGGTGGATGAGTGTGTGTGGTGGATGAGTGTGTGTGGTGGATGAGTGTGTGTGGTGGATGAGTGTGTGTGTGGTGGATGAGTGTGTGTGTGGTGGATGAGTGTGTGTGGTGGATGAGTGTGTGTGGTGGATGAGTGTGTCGGGTGGATGAGTGTGTGTGTGGTGGATGAGTGTGTGTGTGGTGGATGAGTGTGTGTGTGGTGGATGAGTGTGTGTGTGGTGGATGAGTGTGTGTGGTGGATGAGTGTGTGTGTGGTGGATGAGTGTGTGTGGTGGATGAGTGTGTGTGTGGTGGATGAGTGTGTGTGGTGGATGAGTGTGTGTGGTGGATGAGTGTGTGTGTGGTGGATGAGTGTGTGTGTGGTGGATGAGTGTGTGTGTGGTGGATGAGTGTGTGTGTGGTGGATGAGTGTGTGTGTGATGGATGAGTGTGTGGTGGATGAGTGTGTGGTGGATGAGTGTGTGTGTGGTGGATGAGTGTGTGTGTGGTGGATGAGTGTGTGTGTGGTGGATGAGTGTGTGTGTGGTGGAAGAGTGTGTGTGTGGTGGATGAGTGTGTGTGTGGTGGATGAGTGTGTGTGTGGTGGATGAGTGTGTGTGGTAGATGAGTGTGTGTGGTTGATGAGTGTGTGTGGTTGATGAGTGTGTGTGGTAGATGAGTGTGTGTGGTGGATGAGTGTGTGTGGTTGATGAGTGTGTGTGGTAGATGAGTGTGTGTGGTGGATGAGTGTGTGTGGTGGATGAGTGTGTGTGGTTGATGAGTGTGTGTGGTAGATGAGTGTGTGTGGTAGATGAGTGTGTGTGGTTGATGAGTGTGTGTGGTGGATGAGTGTGTGTGGTTGATGAGTGTGTGTGGTAGATGAGTGTGTGTGGTAGATGAGTGTGTGTGGTAGATGAGTGTGTGTGGTAGATGAGTGTGTGTGGTGATGAGTGTGTGTGGTTGATGAGTGTGTGTGGTAGATGAGTGTGTGTGGTAGATGAGTGTGTGTGGTAGATGAGTGTGTGTGGTGATGAGTGTGTGTGGTGATGAGTGTGTGTGGTGATGAGTGTGTGGTAGATGAGTGTGTGTGGTTGATGAGTGTGTGTGGTAGATGAGTGTGTGTGGTAGATGAGTGTGTGTGGTAGATGAGTGTGTGTGGTGATGAGTGTGTGGTAGATGAGTGTGTGTGGTTGATGAGTGTGTGTGGTGATGAGTGTGTGTGGTTGATGAGTGTGTGTGGTAGATGAGTGTGTGTGGTAGATGAGTGTGTGTGGTAGATGAGTGTGTGGTAGATGAGTGTGTGTGGTTGATGAGTGTGTGTGGTAGATAAGTGTGTGTGGTAGATGAGTGTGTGTGGTGATGAGTGTGTGTGGTTGATGAGTGTGTGTGGTAGATGAGTGTGTGTGGTAGATGAGTGTGTGTGGTAGATGAGTGTGTGTGGTGATGAGTGTGTGTGGTTGATGAGTGTGTGTGGTAGATGAGTGTGTGTGGTAGATGAGTGTGTGTGGTAGATGAGTGTGTGTGGTAGATGAGTGTGTGTGGTGATGAGTGTGTGGTAGATGAATGTGTGTGGTTGATGAGTGTGTGTGGTAGATGAGTGTGTGTGGTAGATGAGTGTGTGTGGTAGATGAGTGTGTGTGGTAGATGAGTGTGTGTGGTGATGAGTGTGTGGTAGATGAGTGTGTGTGGTTGATGAGTGTGTGTGGTAGATGAGTGTGTGTGGTAGATGGTGAAAGGGGCAGGGGAGGTGCAGAGCGGGAAGGCGGATAAGGCCCCGCGGGGCGTGCTCCTGAGGACATAGCAAAGCCCCGTCTATCGCCGTCGGACGTGTCTCTGCGGAGGACGCGAGAGCAGCGCGCCGTCACGTCTTCGCGTCTCGACGAGCCCGGGGGCACGCCCCACCCCCCCTGCCACCCCCCCCCCCCGGCCCAGATCTGACCAGGGTCGCCCATTGGCTCGGGTTCGGCGCCGGATCGTTACACTCTCACAGCTCGCGCACACTTGCTGCTGGCAGCCGGGCGGCTCCCACCCACCGCCAGCGCCGCACCGACCAATCAGGAAAGCCCCCCAGCGAAAAACAATAATTACCTGCTCGCTTGCATCCCCGCATGACTGAGCCCATAGGTTTTCCCTGTGTCTATGCCGGTTTTACCCTCGTCCGTTCTGCAATGACACGCAAACGTAGACGGATCTCGCGGAACAGGATTTCTACAAATAACACGCATGCGGAGACGGACCCGTACGGATTAACTCGGCAACGCTGAGCTCTTCCGTTTACGTTGCTCCGTGCGACCAATAGGAGCCTAGGATTTTGATGCGGTGGTAGCCGTGTTTGTTCATGTACAAGCATATATAATGTTTATATTTTGACTTTGTGGTTTAATTGTTTTTATTATATATGTAAATAATTCTTCCCTGCTATGATCTCGAAGGATAATATATAGTTTTCGATTAAATTAATTTTTCGTAATCTTGGAATTCAAACTCATTGGCTGCCAGTTTTTACGTTTCCATGCATCTTTGAATATATATACTGTATAGAAGTCGCGAGTGGATAGGATTTACTCTACGTTTTTCAGGAGCGTATGATGAGCAGCTTGGGAACTTCGCCGCTGCAGTGCGCTGCCGTAACGCCCTGTATCGTCTTAATTGTTATTTACACGTTAGAGCGCAGCACTGTCGCCCGCTGTCATTCCCCGCACCCCTCACCAATCATTCACTGCAGCTCAAGTTCGTTCAACGGGAGGGGGAAGGGGTGTTTGAAGAGTTCGACACTTGTCCGCTAGGGACCACCACGAGTCGATGCCCTAGAGATGGTGGCGATTGTGGCGGTGAATTAACCAACTACCTCAAAACCGTATTAGAAATTTTAACCTGGGCTGGCGACTTCTATACAGTATATATATTCAAAGCATGCATTTTGGAAGCAGCAGAGACGCGATAGTTAATGTCCCGGGAAATCCGTCTCCGTTCACGTGTCAATTGTATAACAGGCCTAACTAGTTAAAAGTCCAGAGTACCAATAGCATAAATCGGCTAAATAAAGTACATGACGCATGCTACCCTTCCTAGAACCTCACCCAACCAATACACATGGTTTAGTTTGGGCTAGGGGGAAAAAAAAATTTCAGTTCTACACTGTGAGATATTGCAGGACTTTTCAACTCTTCAGAGCACTCTGAATAAACGACGATTTCTTCGTAGTTCCAGATAGCCGGATCTTCGCATGAACTACGCCGGCTTACAACTTCCGGTTCTGTGTTCTTTGGTAAACATTCACGGGGTTAGACGTAACAAGACTAGACTACACACATTTCCAAATGTTTCATTAAAACTTTTAGATGGCATTTATACCATTATGTTTTACAATTAGATGACTCGGAATCCGTACATTTACGAATATGTGATTTAATTTACGAGGATCCCTGGATAAAATTTAACAAAAAAAAAAAGTAAATTTCTGAAGAAATTTCTGAACCGTTTTGTGTTATTTGAAAATTACATATTGATTATAAATTCCACGTCGTTTCGACATAAACTAGGCAGCTACCTACGGCTGTAACATCGGACGAAATGTCACACGTTGACACAGGCCACGGAAGATAATTTCAATTTCCTTCCCCCCCCCCCCCCCCCCCATACGAAATATACTTAATTGAACAAACTTAACATCTTGATATTAATAAATAAAAAAGGGATATTTTTCCCGCTTAATTACTTTTCTGTCACAGTAAAAAAATGTGTAGTATATTTACACATTTCGTTTAAGTGTTTTATTTTTACATTTTTCGACGGGTAATTCTGGAAAATTCATAGGTTTTTTGTACTTTTACACATATTTTTTTTGTGTAAAGTTACAACAATATAGTGTAATTTTTCACCAAAGTTTATATTCTAAAAAATTAACATTGGTGTAAAAATACACAGTTTCCATATAAATTAACGAATCGTAAAAATTGGGGGACGCACCAATCGTATTGGTGGGCCAAATACAAATTTTCAGTAGCAAAGCTATTCTCGAATACAAATCGCAACTTTAAAAATACGTTAGAAAAATTGTATTACTATCTTAATTACCAACAATCTTTTTCTAACTTCTGTTGTGCTTTGATAGCGCAATGACAAAGCATGCGCCTCCGAATTTCAGAAGGTTATTATTTTGATTGCGTTCAAATCCCGTCACCGGAAAAAAGTACTTTATATGTATGTTTGAATATTACACTTTAGAAATTGTACTTTAAGCAAAAATGATTTGTAATTTTTTTTCTGTACCTAATTGTGTAATAACTTTTAATACATAGCGAAGTCTGTTGGCTCAGTTATTTCGTACTACGAAGCCTTTATTTGTAACTTATAGTAAAAATAAATAATATGAGCACAAAATTCTTAAAAAAACAGAGTTAAATATGATTGAACACACCTACGTTTGTAAGTAAATAAGTTTCCATATATTATTCATGGATAAAGGAATTATTTATAGGTACTATACCCTGTTAAATTGAAAAGCGGGTTTGTTTTAAATTCACTAAGAATTTAAGAATGATGTGCAATAATATTATATTAAAATGTGCTAATGTCTTTGTCTCAGTTGGTAAAAATTCTTTTTTAAATTTTTCAAACTATTTTAATAAGAAATTAACCTCGTAAAGTTAAATGAGAAAATTATTGCTGTGAATTATCTCGATGAAGTGACTAATTGCAGGTAATGTAATAGTTATATCATTAAACACCTACATTAAATCAGACTCCATTTCCATTATAATCTTTTTTACTTAATATTACTGGATTATCACATCATAGCAGGAAATCTCAATAGAATATTTGTCTGTACAGTATATTAAGACATCTTTGTTGTGTTTTAGGCAAATGAGGTGAACATGAAAAAATAACAAATACCCATTCTCCAGGTTACATAATTTTAGATTCCACTACTGAAATGTTCGTGTCTTTTCAATATTTGGTCAAATTACAGGAACGTGTTTATTTCTACTCATATAAGTAGCTGCTTTGGTCGGCAATTGTAGAGGCTGTTTTTCTGTTGGCAAATTATGAATCGTGGGCGTGAAGATCAGAATTCATTCTTCTCTAATGTTGTGCAGAATGTCATGTCCACAAAGTTGAAGATAAAGTGAAGTCGCTGCCCAAGTCGAGACATGTATTTTTAGCGGAAACATTTCCAGACTGACTGTGTGATTATAAAACCTTGCAGCGCGGTCTGTGTTTCGCGGTCGGCCGGGGTTTATTTCAGGAACACGTACGTCTGCCGTCAGCACACCGAATCACACAGGCCTTCCAGTGCGTGAGCTAACGCGTGTTTGAACGACCCGCACAAACACGACGGCTTCTCTTGCGGACGGAAACAATCACCAGCGTGGGGCATGCCTTATCGCAGTCCAATAGGCAATCATATTATTTCGCAAAAAAAAAAAAAAAATAAAAAAAACGTATCTATGGCTAATATAATTCTAGAATTTATTGGATGCCTCAGGCTTCTGTGAAAGGGAGACCTAAGATACACATAAAGTTCTGCCATTCCCGATTACACCCGAACAATTCACTTTCAGCCAACTTCGGGATTTGTTTTATTTTCGCGCAGGAAAAATGAGTTCAAATATTAAAAGTGGTCTGTTAGGTTAGCTACATTAAAACACTTTAAAACACTATGGACGGATAGTTAGGTTAGTATAGCTACATTAAAATAAACAGAGAAATATAAATAGAATATATAAATAAACCCGAGGTTGGCCGAAGGTGAATTGTTCGGGTGTAATCGGGAATGGCAGAACTTTATGTGCATCTTAGGCTTCCCTCTGTCAAACTATGGAGGTTGAACCGTTTGCCAGTTTCTACTCGGTGATTTCTTCTAGATCAATTGTATACATGTACGATTTGGACGTTAACAGTTATGGCCAGGGTAATGATTACAGTCTTATATATATATAACAGTTATGGCCAGGGTAAAGATTAAAGTCATATATATATATATATATATATATATATATATATATGGGCATGCAGATTTCGCGAAAAGATTCCGAGACTAGATGAAAGTTAAAACACTGTAACACCGCCTGTGTTTCGTGATCGGGTGAGTTACTCCCAGGTACATATCGATTGTAACAACACCAATCACAGTGATTCATTGCGGAAGTAAACGTGTCCTGGGTGGCTCTGTATAACAGGGCAACGACTTCTCTCGCAGACGGCCGCCAATCACAAGGAAGAAACCACAGGTGCGGGTATGCCTTGTTGCAGTCTAATAAGTGCTCAGATCTTTTCGCGAAAAATGCCTGCCCCTATATATATACACACATTAAGTAATGGTGAGTGGGCGCGGGGCCTTAGTTTCTCTCGGCGGCGGTGACGCAGAAGAGAACTCCATTCGCAACACGCGACCAAGATGGCGGAGGCACACAGCGTCAGCCAAGGCGAACTTTTCCGAGAGGCAGACCCGATCGATCTGTGCTTGGTCTTCCAGTTGAGCCACGTTACCTCGCGGGGTTTTTTTTTTCGGCCCCCACAGGCGGGTATAACTTGTCTCGAAATCTGACAGTTTTCTTCAGTCACCCGTGACATGCACACATGGGCTAACTACCCATGCACAGAGACACGGGAAAATTCGCGGGTTCAATGACCTCCAGGATGGACTCCAATATCCTCTACACACTCGGGGAAATACCAACTGTTCATTGGCTGCTGACTTGTGAGTCGTCTCGACTGGGTGGCCTGTGATTCGACACTTCTACGAGTGAGGGTCTCTAATTGGCCCTCAGTCCTCCAGATTAACAGTGAACCAATGGCAGAAGCAGCACTAAGGTATAATTATTTGAATTTTAGCATAACACGAAATGAACCCGCGAATTTTTCGGGTCTCTAGGCCATGGATGTTCTAGGGGTCTCGTCGGAGCGGCTCGCCCAGCTCCACACTACACTTGAACTTTCAGCACACTCACGAGCCTCTAAACCCCACCATCACGACTCCACATTACGCCAGTTGGCCGATATCGAACTGGTGGTGGGGAGCTAATTTCCCCCGCCGACCCCAGGCACACGTGACTTCTCTAGCATCGCACTGCAAGTCAGCGCACACACAGGCCCGTGTGTCAAGCCTATCCCACAAGACACGCGCCCCGCCCGCTGATCCAAGTGATTCTAGCAACAGTGTGGGGTGCATCTTGATTTACTATGCACTGAGATAGTCATCATAGACACCTCGTGCACACTAAATGCCCCGGATGGCAGTATGATGGATCGGCGGGCCCGGAATGACCCATTCAATACAAGTACCAAGATGCACCCCCAGTTTCCCAACTGCCGCTTGCAAAGAAATCACATGGCGTCAGTTTGCAGAACACTGGTTATAGAGTTGATTTAAAACATAATTTTGGGCACACGCCATTGCTGGCGTGGCGACATCTTGACAGTCACAGACGAACACAGTAATAGGCTTCGTAAGACAAAACAGTCGCGACGTTTCGTAACCAACCGTCATCATACAAAATTCTTCCAAAATAATGTTTTACATCAATCTTACCCATTGCAAGTATATTGGATATGAACAACTGTAGGAGAAGGATACGTACACTATTTGTACTACTTTTGATAACTATCAAATTGAACGTGTTCAATAAAAATTAAAGTCTGTGGATTCTCATACTTTAAACCGAATTGGACATGATCGAATCATACTGCTTCTCTCCCTTTATTAGTGACTAGTTAGTCATAACGCGCCTAATGCGCCCGTTGAAGAGGGGGGGGGGGGGGGTTGGGGCAACGGAATATGCGGAATAGAACCACTAAAAAATTTGTGCGGTTGTGAAATGCCAACATCCAAAATTAAGTTTTAAATATAATTAAAACATACAAATTAAATAAAAAAAGAAATTTTACAGAAATAATTAGCTATAATTTATGGAATTGTGTATTAAGGTAGTGTCGCATTGAGTATAATTGCAAACTATTATACTGAGGACATTTTTTGTTGGCAATGAATTATACAGATTTTGGTAGCAATGAAATAATCATGGCTGACATGTGAACATGTGCATGCGTTTGCTCATGTGTTTTTTTTTTTTTTTTTGCAATTGAAACTGAACTTATTGTTTTCAACACTTGTACTTTGCTGCTACGCAGTTTTTTTTTTTTTTTTTTAATTTTGAAACAAACGATAAAGCACTTAAACATAGTGTTTTGGTTGTTCCACACTGGCCAATAGACAGTAAGAAACATTCGTGACGAATATTCCCAGCAACGAACGACAAAAAAAAAAATCAAGATAGCTAACATTTTCTTTTGAAAAGTTAACGATTTTTAGGTTGTTAGGTTGCCGATAAACAGCGTCAGTTATATGAGCACTAGGTTGCTTGGGAAGCCTTCTTTTCACATACGAGAGAGCCAAAACCCGAAGTTCCCCGAAGTTCATGATTTCTTTTCCGTATTTTAATGTAGCTATCCTAATCAAATCAACCGTCCACAATGTTTCAAAGTATTTATAATTTAGCTAACCTAACCTAATTGACCATTAGTATCCTTTTATCAACAACGCCATATTTATTTACAATGAACAAAAAAAAATTGGTTGGCTGTAAAGTCGGTTTACGGACGATAGTTTAACGTGACGTCATAACAAAACATTGATGAAATAATTGCCTACTTTATGAATAAAATTGAATCATTTTTATTTTAATAATAAAAGAATAAATACTTGAAATTATACGAGTAATCAGATTTTTAAAATGCAAGAATAATTAACCTTTATTGACGAAATTGTTGTAATAAGCAATGAGAACCACATTAACTTTTCACTTCACTTATATATAAACAGTCGAGTGGGAGAGAGATAGATGCGGCGCAAGCGTACAATGAGCGTAACGGGACAAAGTGCGTAACGGGACACTTTTTCGTGCGTGCAGCCGGCGTTCATCGATTTATTGGACGTTGTCACGTCAGAAACCGAAGATGCACGATCGGGCGTTTGGCTCTCTCGTCTGTGAACAGAAGGCTTCCCCCGGGTTGCTTCGAGACTCCCGCGTGGCTGTCAAGTCCCGGCCGCGGCCTCGCTGCACGCTGTCCCACAGGAAGGTGGGGGGGGGGGGGGGGGGGGGGAGAGACACGGAGAAGCGCTAATTGGACAGTCTGTGCGGGCCGCGGGAACTTTCCCAGGAGAGCCCGCCGCCGGAGACAGGAAGCATGCGCCTTCCGACCGGACAGCAGACAGACGCGTCGCACGGCACGCACGCACGCACGCGCTCACGTACCCGTCAAGTCGCGAGGAACACGGGAACACCCGAGACAACGAGGTCATCACACAGAAGAAAAAAAAAATCTTTACTTTTACAAAACTTGCAAACCAGTCGACAAGAAACAGTTTGTAATACTATATATATATTGTTATGAATGAACGAGAGCAAGGCCGGGACACGTGCAGGTGCAAAGCTGGCTGGCGGCTGCCGCAACATGATATGCGCCGCGCGCGCCTGGCAGATAACAAGGATTGTCGGTTTCCCCCCTCCTTCCCAACACTGCCCGCGCGGCGTCCTGCCTTTGACACGTAACTGAAACCTGACAGCTGCGGAGTTACGTGAGCCGCCGAACACGTGTTTCGAGAGATTTCTGCCGTCGGGTCGGCGCGGAATGACGCGACTGGCCCCGGCCGCGCTCGCAAGTTCTGGAAATTGCGGCTGATATATAAGACGAGGACTCCGGTCTCAGAGTCAGAGAGAGTTCAGGCGGGAGCTTTCCCGTGGCGAAGTTTCCGGGGCGATAGTGCCGCGGGTGCGGCAGAGTGGCGAAGTCCTTGGACGAAGGTTCCAGGGCGAAGAGTTCAGTTCCGGGCGATAGTTTCGCGGGCGCGGCGGAGTCCCGAGCGAAGTTGCGAGCGAGGCATCGAGCGGATCCTCGGCGAAGGCAAGTGCGTCGGCGGCGGCGGCGGCGGAGGACCACGGGGGTGCTGCGGCGAGAGTTGCGCCAGAGGTGCGGCCCAGCGAGGTGTGTGGAACGAGTGACTGGGGAATATACATTTCTTTAAGCGTAATTAATCATTTGCCATTTTAGAAGATTATTTGTAAGTGACATAAGTAGTCGCAATAAATAAAACTGTGTAGTGTAATAAAATCTTTAATTGGACTATCCTTTACGAACCCGCGGTAAATCGTAACAATATTGTACATTTGTACAACACATGGCTATGGTTAGGCCTATACACTACACTTTTCGAGATAATACTTAAATATTTCTTACGAAAATTGTCACATAATTTTATATTTTAATTGATGTTTCATTCAAGATTTTTTTTAAACCAGAAAAAAAAATTAATCATATACCAAAAAAAATTGACTTTATTTTGTTTTACGATCCTTATAAACATGCGCAGTTATACTAAAATGCTATTCAGGGAACTTTTAACTATTCCCTGGTAAAAAAAAATCTGATCTCAGTATTACTGCCAACACTATTTACAGTTGTTTACGTGTAAATGTACAAATTTACAAATATCTGTAATTTTAAATGAATATTTCTTTTCAATTTACAGAAAACAATTACCGTGTACAGATAGTTAACACACTACTGACAAACAAGAGACGTTGGCCAACGGCCCGTGGTAAAGGATAGTGACAAGTCGCGACCAGCTGCGTGTAAGTCGCAGGGCCAAGTCACCGCGACTTGTCGCTTGCAGCGACTTCGTAAACCCTGAGAGTTTCACGAACGCCATTTTGAGGGACATCAAAACAAAACTTTTTTTTTTTGCTAAATATGTGAGCGTGAGAAATTTTATAAACAAATTCTTTAATTATGTTTATTCATGCAGTGTGCACAGATTCAGAAGAAAACACGTCATTTGAACACTGCTCGCGTTTTTAAAACAGAATTTTTAGGAGAGCGTAAAACGCTAAAACGCGTGTTTTCAGAATACGTTTTAGAACATGAAACACTCGGTTGAGATTCTTGAAAGTACCGAAAGGACTTACATTACACCTTTATCTTCATTTCCCCATCAAATGTCATGGTCATCGCGCAAATCTCATAGTTGGCCTATGCACGTGCCAGTCCACAGCTTTGCTCTTAGAGGCGAAACGCGCTTTAAACTCCAGCGAGAGTCGCACTTACCATACCGCCTCACTAACAGAAATACACCCATTGAGTATGCTGAGAAGATAACGAACAACCACAACCTTGAATAGAAGGGCGCTGCAAAAATTGCAACACTATCTGGGGAACACGATTCGGATCTCACCGGAGCTAAATGGTATCCATACTAAGCTAGGTCTATTACTTTGAACTTTTCTGAGTATGTTAATATGCCACACCACGTGCATATCCATTAAGAACTTATTTCATATCAACAGTTTAGAATCCCGACAGTAATTCTCGATGACCCTGCACTGGTTAAAGAGACTATGATGTCGTTTTTTTTTTTTTTTTTTAATCTCTCAATGTGTGATATATGCCTAAACTAGGAAAAATTCAAAATCAAAACGCTAAAAAAAATTGTTATAGCCTAAAACTGACGAAACCAATGAACCATCTTTCGGTACCTTCTCTTCTCGTTAATAATAAAAAAAACAGGACTTTATTTTACAATTGGATAAAGAAGTATGTTCCATGAAAGCATTACGTTTGTCTAATAAAGGTGGCCGATAAGAAACAAAACACGATGTGCCTGCCTCCACGCGACGCAGACGAAGACGCCCGGGCGAGACCGGTGCTGCCCTCTATCCGCGCGCGGCTGCAGGCGGCGTTGGAGGGGGAAATAAAAAAAAACAGCTGACACCGCTTCCACTCCCCCCGCCCTTCCCCCTGTGACGTCACACGAGCTGCTCTTCGACGTGGCAACGCCGCCGCTCCGCGCCCGCTTCTTTTATTATTGTTATTATTCTTCAACGTCTCGATCCAGAATGCGGGTGTGGAAGGGGGAGAGCTAGACGTGACGTCACCTCCAGGGGGAATAAAAAAAAAAATTACCCGACACGCACGCTGCAGGAGTGTGGGACGAGGGGATTTGGAGGGGAAGGAGTGGGAAAGCCACAGATGATGGAGCATAGAGGGCGATGTTGTAGCGTCGAGGGGGAGAGCACTAGGAGGGGGGGGGGGAGGGCTGGGTAGTCTGACTGTTCGTTGTGGAATCCGGCTTGGCGGGTTGCCAGCCAGCAACCAGTCCTGATTGGACGCCGCCGCAAACTCGTCCAACACGTTGTGCAAAAAAAAAAAAAAAACATTATCTTACATGCATATTAAAAAAGACCACGCGACACAAAAAAAAATTAAAACTTTCCAGTTGAAAGTGCATCATTTTCACACGATCAAAATTTTGCTTCAAAACCACATTCCATATACTTACTTATCTAAATCAATCAAAACTCTTGAAATACACCTCCCCAAAGCCACTTTTACGTTCTTTGAACGACTTTTGCAATGTGAAGGAGTGATTTAAAACATTTTTATGTACATGCCATTGCAAGTTTATCCAAGAACGGGCAAAAACAATGAATACACACACAAAAAAAAAAAAATCATCGGCTGATGCAATTCTTTAAATTTGCTGTCTATACATTACACATTCGACATCAGCTGATTTCGAATCGTTTTTTTCTGTGTTGGCCTTTTTCCTTCTTTTTTTTTTTCGTTCTTGAGGTTTTTCTATGACATACTGTGTACACCAAAAGTTTACTTATTTTCGTATTTATATTTTTGTAATCTAATAAAATATGTCATTTTGAATTATTTTTAGATTTAGAATTGTTTGTAGTTTTTGTAATTACTGTTTACTAAAAAGATTATTTATCTTTTCATCACGTAACACATCTGTATTTATTGGTTATCCGAATGAATAATACGACGTTAAAAAATAGTTGTAGGAAATAAAAAATTATTCAAGTGAGTCTGGCCCTAGGATATAAAAAATTTATACCTGGCTCGGAATAATATGTGAAGAAGGCCATGAGAAAGGGCCAAGAGAAAACGTCTCGTCGCCATTGATGTCTTAGAAACGGATGAAGAATGAAACGGCGAACGGTGGGTTGAAAAAGAAATGGATTGGGGGGGGGGGGGGGGGGGAAAGAGAGACGGGATAAGGAGCACAGCGGGAAAAAAAATCCACTACGTTTCCCACTTGCAGAAAACATCGGGATTTGAAACAACGTAATTATATCTGTAAATGACTTGAACTACGTCCCAGCATGTGGACTTAGTCACTATACAGTTGATAACAGCTGTATCGCTGGTTTATATGCTACAGAAAGAATATGCAGACATTGATAAATATGTTAAATATGCAATCAGTCACTTCAGGTAAACTGTAAACATAGTTTTTGAAATAAGTGGTCTGTATTTATTATAATCACTCTAGTAATTTTCACTTTTAATACCATTGCAAACAGTTTCTTATGTGATGGGTTTAATACTTTTGCAAAAAAAAAAAGTTTAGTTTATGATTAGAGGTAACCAGTTTAATTTGGTACATCTTTAATATTGGTAAGTAATCAGTGTATGTATCTATATGTAACATATAAATTTGAGGATACATATATCCTATACTCAATCCCAACGCACTGCTGGGTATAGAAATAGGCAATAACTGGTACCATACAGTGTATTCCAGCTAACATGAACATTTTGTAAACGTCTTTTGACAGTCATTCTTGTCATTAAAAACTGTACAGAATTCAAGTAAAATATATTTTGCCTGCTACCAGTTCCTTGTGATAACATATTAGTACATATTTTAGCACCTTGTTGACTTGAAGAAGACACTTGACAATAAGTGAAAGCATTTTTATCATTTTTGCCAGAATACATTACCTATATAATTATATCGGGCCTATACACTAATTATATTTCACGAAAACGCAACACCGTCACACATGTATTACTTACAGCAGAAAGGTCCTTGGGTTCGGAGATACCGCCACCTTACTTCAATCACAGGCGGGAGAATGGTACCGCCAACAGCACGTTCTTCGCGAAGGACTTTGACCTCTTCACACCCACAAGGTCAAAAATATGCGAAGTCATGTCCAAATTAGGCATCGCGCTAACAGGTCTGCGAAGAGAAAGTCTCAATTTTTTTTTCCTTCTCTCTCTCTCTCTCTCTCTCTCTCTCTCTATCCCCTCATTTTCCTTCTTCAAAACAAGCGCAGTTTAGGGGCGTGTTGATGAAAACTCGGTATTATAAAATTCGAAGAGCTGCCTTAAAAAATAAAATTTATGTAAGAACGTATAGTCTGGTTCACGAATCTTGTCTGGAATTTCGATCTCGAAAGCAGTTTCAGGTATGAGCGCACATCTAGAGGGTGAGGGGGCAGGGGTGCCCGCCCTGGAATAAAGAAGCCCTTCACTGAGGGGACCCCCTTGCGCTTTAAAAACCGTGACCGTAAAACGGGGTTGGTAAACGTGAAGTCGAAACCATGTTTTGTGGAAAACGTTCAGTGTATTTTGAAGTTTTCTACTTAATGCATATATAAAGGATAAAAAAAAAAATACGGACAGTGTGCAACATAAGGGCATACTATCCAGGGATGATTTGTGTCGGTTAAAACCCACGTAAAATTTTTTACAGATTGGCGCCTCCCTGGTTCCAGGAGTACCCAAATCCCAAATGTTTCCTGCAAATCATCACACAATGTTTGTTTACGAAGAATAACAACCACATGAAGTTCTTTACAAGAACTGTCGACAGAGAAACAGCGGTAGAAGGATATATAGAACATTGGCACTAATTTTGAGCACTGTCAAATCTAGGTACAACAAGTTGCATTACACAGACTATAGTAACTATTGAAAGGACAGAAGAACAAATTTAACTTACGGTGTTTTTTTTTTATGTTACAAAGAAATTCTTTTAAAACTGGTTGCTAAAAGCATTGTTTATTGGAACTGCAGACAGAACAACGAAATATTTTAAAATACATTCCTTTGTATAATCTAAATTAAATCACCACACATAATGTCCGTTCACAAATCACTCGCACTTAAAAATGTCTGTTTACAAATCACAAAATATTTGTCAGTCCACAGTTCGCACTTCTCACTGGAGCTAGGCTCGACAGTGGTTCGCCCCTTGCCTCGCACCAGTCCACACACACAGCCTCGCGCCACTCAAGTCGCACTCGCGCGGTCCCGTCGCGCCGCTCGCAAAAGAGGGTCTCTCGCCCTCTTCACTGGACTCGCACTTCACTAAACACTCCTGCGCGAAATCTCGGAACTCCCCCGCGGAGACCGACGTCGCCGTTTTTATACCCTTGGCGGTTTTTCTGGAACCGACTGGAGTGGTTGTGGTGTGTCGCCGACCCGACGCTCGAAGCATCCAGAATAACGCAGCTTATTCACGCCACTCCACGCGGAATTCCCAGGCCGCTAAGGGATAACAAAACGCACCGTGGCGAGGGGGCGGGAGGGTAGCGAGGACAAGCTGCTGTAATCCCCGAAGGTATGCGCGCGTGACGTCAGTGGCCGCGTAGGGCCGCCAAGCACCTGGAACACGTTGCGCCCTCTCTCCTCCCACGTTCGTAACAGTATATAAGGGCCACTAGTCTCCAAAGAATTTCAATGTTGCTAAAACTTCATAAAAATTCTTCACTGTGCCAAATTAATAAGTTCACTCCTAACAAAGATAAAATGTATACCAACTATTATGTATTTAACATACCCAAGTAGCCTATATATTAACAGCTGGGCTACTGTAGTTCATAAGGAATGGAGTTATTGTGTGCCTTTTATATCTGTTACTTGAAGTCAACCAAAACTTAGCTACCTTCAAACACAGACTGAAAAAAATGCATTTCTGGAACATTTACTTGGCATGAACACTTCATGGCATGAATATATTATGTATGAATATGTGTGTATCACTATTAATAATGTAATGTAAATTCGTTTTATTTTTTGCTAAGATTGTTAAGGTATGTTATTTTAGTTCTAATTTTATTTCAAAAGATGTACACCTAAACCTAATTTAGCGTTTAAAAAACAGTTTTTTGGTTGGATTTTTATCAGTTTTAATTTCTTGTTTTTAAATACTAAATCAGCACTTTCATTTGGTTTATTATATTGTCAAATCTACCTTTATCATTTTAAATAATTTATTTTTAATAACTTATGCAATGATAATTAATTTCAAAAATAGGTTAGATTTATAAAAAAATATATATATATTGAATTAACTTCAACGCCTACAAAAACGTCAAACAGATGGATAAATAAATAAAATACATTTGAACTAATTTCAGGAAAAAATTTCAGGGTGTCACACATGACTTCATATTAACGTACATACTACAAATAATATGCTTTAAAATGCTAATTTTTACCACTGAATAATTGCAAAGAGATAAACATTGTCATTTACGCGGAGATATAGGAACAGAAAGACGCCACACTTGTTTCGTCTGTTTCTGTTTTTATGCCATAGCAACTTTGCATAGTTTGGTAAGTAATGTAAACTGGCTTTCGTTATGGCAGAGATCAGGCATCGAGATTTTTCCAAAGACAATGGACAAAGTGTATATAGCAAGCATTATACAAGTTGTAGTCATTCCCAAAATACTAAACGCCATTATCTTTACCGGGGAACTATTTGTAACAGTCAGTCACTTTTAACTTCCGACGTTACATTTAATTATATTTGATGCTTTAAAGACTACAAATTTGTAGGGGCAGGCACTTTTCGCAAAAAGATCTGAACACTTATTAGACTGTAACAAGGTATACCCGCACCTGTGGTTTCTTACTTGTGATTGGCGGCCATCTGTGAGAGAAGTCGTAGCCTTGTTTGACCGAGCCACTCAGGACGCGTTTACTTACGCACTGAATCACTGTGATTGGTGTTGTTACAATGGACGTGTACCTGGAAGAAACTCACCCAATCACGAAACACAGACGGTGCTACAGTGTTTTAACTTTCATCGAGTCTCGAAATCTTTTCGCCCCTACAAATTTGTCAAATGGAACCATAAGAAATATTCGTGGCCCGAAAACTGTTGACAAATGGTCGCCAAATGGCTTGCTGAACTCCGGGTGTTAAACGCCTCATTAACAAACCGGTCAAGAGTTATAATTAGTATCTGATTAGGAATAAGAGACTGCAACTATCTATACAAGTTTCGTTCCATGGTTTCGTCTCTAACATGTATTTTTTTAGACAGTGAAAAATGATAAAACGGGTGTTTTCCAGTAAGTTTTTTGGTATGAAAGTTTTTGACGTGACGTCTAATAAATCGATGAACGCCGGCTGCACGCACGAACAAGTGTCCTGTAACGCACATTGTCCCACTACGATGTGTCCCGTTACGCTCATTGTTCGCTTGCGCCGCATCTCTTTTCCACTCGATTGGAACAACCATCGAGTTGACTTTTCAATCATATTTCCGTCGTTTGAATTATTAATATTATGCAATTTAACGATCGTCCACCGATTTTTAGCACAATCGGTACGGTTATTTAAAAGTAATGTTGAATTTTCAAATACTTTTTTGTACGAATATGGGGGTTTTACAGTTACACATAATAATTCAAATTACACCCAGGATCTTTTGCACAATGTTTTAAAAAATATTGTAACACATCATAAATAAGTTTGGTGTATTTGGGATGCGTATTTGTTATAACATCGTATTATAAAAATGAAATAATATTATTCCCCTACGGTGCTACCATCTACGGTGACGGACGCGAACCGAACGAATCGCGCAATCTAACCGCTTCCGCGGTAACCAGGCACTCGTTAATACATATTTTCCTTTCTTTATGGCGAGGGGCGTTATTATTAATGAATTATAAATAAAATTTCGTGCCCGGGGCCACAATTGCATATCATTTTGAGCACTGGAAGACATAAAAAAGTAAAATATTCTCGACGAATTTCAATCTGTGGTTTTCATTGCTTATTACAACAATTTCGGCAATAAAGGTTAATTATTCTTGCATTTTAAAAATCTGATTACTAGTATAATTTCAAGTATTTAATCTTTTATTATTAAAATAAAAATGATTCAATTTTATTCATAAAAGTATGCAATCATTTCATCAATGTTTTGTATATGACGTCACGTTAAACTATCGTCCGTAAACCGACTTTACAGACAACCAATTTTTTTTTAAACAAGGTATTGTAAATGGGATAGGGAAGTGCATGGAGCCTTTATCTCTAACATTCCAACTTAAAATTGTATGATTATCACTTAAGTCTCGTGTAAACGTGTTACTGACGAGCCTACACTACACGGAAAAAATAATTATGTGCTTTTACAAAAGATACCTTTGGTAACCAGTTACCAAGAAATATTTTGTAATACTACAAGAAAGATATTTTAAATATTTACAATTAACTATGGTTATTTTTGCATGTATGAAGTATTGTTTTTTTTGTTGTTTTTTTTTTCGAAATAACACTGAGTATTTCTCACGAAAATTTACTGATGTTTGATTCCAGCATATATATATATATTTTTTTTTTTGAACCATGGAAAAGATAATCGAATATTAAACAATTGAACTTTATTTTGTTGCATCAAACGTGTTATGTGAGTAGTTGATACTGGAAAGCTGTTCAGGTAACGGTTTACAAAAATATAAATGCCCGGGCAAGGACATGAACCCAATATTGCTGCGTACACTATTCTGAAGCGTTACAGTTGTTTTCATGTAAATTAACGTGAATCTTTCATGATAAAAAAATCACAGTGTACATTTAGTCGAAGACGCGTGTGATGCGCAGTCTGTGATCGACCAGGGACGGAAAAAAGGGAAGCCTAAGATGTACATCAAGTTCTGTCCCTGCCCGAACACGCCCGAACAATTCACCTTCGGCCAACCTCGGGTTTATTTACATATATTTATATTTCTCTGTTTATTTTAATGTAGCTATCTACTAACCTAACTAACCGTCCATAGTGTTTTAAAGTGTTTTAATGTAGCTAACCCAACCGACCACTTTTAATATTCGAATTCATTTTTCCTGCGCAAAAATAAAACAAATCCCGAGGTTGGCCGAAGGTGAATATTCGGGCGTGTTCGGGCAGGGACAGAACTTGACGGACATCTTATTCTACTCTGTCCAACACTTCATCCAGACCATCCTGTCTCCTGTAAATTCCTACACGTAATGCATGCAAAATTGCATCCCGCATGAATGTGCCCAGGGTTTTCCCTGTGTCTGTGCAGGTTTTACCTGGGCCCAACCTATCTCTAGTTATAGTCTAGATTTAAGAGAGAGGGGAGTTAGTCATGGCGCCAATCGTTGCCATGGCTGGCCAATCCCCTCCTAGCACATGATGCATGCGACCCTCTCCTTGCATGGCTAATCCCAGCATGACTAGGCGTATACGCTTCGGCCTGAGACGCACCTAGGTCCCTCCCTAACCCGGACCCCCTCCAAAATACACTTAGTTTTAGTTAGGTAAGGAAAAAAAAATGGACAACTTAGGCTTCTCACGGGGGAAAAAAAGGAACGAGAAAAAGGAAGGGAGAAAGACTCGACGAAGCGTGTGATGCGACGCGGCGACAGGAGCGTGGCTAACGGAGGCCCGGAGGACTCGTCGACGAAGACGAAGACGACGTCGGCGAAACCCCAAGCCGCGTGCTGATCCGACGGACCCACACACACACACACACACGCCACGGGCGGGCCGTGCGTGCGTGCGTGCGCGGCAGGGCGTCGTGTCGTGTCGTGTCGTGTCGTGTCGACGGCGCGGAATACCGGAAACCCAAGAGAAACACCCCGGTGTCGACTTGCCCGAAGACGCGGGGCGAGAGACGACGGCATCCACGCCGTCAGCGATTGCTGACGGACGATCCCCGCGCCAGCCAACCAACCAACCAACCCCGTCTCACGCCACTTTCTGCCGACGCGACGCCACAGTGGGGGAAAAAAAAAAGTAGTCCCACTGTCGAAGCCCAAATACACGGACGTACTACTGGCTCGCTGTAGAAAAGGTTTTGATGGAGATTAAAAACTGACGAAAACTAGCTTCTACTGCGCAGCGACAGAGAATTTCCGTCACTCCCCTCTCTGTCGCAAAGAAGGGAAGGGGGGGGGGGGGGAACCCAAGCTGCGGAGTAGAAGCTAGTTTTCGTCAGTTTTTAATCTCCATCAAAACCTTTCCTACAGCGAGCCAGTAGTATAGTCTGCGTCGCGTGACTTGTCTCAAATTCTGATAGTTCTCAAAAGTAGAACTTCCGTACACTGTAAAAAAATATTAAATTTTACAAGGAAAATCCTTGGGAACTCCGTTACTAAAGGAATCACTTGTAAAACTACAAGGCAGAGCTTTGTAAAATTGGCTTGCAGTTTTGCAAGTGATATATTTGGTAACTGAGTTTCCAAGGACTTTCCTCGTAAAAGTACCCCAAAAAATATTTTTTTACAGTGTATCCTTCTGCCACTGTCGTTCTGTCAACAGTGTGTGTAAACAACTTCACGTTGCTGTCGGTGTCCGCACACAATCATCATGTCTTGCTTTTCAAGTGACGTAGTACAACTGCTGCTACTATTGAGAACTGTCTAGTTTTGAGACAAGGAGAAGATAATCGGGATGTATATTTTTTTTTCCTTCCCTCCCTGATTCACACGCAAAATTCTCTTCGCTTTTGCAATCGCACTTCAAATAATTTCATCTTTGTAATCCAGGTCGTACTTTGACGGCAGAGAACAAGAACTGCTCTGCATCGCGGCAGGCTGGGCGGCTACAAGGCCCCAAGTCGCGCCTTTTCCCTTTTTATAGTTCTATGGAAAATATAGACAATAATGAGAAAATGAAGCATTTAATTTATATAAGTATGTAATTCAAAAGTGATGGTCAATAACTTTTGATTTCAAATGATTTTTCATGATTTCACAAATATTTAAAAAAAAATTTAATCCCTCACATAAAGACTCGATTTCACTGACATTTTATCGTTAGTATTTACAGTTTATTAGGAAAGAATATAATATATATTATAAAACCATCGACGAAATATTAGTTACTGGTTGACTTAAATAATAATAATAATAATAATAATAATAATAATAATAATAATAATAATAATAAAGAACTCCCTTTTTTTCCAAAATTTTCAGGGGAGGACATCCCGCACTACTTTTATCCCTAAGGGCTATTCCATAATTCTCTCCCCCCCCCCCCATAAAGCCGGTATACAATATAACAGGGCCCCGCAGAACCTAGGGTTGACACTGTTTGGCGGACAGTGTCAAAACCATTTGCTTACACTTCCTCGCTTCCCTCGTCCTTAAAAAATATTAAAATGTTGGTTACGCCCCTGCCAATTACTACATACTCCACAGACGAACACAGTTGTTTCTTTTTAATTTGTATAAATTTACACTAATACATACTTATGTTTGTATACTTAGGTGAGTTTGTGTGTTTGTCAACAAAAAAAAATTGGTTGTCTGTAAAGTCGGTTTACGGACGATAGTTTAACGTGACAACGTCATAACAAAACATTGATGAAATGATTGCATACTTTTATGAATAAAATTGAATAATTTTATTGAATTATCACTATTTTGTATGGATACAAAGAAGGAGTGAAATGTAATCTACAATTTAATTGATAAATTTACTTTTATTTGCACTCATTAATTGAAATATGTTTATTACTTTAACGAAGAGATTATTTTAACTATAACTTTTATACATGTTTTCTATTTAACTTCTTCGAAACGAATGGGAGTGTTTCAAGGATGATGTGAAGGAAAATGGCTTACCCAACACCAAGATGCAGTCAAAAATAATATATTTGCACCACGGAATCTGCAGCAATGCTAGGAGGAACGGGTTAGCAAAGAGCAATGAAAATGTTACATTGAAATGCATGAAAACAGAATTACGCCACGGACTCGGTCGCAATGCTAGGAGGTTCAGGTTTAGCAAAGAGCAATATAAAATGAGCGTAACAGGACACAGCGAAACGGGACAATGTGCGTAACGGGACACGTTTTCGTGCGTGCAGCCAGCGTTCATCGATTTATTAGACGTTGTCACGTCAAAAATTGCAAACACCGCGCGTTTCTTTACTTTGCAGGTCTCACGAACACCCACACCTATTCTCTCATTCAACCTTCCGCTTCAACAGTCGGGGAAACTAATTCGCTAGCAGTTGGTTTGCACAACATGCGCGGATAACATCAGTTAAAAAATAAAAAATAAATCGTGTTATTAGTGGGTAACAGGAATTAGACCAGAAGTCATTTTGACCGAAATTTCGAAGTAACGACTTTCGGTCCAGTACCTTCCGGTATAGTGCCTGTTGCAGAGTAAATACATTTTCATAGCGATATATATATATATAAAGTTTATCAGTCTAGTGCCTTTTGGTCTAGTGATTTTCGGCATACTGCCGCGTCCACTTGATAGTTCTTAGCGGGGTTGGAGTCAGGAGCGTACCCAGAATCAGATTTCTTCGTGAGAAGTGGTTGTGGGGGAGGGGGTGATGGAACCTATTTGCCTAATGTTTGCTTTCAAACATTAGTAATGATGGATATTTAGTATTTCTTAGGATTTCGGAAAGGGGGGGGGGGATATCTAATCACAACCTTGCATCCCTCCTCTGGTTGAGGTCGAACACAGTGTTTAAAATGACACACAAAGCGTTTTACGTACCGATAATTGACCGCTACAACGGTCTATTTGATGTGTTGTTGACACCGTACTTCGTTTTCTCATGTTTGGCATCCGTGTATACCCCGAGATTGTTGAAAACTGTATTGTTCCGAACTGTCCGATAGGGTTCAAGGTCAAGATATGAGCGCGAAACCAACTATATAACTACTCCGCTTGATGTACACACGCCAATAGTTTTCTACAAACTGAACAAGATTCAGTGCTGCGGCTGTACATCCGTTTCTGTCACGTTTTCGTTGAGAAAACTCTAGCCTAATATTTTTTTAAATTTCATTTTTCAAGAAATTATTTTACAGTTACTTGTAAATTATGGGAAACTATATAAGTTTACGTCATTAAACATATATATATATAATTGATAGACCACCACGCGAGGCTCAGTTTATCTGAATACTTATCGGAAGAAATATCTGAACGATTAACTGAACTCAGCGTGTGTAGCCACACCTCAGTTTTTCGTTCCGGTTCTTTAGTTTTTCCTTCAGTTGTGCCAGTTATTCAACGTGCTGATCATCATAAAAGCGCCTTTACGGGCCATAAAATTAAATTATTATTATCTTTGTCGTTTGGAAAGCTGCTTCATTACTGCAGAAGGAGGAGAAGGATGAGAATCAGCCGGAAAAAGGGGAGGGGAAAGAAGTGTATGGATGGTAATGTAAAACTGCTTGAAGAATTACGCAGCTTTTTTTTATTGCAATAGTGGGGATTTTTTTAAATCCCACAACGCGGGAAGAAACCCGTACATCTCAATAAAAAGAAGTAGGTTCTCCTTCGTCTTTTTCGTAGACGTCACGACTGATATTTGTTCAATTAAGCAAGCACTAAAAACTGAAAAGAGAACGGATGGAAAAACTGAAGGACTGTCCGTTTATCGGTCGGAAATGAACGTACCAGAGCTCGGTTGAAAAAGAAAAAAAATGGCTGGCCGGAAAAACCTGCGCAATAGTTATCGCGCAGAGACATGACGTCACACAGATAAACGGACAGTTAAACCAAGCGTGTGTGGGAATTTTTGGCAGAGAAACTTCGCCATTCAAAAATTCTCTTCAGCGATAAAACTAAACAACGTACAAAAAAAAGCTGTGTGCGTGAGGTCCACGCGCGACATAAGTGAAACTACTTGATTATGATATTATTAGTTATAGGAAATATAGGTAATTATCTTCAGCTGAGGTCGCAGATAAATTAAATATATGCAAGTGTGCAATTATGCTGCGTCATTTTTACCTCTCCCCTGCCGTCTCTTCCTCTACCGGTTCCACAAACTACATACCTAGCTGTTTCCCCTGATGCGAATCGGAACTTTCGTAACGCTCCAAAATTGCAGCCCCCTCAGCAAAGAAGTTCCACTTCAAAAACCATAATGTCCAGCAAATGTGCATCTGGAAGACATCCCGAGTGTTTGCAATGGGCTGTATCCATGATGGGCAGCGATCAGCAGGATGAGTGTGTCAGCAGCGTAACGAAATATGCAGCGCTGTGGCTTTGCTTCACTAAGAACAGTCCCGAGAGAGCGAGAGCCATCGAACCTCCCACTTCTGAGCACTACTAATTTCGTTACCCTCCGAGATATCAGCGCCTGGAAAGAAGTTCGACTTCAAAAATTGTTTACCATCACTGTAGTAAAATAAAATAAACGACAATACAAAAAAAATACTATTTTTTTTCACCATACCTACAAAGATGTCCAAGGGATTGTAGGAAAGCCCGGTGTTTTTGAAACTCAAGGTGGAACTATAAAACACTCCAAATGCCTATTCAAAGGGTGAGGGTGACACAAAGGACACACCCGTCTTTTCCAAATAAGAAAAAAATATACAAATAACAAATTACTGAAAATTTTACAAACAGGTTTCAAAACTATGGAGGGAAAAAAAATTACGAAATAGAGACAGTGTGTAATCTGTGAGAGGTCACGAGACACTCCTTTCGCCATTGTTCTGGGAGCTTCGGGCGTCAAGTAGACCCTGATGACGCGACACTTCCAAAGGGGATGCGAGACCATTCTAGAAGGGGCTTGAGGGGTATAAAAACGGCGACGCCGGCCCCCCGAGGCAGTGAAGTGAAGAGGGCGAGTGACCCCATTGGCGAGCGATAGCGGGCGACGAGAGACGGGCCTCGAGTGCGGAGACTGGTGAGTGGTGCGAGGCGGTGTGTATTGGTGCCAGAGGTGCGAGGTAAGAGACGAGCAGTGGAGAGAGCCACTGTCGAGCCGAGCTCCAGTGGGGAGTGTAAACTGTGAACTAAACGAAAGAGTGATTAATTTGTGGACAGACTTTTTAATGTTATAATTTAATTCATAGCGTAAACAATAGTTAATAAACAAAACAAAATTGTATTTAATTAATCGGGCTATCCTTTTCGAACCTGTTTTCCCAATCGTAACAGAATGTTCTGCGCTCTTGAGAGGTAAAAAAAAAAAAAAAAAAAAAAAAAAAACTTATGTTGCCAAGTAACCATGTTAAGTAAAAAAAAAACATTTATGATTTATGACATTCAAGGTTTTCATTCTAAGCCAATGATATTTTTTAAAAAAAATTTTCTTCAGTTATGAACCTTCAGTAATGAATCTGTCGATCGAATTCGGACTCATTCTGTGTGTATTTCGAAGGTTGGATTCAAAAACGCGCGGGGAGGGAGCAGCTTCAGAAAACGTCTGTTGTAGTTCCGCTGCCCGCCGCACGCGGCCCGGGAGCTCTGCTTGCGCGTTGCGACGGACGCCGGGAATGACGTAAGGGCCGCTAATGCTTGGAGTGTCGCGTAACTGTGAGCCTTGTTTGCCAGCCAAAGCGAATTGCGGCGGGGGGCCATTATCACAGCTCAGTGTGTTCCTGCTTCGCGGGCAACAGCCGTGAATGCGTCCTTCGCGTAGAGAGAGAGAGAGAGAGAGAGAGAGAGACAGAGAGAGAGAGAGACAGAGAGAGAGAGACAGAGAGAGAGAGAGACAGAGACAAAGAACGCAAGGTCCCGCTGACACGTTTTTAACACTATTATAAAACACTGTCCAGCTTGTTAAAAGTCATTAAACAGTTAATACTATTAAGTTTCCGCACACGTTAAAAGTTATACTTTTATGACATTACTAAAATATTAACCTGAAACCCTTTACAACACATACAGTTTGTGAATTTGTTTTTGCTCAAACGACTGAAATTAGTTTGTAAATATTTCCTACAAACGGACCTTAACCTTATTGAAGTGATTAAAAATTATTGTATAATATTGTTACATTTTAATTTTATTAAAAAGTAACAGAAAAAATCCAGTGATGATATTTGAACAACTTCCTTTAAGTTTACTAGTGCGCGCTCTACCGCCGCGCCGTGCTACCGAGCCTACTGAGACCTCAGAAGGAGGATATGTACTATCATCATTGTTATGCCGGTTTAATTACGTTTTTAAAACTTGAGGTTACATTTACCTGTGACTATTTTACCACATATGTTATATTCCGGGGTAGTTTTACCATCATCAAGTTTCATTTTTTTTACTCACTATCTGGCAAGATAAATTGGTATTACAATCCACAGTTAACATGGTTATATTATTTTTTAAGTTACCAACACTGCAGGTCTAAAAATATATATATATCCCTAATAATATTATAAATGCGAAAATGTGTTTTTCCTTCTTTCACGCAGCAACGGAGCAACGGATTGACATAATTAATTTGTGTGTGTGTGTATATATATATATATATATATATATAGTTTATGGGCAAGAGTGACATAGACTTCATATAATTATAAAATTCCATCCCTAAGGGAATGGAAAAGGGGAAATGCAGTTTTATAATAGAAAATTATAGGAGGTAGGTCACAGACACACAAACAGTGAGTTTGTGTAATTTCTCTATGTCCGCCACACGGTTGTATAGAAAGGTCTGACAACTTCCTATCCTTCTCGTTGGCGAAACCCATACGCTTAGTGAAGCTCGCGGCTGCTAGCGAACTAAAGGCGCTAATAACAATTTTGTTTAGAACTTCGTCAAACTTGCCTTGAATTTGAAACGCGCTATCGTTGGGCGCATCTGTCAGGTCTGGCCGAGGGGTTACCTGCCTTCCCACAAAATAAATCTGAAGATTGGCATCTCGTTATCTTATGACTAGAGACCTGCAAAATTCGCGGTTTCGATGGCCTTCAGAATAGACTGCACATACCTCTGTACACTCGGGCAAATAATGCCGACTTGTAAGTCGTCTCAGCTGGTTTAGGTGTGATGCAATCCTTCTTTGGTTGAAGGTTTATAACTGGTTGAGATTCGTCCAGATGAACAGTAAGCCAATAGCAAAATTATCTGAGAGGTATATGTGTTTGAATTCTAGCCTATCACCGAATGAATCCGCGAATTTTTCAGGTCTACCTATGGAACATTCTTCAAATTAATACAAATTGTTTCTATCCCTTATTTATTCAATGTTAGTGATTTAGATTTTTAATGGTTAACCTATTCATGATTAATATTGCCTAAAAATCAAGTTTAAGAGATTTGTGTACTAAACAGTACGTAAAATTACTGACACTGTTTTTCAACCAGGGTTTTGTTGAATTACCTGAACTTTCCTGGTTTTATCCCGATTTCCCCTGTTCGTTGGGATCCATGATACTCAAACAACACATTTCTTGAATTTTAATTACGCGTTAGTGTAGCAGCCCGGGCGATCGCCCTAGGCCCCCCACGTAGGTGTTTTTAATTTCTGCTTCACTTGTCTAAGTGTTCTGTCAAAAATATGGACACTAACGGGAAAAATTCAACTAAATTTTTTATTACCTTGTAATTTAATGTGCTGGCAATACCTATTTCAATTCATGAATTTTGTATTAGAAAGAAAAAAAAATTCAAAATTTCATTTCCACGTTATAATGACGTGATTCTACAGGAAATTTGATCGTAATGAAACTTACCTGAGGATAATTTCACAGGAAAGAATATCAAAATATTCTAAAATAAATTAGCAAAACCATCATTTAAATTTAAGTTACAGGCTGGGTTAACAATGTTGTTTGAGAGAATAACTTTTTTTCAAATTTTCCGGGGGGGGGGGGGGGGGGGAAGGGGCGTCCATAAAAGTAAATACCCCAAGGACACTACTGCTAGCAGATCTCACACATACACACGGACAGCCAATAGAACTCCAGTCACGTGGTTTCGTCTGACGAAAAACAGACTTCGTACAACTTTCTGGGTGTAAATAAGCTGGAGGAAGGAAGAGAGAGAGAGAGAGAGAGAGAGAGAGAGAGAGAGAGAGAGAGAGAGAGGAAAAAAACATGTTAGAAAGTGGACTCGGTTACAAACACAGTCTATAAGTACACGCGAGAGTAAAAACGAAGATCAACAAACTGCCGAATACTTCTGGTGAAAGCACGTACGAAACCAGCATAAGTTCCCTTGACGCATTTCAATCACAGTTTCTCTTTACTGTTTCAACTTCCAAGTGTAAGTACGGTTATTTATTGATTCAAGAAGTTCAAACTTTGAGAAGCAGCGAAGGACTCGAGTCCAAATCTTGGTCTAAAATATCAAATTTTTTTTTTACGTGGTTCCCCGAAATCCCTCCAGATGTAAAATCTTTAACGGGGACGTAGAGGAATCGAAAAACGTCATTTGGGATTCAACAGTTTTCAAGCCATAACTATTTTCGAACGTTTAATTTTCAAAATTCGGGTTCGCTAAAACATATCCCATAGTTGAGTGGCATACCTATATTAATAGTGAGATGCTGCTGCAAATAGTTTCCCTTACGACGTCATTAGCGATTATAATCCAATAATTTTGTAATGTATACAACTGAAATAACACTGCGAACAGAAACACTTATGTGATTTTCATAATATTTTAATGAGTAATATCTGCCTTAGCGAAGGCAAATGATCAGAATACCAAACGACACTAAATTATTATGGCACAAAAACTGTTGAAACCATAGATAGGATAGGACGCATGGTCGATTAGTTCAAACCAAACATCAACAAAATCAAAGAAAAATTCTAGGCTACCCAGAAGAAGAAGAAAAAAAATTAGTAAAATTTTCCCTTGTAATTATTTTCCTTGCAGGAGATTGAAAATCATGACTATACAACAGGTTTTTTTTTTTTTAAATCGCGTAGTTCCTTCTGAAGTTAATTTGAACACTGCATACGTGCCCAATAGGCAGGAGCATAATCCCAATTTGGACGTCACGTGAGTTATACTCATTCCCACTAGCAGCTTCCGGAACAATCACATCTCTCCTTGTGAGGAAGGTGCGTGTGTGTTTGTGGAGGAGGGGGAGGGGGGGGGGGGGTTGGTAATGCCGCTGGCAGTATGCGAGGGAAGCCACTTCCGCCACGTGGTGTTCCGTTGACGTGTGCGGGCCCCCGAGTGCCAGTCGGGGAGGGAGGGGGGAGGAGGCGGAGGTCTGCCCCGGAGGCGTGTGGTCCGCGGGAGACCTTGAGGCCGTCGGGAGACGAAAAGCGCGGGAAAGCACGTCCTTCGCCCTCGCTCGTCAGGTTCTCCACGAGCCTTTTGAAATAACCACGCAGGAAGCACATTGAATGAATGACCTGGGGGGCTTTGTCTCATCCTTCCACGACTACCCAAGTGCGGCTGTTGAGGCCCCCCTTCCCCGCCAACAATGGCACGTAAACGGAGACGAATATCCCGGGGACATTTCACCATCGCGTCTGCTGCTTCCACAGTGCACGGAAACACAACAAATGGCAACCAATGAGATTGCATTTCAAGGTTACGAAATATTAATTTAATTAAAAAATATATAATATATTAGGATTTCAGATCATAACGTGGGCAGAATTTACACAGGTATATAAAAAAAATAAACCACAAAGTAATAATAGAACACTAGATATTCTTGTATTTGAAACAATTTTTAGGCTATAAACAAACATGGCCACCGCCGCAGTACTCGGCTTCTATTGGTCGCACGGAGCAAAGCCAATGGAAGAGCTCAGCATTGCCGAGCTAATCCGCAAGGGTCCGTCTCTGCCTGCGTGCTGTTGTAGAAACTCTGTTCCGTGAGATCCGTCTCCGCTTACGTGATCCGTCTCCGTTTACGTGATCCGTCTCGTTTTCTTGTCCATTGTAGAACGGACCTAAAATGGAAGCGGTGACAGATCCTGCGAGACAGAAGGTTTTTCTTAATTTCAGGGTATATTTATGTTTACTTAAAAATTTTAAATCATTCTTCAAAATTTTCTTTTATACACAGTTCTTTGCTAGAGACCACAAATTTTGTGACTTTTTCAAGGTTAATATCTTACTTATTTAAGGGTCCCTCCTACCTGGACACACATGCGGTGTGCAGAGCTTCAGAAAAATAAAATAGCTATAAAAAAACTGCTCGAGATATCCGAGTGGTGCCTGCTGACGAAAAGCATTTTAAGAATACGCTGAGGTCAGATGAAGTAGTTTAGTTTCTAAACTGTTATTTTTAGAAAAGTGTAAATGGCTAAAACGCGTGTTTTCGGAATATTTTTTTAGGCATGAAACATCCGGTACAGGTACTGAAAGCACTCAAGGGACTTGAAGTACACCTTTATGTTTATTTATTTATTCGCCATATAATGTTATGGCAACCGCTCAACCTCATGCTTGTCCTATGCACGACGAGAAGACTGCGCGCCAGTTCAGGGTCTTGCGCTCAGAGGCGACACCGCGCTAGAAGCACCAGCGAGCGTCGCACTATTCGTTTATTAGAGGCGCATTCTTTGTTGGAAATAAAACCGACAAATTTACTTAAATGTATAACAGTGTATATGTATACCAGTTTATGTTTTTATCTTATCTGATAAGGTTTGACGTCGCACAGTTTTGCACACATGCTTAAGAGGGGTAATATTCTAAATTATTTTGTTTCTATTATTTAGTGTTTTTGCACATTGTTTTAAATAAATTCATAAGATACCAATGCTTCATTTTTTATGAAAGGTTTTTTTTTATTCTAAACAATTCCTTATCTAACTGCTCTAATGAACTTAAAGGCAAATATTTATACCAGTCCTAGCATTAAATCACGTGGTGTACAGTTTCGTATTAACAGTTCCTATGTAGCCTTCGTCTTGAAACTTTATTTTTAGTATATCATTCATTATATCGATTAAAATTAGGTTTTCAAAAATACATAGAAACCTGAGTTTTTAAAGTTAGAATAAGAAGCTAACCTATAATTTAATTTCGGCTTTCTGTTCTCTTATGATTCTTTAAAGGGTAACATTCTGTTTTTTTTGCATCTTGGATCATTTTATAGGATGCGTACAAAATTTACTCCCCTCTCCTTTGTCTGAATTCGAAGTGTCTGGTACGAACTGCGATACAGGCCAGTCTCTATTATGAGCGATAGCGCTTCTTGAAGACAGTAAGGTTTAATAGCTTCAGACTGCGGCGTAGATATCCATGATTTGGCGATTTTTGACGCACATGTTGGTGTCGTATGAAATGCTCCATTTACGAGCCTGGCTTCTTCTTCATGTCTACCATCTTCACGGAGCTTCATACCAGCAGAGAAGGCAAGAACTGAAGTTGAAGAGGAAGTTCTGATTTCTTACGTTTTCCTTCATTTGCTGCGCCCACAGCTACTCTGGAAATCCTTCGCTGGAAAAAGATAAACATATTGAGATATTTTTTTTTAAAAACTGTTCGTCTCTAGGCCGCCCATGCTTACGTAGTTACACTAATTTTTAAGTTTTCAATTTCTAAGTATTTCTGCTCAGATACACAACGATGTTTAAATGCTTTATATGTTCAAGTTATTTAAATTGTATGTAGGTATTAATGTGTATTTCAAATGCAATTTATGTATGAGAAACTTCGTCTCCCTGTGACTCTTGGACATTGTCACTGCCAAATTAATTTTTCGTTCAGAACTTTCAATGACGGTGATGGCAGCGTTGCAGCATAACCAAGATTTCTGTACAGCTCGCCAATCGGCTTTACTTGAATGAGAAACAACTCAAAGACATCGGTGCTTATTAGAAAACTCGCTAAAGAGTGTATAAAAATGCAGCTTCCGTATGATTTAACATGAGTACTTTGCGCTTCATCGGGCTTCTCGATCCCCACAGTTTTTTTTAGCCATTATTTACAAGCAGTATTTATTTTTATTTTTTTTTCTGATCTGCTTCGCTGTCCCCGATTTTTGTCTAACACGCGAACATATTCTCGTGACGGAACACATGCCAAATTTCATTCTTATCGCTCAAGCCAAATATACACGTTCATACACACGTAAGTACCCAATGTTCCAAAAAAAAGTTGTTTTTTTTCTCCATGAGTAGAGACCGGAAAAATTCGCGGATTCATTTCGTGATATGTTAAATTTCAAATAATCATACCATTGTGCTGCTTCTGCTATTGGTTCACTATTAATATGTAGGACTCTTGGCCAATTAGAGACCGTCAGTGAAAGAAGTATCCAATCACAAGTTACCCACTTGAGGCACCTCAAAATTCAGCACCCAATGAACAGGCGCAGTTTGCCTAAGTAGGCAGAGGATCATGGAGTCTGTCCTGAAGGTCATTGAACTCGCGAATTTTTCCAGTCTCTGTCCATGAGAAGATCGTATTTCTCATGGTGAGCGAAGGTGACCGACGTAACTGCGAAACTAAGCTCACTGCATGCAAGACACCCTGCGTTGAACAACTGCCACTAACTACTGACATGAGCACTGCTCTAACTGCATAGAAACATGTCCAGACAGGTCCAATCTCCCTCAGTCCTTGGTCAGCACTTCAGTCTCCCCGGCCACTCGCTTCCCTGCCTGGGCCTTCTCTCAACAGAGCGCGCGTCGTCACTCATTTTCGTTTTCCCGCTAAAGCTACGTTTTCCAAGGACCACGCATGCGCGATGCGCGATGCGTGATGCGTCACTGCGTGACCACGCAGCACTTGAACCTGTGTGTTGAAACGGGGATGATTTCCAAGGCCGCGCAAGCGGGGTTTTACCGCTCGCCACGGCTGCGTGTCGCGGATGGGCATCGCGCAGTAGTTGCCTGGCCCCCGACTTCAGCGTGATCACGCATGCGATTTATCATGGAGTCAAAGAGTTTTACTGCAGAACAGGACGAGAAATTGATTGATTTAGTAAGGGAGCATCGTGTGTTATATGATTTGCATCACTGCAAGTACAAAGACAGTATTATTCGAGAAAATGTGTGGAAGGAAATTGCAGCTTCTTTAAACAAAGGTGGTAAGTAGAGATTTTAATATCTGTGTTAATAATAAAATAAATACTAAGGCTCATAAAACGTGGTCTTAAAAAAAGTTCTTACTGCATTAAAAAAAACTACTTACGGTTCTATATAGTTGTTACTTATTTAAAAATAGGCCAAGTTTAAAAAATATTTTATGCAGTGTTTAAACTAAACCAAAAATAATTTACGTCGTCGTGCACCAGGAAATGTGGAAATAAAATATGTTCCATTTTGAAGTAGTAGGTGAGCCTAGGGCAAGTTATCACAATAAATTGTTTTCTATCTTTTTTTAAGTTTGATAATATTATGTCTTATTCTTCTAAATGCACAACAAAAATGATGTTTTTTGAAGTTTATAATCATATGTTTTCCTATTTATAGTTACTTAATTTTATGTCAATACTAAGGATAATGGCACATTTGCTAATAAATAATCTATTTTGACATATTATATTTACAAATTTTACACTCAAATACAAAAATACACAGCATTACTATAGCAAAAAGAGAATATTTTTTTTAAGAAAAGAATAACATTTGCATTTACCCTTTCTTCACGTGAAAAATACTTTTTAACTTGTTTTCCTCACATGATATAATTGCCAGCTTACTTGTCCTTCTTGGCTGCAAAAGTAATTTTTAAATTTGTCTCGTATGCTATACGCAAGATGAGTAGAATTACGTCCTTGTCTTGCCATGGGTATCATATTTTCAGTAGGGAGACACACATTTCGGTCCTCTTCTTCACCCGGGCATGGAATTCTTGCAGATCTTAGATGATTATGTATTATGCATGATGCGATGACCAGAAGATCCACTGTGTCAGGCTTGATGGCGATGGCAGTGAAAAATACTCTAAAATATTGGCAATGTATTCCAAAAGCGTTTTCACACGTACGTCTAGCTCTACAATGGCGATAATTATATATTGCTTTTTCTTCATCACATTTAGATTGTGCCCTTGGGTAAGGACGCATTACTGAGGAAGTCAGCTGAAAAGTTTCATCACCCAAAATAACGTGTGGCATTAGAGTGTCAGTTCCAGGAAGTATAGCTGGTTCAGGAAATCTGAATGTTCCTTCTGAAAGTCTTTGTCCTAAGACAGATTTAGCAAATATGCCTACATCACCTTCTTTTCCATAGGAACAAACATCTATTGCTAAAAACTTGTAGTTGTCGTCTACAAGCGCAAGTAACACAACTGAGAAATAGTCTTTGTAATTATAAAACAGAGATCCAGAATGTTCAGGTTTGATTATTCGGATATGTTTTCCATCTATCGACCCACAGCAGTTGGGATAGTTCCATTTGCGATGAAAACCAATGGAAGAACGTTTTAAAACATCTTGGTCAGGTGATGGTATTGAAGAATTCAACATTTTTGAACAAATAGATTGCAATGTCTCTTTTATAATAATACTTACCCAGCTAGGGCATATTCTGAATTGAAACGCCAGTGAACGAAAACTCTCTCCCGTGGCAATAAACCTAAAAGAGAAAAAAATATATGTAGTTATTTATTTTAACTGCTTCAGGCTATCTTGGCACCAAGTCGGTACCCAGAAAGTTCGAGGCCACTATTATCTTAGTGATCCCGTCACCTTAGACTAGAAGAGTAAATCTGTGAGATGTATATCTGTGTGTAAAAACATTAGCTATTTAAACATATTTTATTTTATTTTGGAGGCCTTTTTGGGGAATCGTAAAAACCCAATAAACCTAAGGACGTGAAAAATACCAGTACCCTAACTCACGACTCTTATAGAACTTAGGTTGACGTTTTTTAATTTTTTGCTGCTCATAAAAACCTCACGAAATATGTTTAAGAAAAGGTTTGATCATTTATTTACACAGATTTTTGAATTTTACAGCAGAAGACTGCAAAACGAGATGGAGAACCAATCGTGACTCCTACAGAAAAAGCAACAAGAAACTGAAAACTGGGTCGAAGACAGGTTCACCGGCATTTTCAAAATCGAAATACAACACAGAAAGCCTGAAATTCCTTGATGAAACCTTCAAAGAAAGAGCGTAAGTACTCTTTACCTTGTATATTAAATAAAATTTGTATAAACAATATAATAATTGTTGAATGTTTATTAAAAATTATATATTCTTTATTGAAATTATTGGAGCTGTTGCAATTTTTTTGGTAGGTTTCAAATGAAATATATGGTTATTAGTTGAAAGAACTTCTTATGAATTTATCAAAAAAAAAGTTTGTGTAAACCCAAATACACCAGATCAAACTACTCACGCACGAGTGTGTGTCAACATAGCATAGCTGATGGCACTGTTGATTTAAATTTTTTTTCAGATCAAAATCAAGCATCAACATAAATGAAATAATTGAAAATAATCAAGAAACACAAGAAATAGTGGATGACTGTCCCTCTGAAGAGTGCAACCAATTTCAAGAAGAAGAAAGCGCTCAAGAATCTACAAATTGGCCTAGCGAGCAAACAAGTTCTTTAGAATTGTTAAACAGCTCCATTAAAAAAAGAAAAATTACAGTAAAAGAAAAAATGTTAGATGAAATAAGAAAAGGTCGTGAAGAAAGAGGGAAAATATTAAAAGATCTACTTGAAAACCGCGGCCAAGATCGTTCGCAACATCCGATAGACATATTCTTCTAGAGCATGTCTGAAACTGTTAAGCAATTCCCCCCCCACCTCATTGCGGAAACTAGATTAAAAGTGTGCCAAGTTGTGTCTCAGATGGAACTGAGATCGTTGATGGAGCATCAGAACCAGACTAATCCTAATCACCAACAATGTTATCAACATGTGGATATTGGCAGCGGTTTTCCTGTCTCTGTCATAGATCCCACCCAAATTTGTGAATCTACTGGCAGTAATAGCTTGATTCATTCAACAGATAGCTGTAATTCTAGTGGTAACGATGCTAATGTGGAAGAAAGTGGCTTCGTGAGACTAATTTAGAAAATAACCAGTATTAGTTCAGTGAGTAGATGAATGCATAGTCAAAGACATTTTAGGAAATTCATGAGTACATGGACATTTAAATTTTTATTAAACCTATAATTTCAATATTATTAAGTAAATATTTTTATATTTTGTTTTCGTTTAAGTACTTTGTGTATATAAATATTAAACATTAAAAAGAAAAACATTACATTAAAGAGGCTTAGTTAAATTTGTTTACCTGAGAGTAAGACATAACTTCTGTTCAGCAGATATTGGCCTTTTGACTCTGTTGCACTGCGATCTCGTGATGTCTTCTTTAACAAAGCCTAATATTGTATCAAATATCTCAGTTGACACTCTGAAATATTCTCTAAATTTAGTTTCGTTATCAATTAAGTGACGTAATATCAACAAACTATAACATCCCTCGTCTTCTCTCCTTTTAAATATATCGCTGTCATCTTCTAGGAAGCAGGAGAGCAATAAATCATCATCAGCATCTTCCTCCAACAAGACGGCAGAGATCGCTGCTTCCATCTCGCAGACTTGTTTCCCGCGTTCTAACAAAACAGACCCAGGTCAGTGATCACGCATGCGGCGATCACGCATCGCGCATGACGCATCGCGCATCGCGCATGCGTGGTCCTTGGAAAACATAGCTTAAGGTGGCACGTAGTTTTTATGTATGTTACAAATATACGTTTTCTGAATATTTCAATGCCAAAAATTAAGCGAAAACTTGCGGGGAAGAGCACGAATGTACGAATGGGTATGCGGAACTCATCTTCTCACAAAAAAAAAAAAAAAAAAAAACTAAAACCCCGAATAATGTATAAAATATATAGTGTTTAGCTTGTCTCACCTACCTACATCCGGAATAGCCAGTTGTTTTAATGCCCAAAATAAATCATTCTAAATTCATGCCGCTAACGAACAATGGGGAGTATCATACTTTTGTGACGTTGTGAAAGCAAAAAACAAAATGTGGAATTTGCATAATCGAGCCACTTTGCAAGTTTCTGCGGCTTTAGATACCGTGGACATTACCTGGCACCAAAATATACAATTTAAACTTCAATTTTTTTTAACGTGACAACGTCTAATAAATCGATGAACGCCGGGTGCACGCACTAAAAAGTGTCCCGTTACGCACATTGTCCCGTTACGCTCATTGTACGCTTGCGCCGCATCTATCTCTCTTCCACTCGATTGGAACAACCATCGATTTTACTTTTTCGAGGCACATTAAACTTGAAACACTCCCCTTCGTTTCCTACTTTTCCTATCATCGTCCCATCCTCAACAGAATAACACAGATTGGAAGAAGTTAAATAGCAAACGTGTATAAAAGTCATAGTTAAAAATAATCTCTTCGTTAAAGTAATAAACATATTTGAATTAATGAGTGCAAATAAAAGTAAATGTATCAATTAAATTGTAGATTTCATTTCACTTATTCTTAGTATCCATACAAAATAGTGATAATTCAATAAAAATGATTCAATTTTATTCATAAAAGTATGCAATGTTTTGCAAAGTATGCCATGTTTTTTTATGACGCTGTCACGTTAAACTATCGTCCGTAAACCGACTTTACAGACAACCATTTTTTTTTTTTTTTTTTTTTTTTTTTTTTTAGGTTTTGTCCAGGGACATCAGTAATTCGCCGTGCGGTCAGCCGTAGAGAAGCACAAGGGTGCATCGGCTGGTGCACGAGCAGCGAGGTCCGCGACTGTCCGCGGCGGCGCGTCAAGGTCAAGGGGCACCCCGGGGTGCGCGTGACGTCACGTCGAGGGGACGAGGGCAGGCCGACCGGTCGGAGCTGACCCCCCCGACCCCCCCGGGGCAGGTCAAGGTTCCCTCGGACACCGCCGCCGGTTTGCCGAAGCCGTCCGTCGCGACGATTACCATCGGGTCGTCACCACAACGCCGAACCTTTGAATATATATATATATATATATATATATATATATATATATATATATATATATATATATATATACTGTATAGAAGTCGCCAGCCCAGGTTAAAATTTCTAATACGGTTTTGAGGTAGTTGGTTAATTCACCGCCGCAATCGCCACCATCTCTAGGGCATCGACTTGTGGTGGTCCCTAGCGGACAAGTGTCGAACTCTTCAAACACCCCTTTCCCCTCCCGCTGAACGACCGTGAGCTGCAGTGAATGATGGTTGGGGGGTGCGGGGGAATGACAGCGGGCGACAGTGCTGCGCTCTAACGTGTAAATAACAACCTGAGACGATACAGGGCGTTACGGCAGCGCACTGCAGCGGTGAAGTTCCCAAGCTGCTCATCATACGCTTCTGAAAAACGTAGAGTAAATCCTATCCACTCGCGACTTCTATACTGTATATATATTCAAAGGCCGAACGTACAATAACGCCGAATACCACAACGCCGAAATGCCAAATTGACCGCAACGCCGACAGCTAGAAAACTGCTGTGTACCACAACGCCGAAATACAGTAACGCCGAAAAATGTTGCTGCGGGGAGTGGGGGGGGGGGGGGGGCACAGGAGCAAAATAAAAAAAAACTGAATGAATTTGTGTGCTAACCTTACCTAACCTAACCTTTGTGACAGTCCTGCGATGACATTTTTCGGGGTTAATGTTATTTCGGCGTTGTGGTACACAGCAGTTTTCTAGCTGTCGGCGTTGTAGTCAATTTGGCATTCGGTGCTATGGTTTTCGGCGTTATTGTAAGTTCGGCGTTGCGGTATTTCGGCGTTGTGGTGCGTCCCCACCATCACCGTCATCGTCATCTTCAGCGGCAGCGGTGTCATGGCGCGAGGCGGCGGCAGCGGTGAAGGGGCCATGTCCCAAATTATTAATTTTGCTTCTAACATTTAATTATTTGCACATCGTTTTATAGGTATGCATTCAAATTATAACCATAGTCAATTGCTTATAAAATGTTTCATTTTCTCCGAAAAAACAAGTACTTTTTAAGTGGTTTTTATAACTTAAAACATGAAATCATGTGATATACCGTTTTACATTAACAGTTCATCTTAAAACTCTTTATTTTTAGAATACTATTAATTAAATCATTAAATATTTGGTTTTCCCAAAACATTAGAAATTTTAAGAGTGCAGAGCTTCAGATAAAAAAATCAAGCTATTTAAATATTACTCTCGACATCCGAGTGTTGACTAGCATTTAGGAACACTTTAACTAAGGACGAATAAGCAGTTTTGTTTTAGTTTTTCGTTTTTAAGCTGTATTTTTCAGGAGAGTGAAAAATGGCTAACACGTGTGCTTTCAGAATAATGTTGAAGCATAAAACATTCGGTCCAAATTCTTGAAAGCACTCCTGGTGTTATTACACCTTTGTTTGCATTTTCACCGCCACGTAATGTTAGGTTACCGTTCAAATCTCATGGCTGCCCTATGCACGACGAGTAGACTGCGTTTACGCTTAGAGGCGACAAGGCGCTTGAAGCACCAGCGAGCGTCGCACTTATCATCCCGCGCCTCACTGACACGGGAAGTTTTCTTTTCAAAGACGAGAACGCCAAAACCCGAAGTTCCCCGAAGTTTATGCTTTTTTTCCGTATCTTAGCTATCCTAACCAAATCAACCGTTCACAGTGTTTTCAAGTATTTATAATGTATCTAACCTAATTGGCCATTAGTATCCTTTTATCAACACCGCCATATTTATTTACAATGAACAAAAAAAAACCGAAGATGCACGATCGAGCGTTTGGCTCTCTCTTCTGTGAAAAGAAGGTTTCCCCACTGACACAAGTACAGTCCCTCAGGGAAATGTATTCTCGTTCCAGACTGCGCGGGCATACTCGAGTTCAGTCCTCCTTGCTTTGCTTAGATCACACTGCAGGCGATCGCTGGCATGGCGTCTGACTATATAGTCCGTGCCCCATTCCTTTAGCGACACCCCCGCGGGCTGGTCACGACTTGCCGAAACACACACCGCACACCGCGATTACGAAGGGAAGCCTTCTTTTCACAGACGAGAGAGACAAACAACCGATCGTGCGTCTTCGGTTTTTTTTTTTGTTCATTGTAACTCATGATAACTAGAGACCGGAAAAATTCGCGGATTCAATTCACGATATGATAGGATCCAAAAAAACTGTACCTTTATATTGCTTCTCTGATTGGCTCACAGTTTATCTGAAGTACTTTGAGCCAATGAAAAACCTTTAACCAAAAAATTATCGAATCGCAAGCGTCCCAGTTGACACGTGTCACGAGTCGGTAACAAATGAGCAGGTGGCATTTGCCTGAGTATGTAGGGGATTGTGGAGTCTATCCTAGATGTCATCCAAAGCGCGAATTTTTCCAGTCTCCAATGATAACTAATGGTCAATTACGTTAGGTTAGCTACATTATAAACACTTTAAAACATTGTGGACGGTTAATTTGGTTAGGATAGCTACATTAAAGATACGGTGAAATTATGTAAACGGTTTCCTAGCCCTGGATAGCTACATATTAAAAAAGTTATTTGCTAAGCAACCATGAAATGATTTGACAGTATTTTTAATGTAGATATACTTACCTAATACAACCAACCATCCACATTGTTTTAAAGTATTTATAATGTAGCTAACATATACTAATCGACCGCAAAATTTAATGCCACACCGGTTTATACAATGAGATAGAACGGGGGAAAAAGAAAAAAAAAGCGAGCATGAACTTCGGGGAACTTCCGGTGTGGCTCTCTCGTCTGTGAAATGAAGGCTTCCCGCTAAATGGCGGGAGCTTGGACACTGTTGTCCGCATTTGTTTCGGCGGCACTGGTTGTTTCGGGGGCGACTTTGGACGTTTCCCGCCAGGCCGCCAGCCAGCCTAAACTAAATTAAGAATGGATAATTTAGTGCACGCCTGTGTGCAGAGAACTCGGACTCCATGTGGCGGCGTGCGGTTCAGGTTGAACCCCGCCATGCTGCAGGGATAGGCGGGTAGCGGCGGTAGGGACCCGCCTGCGCCTGACGCCACCCCGACTTGCTGGCATCTAGTAAGGGAGTATTTGGGCAGAGGGCAACACAGCGGGGTTTGAGCTTATTGTTGTGCACCGCACCACGGGCCATATTCGTAAGAAAATGGCGTTCTTTCAAGTATGTATTATTTTAATTACTTGTGTAATCAGCATTGTTGAACATGGTTATATGAGTTTTGTTTTAGCTGTGTAACTAAATTTTTTTTTGCTGCTATAATGCTTTTCACGCTTTAGTTCAACAGGGTAATTATTTTCGTCGTCTCTGCCACCTCCCTCATACAGAAGGTGGGTCCCGCTCGGCAGGCCTCCAAACAACTTGTCGCTCATGAGCCACTAAATTATAGTACCCCAAATATTTCAAATTTTTAAATACATATATTTATTTATATTAATTGCATGTAGTTGTCATTATTCTGCTTTTTTAAAATTACTTCTGTTAATATTTATTTCTCTTCATTTTTGATCATGTTTGACGAACGCCATTTTAAAAAACACTGACTCATATAATTTTTGTTAATACCTTGTTAAATTTTTTTTTTTTATCTGTCATTCATGTATCTTTTTGTTTACTGAGGTGTGTTTAAACTGGCGTATTATAATTATGAGACCACGAGCGTGTACATATGATAAGTCCAACTGAAAATATTTGAATAAGTGTTTGAAATTCTGGAAATAAAATTCCCGGAGAAGGCTATTACATACATTTCTGTTTAATTATTTCTTTAAACATCCACTTTTTAAAATGTATCTTTAATCACCCTACAGAATACAATTCCACCACGATAAAATCAGCAGCTCGGAAACTGAACGTAATTCCAAGTAAATTGACAGATATTTCAAACAAAACAAAAAGTGTTTTGTAGAACTGTTATTTTCCCACCTATGTGAGTTTTTTTATATTAATTCTCTGTAATAATATAACAAGCTCAGCAATCACGTATGAACCGTACACACTTCAATACCCATATGTTCGAAAGAAAATGCACAGTTGTTGTGTTTGCTGTATTTCACGAGATAACGACACAATTTTTCCACTGGGCTTTATTTATATAAGCAGCAAAAATAACATAAAATGACGGAGGAGATAATACCGTGTTAGCTGAAGATAAGATTGGAAATGTGGCCGTAGAACCAGAAATAGTTAGATAACTTCAAGTCTCGGGTCATGAAGCACTGGACTTCAGAACCGCTCCTTTCTTACAAGACCTATGGCCAACCAACTTATTATTATTATTATTATTATTATTATTACGATACATTGCATTTCATGAACAGAGATCAACAAGGATCTCCGTTAATTGCCTGTGATAAAAATAGTAAGCAGAAAGATAGATATAAATAAATAAATGAAGATGTAATGTGCCACTTTTAGTGTAATGGAGTTGTGATAAGTCAAATAAATTCCAATTTTGTAATTTTCAATAACGATTTTTTTAGGAAAATTTCTCTTGATGTAACTGTTTTTTTTTTATCAGTAAGGAAAAGTGATATTGCTTTATTTTTGTTGGTGAACAAACTTTTGCAATCGCATGGAAGTATGCGAATTTGTTTATTGGGAAAAGGAGATTTAAGAAGTGAAATCCGATTTTAATTTTATAAATAATAAATAAATAACAAGTAGTATAAACTACTTATCTGTAACAAAAATATTTCGAGAAAAAAAAATTACGATAATTTTAAAAATAACTTCAACACAGACTCGAGCTTCTAAAAATTAAAGCCTTCTTATATAATCACCATAAGAAGTTAAGTAATTTTGTAAGTACTTTTTATTTTAAGGTGCAGTATTTCTGTATAGATTTTGTGACATTTAAAATCTTTCACTAAAAAACTACATTATTACATACTTCTTAAACAAAATCAAAAAATGCAATATTTTAAAGAATTCTACGTTAAATTTCGAGTCCGAGTTTCGTATTATAAGAACACATGAATTTGCTCGTTACCGAGGTTATATGTTACATATCTCTGGCGAGTAATAAAATACTTGCTCACTTTTTTTGGTTCAACTAAACTAATATTGGGATATTTTAAGTAGTATTAATCTTAAACTATAATAAAACAATTTATAGTATTAATAGATTACACTGCTAGGCTATATATACAATTATACCACGAAATGTATTTCATAGCCTGAAGGTATGAGAACTATAATGTACATCATGCCCCACAACTTCAAGGTGGTCAATTCCTTGCATCATCGAGTGGACGAAAAGACTTGAAAGTGTTGCCCAGGACAAATAATTTTGTCAGGAAACGTACAACTTTTAAAAACTTAAATTTAAAAACAAATAAATAAAGACCTATAAGCATGGCCATAATTATAAATGTAATCTTCTCGTATCGCATAACTTGTAAGCGTTCCAATGAATTTTACGAGAAAGACACATGTAATTTTTTGTCATATCAGAGTAAACTCACTCATTAAGAGCTCCGCTAGTACCTGAACACACATACGGTGTGCAGAGCTTCAGATAAAACCACGCAAAAAAAACTTTTTAAGATACCCGAGTATCCGAGTATAGTCTATTTACAAAAACAAATATTAATTCCGCTAAGGGCGGATGAGTATTTCTGTTTCATGGATTTAATGTATAAACTGTATTTGTGTAAGAATAACTTTTATGCACGACAACACACGGTATATAGATCGTTGAAAGCACTCAAGGGTATTCTCATTTCTCCCCCTTCCCCCACAAATTTATAAAGTTACGGTTACCGCCCCAATCTCACGGTTGCCCTATGCACGACGACGAGAAGACAGCCTTGCGCTTATAGAGATGATATACTGCGAGCATCACCTCATCGTCCCGCCAAACTAACACTGAAACGCCCCCTTGACGAGGCGGGACCTTTGAAAATGGATCTGGAAACGCAACATCATGTAGAGGAGGGGAGTTGAGAAGGGGGGCGACCAGGGCCGGTGCAAGGTAAATTGGCGCCCTAGGCGAAAAACCTTAATGCCCCCCCCCCCCCGGGCCGGACTCCACTAAAAAAATTTCCTTGCCTCAAAATACATCACGTAAGCCTAATATTTTGTCAACAATCAAATGTAAGCACAGGCTTGTGTTTTTTTTTTACTTTTTTTACTTATTACAAATCATAAACAGGTCACCGTGGACTTTACATAATTACTTATATCAATATAAACATTCCAAACTGTTACAAAATTCCATTTTCATCTAGTTTCAATAATCGTTAAACATATGATATGAGCTGTTGTGTGTCGTGCTGCGCCGCCCCCAGCTACTTGGCGCCCTGGGCGGTTGCCTAGTTCGCCTGTGTGGATGCGCCGGCCCTGGCGGGGGGGCGACCCTGGTTACCGTCCGAAAGTGACCTCGCTGTCTGTCGCCCGGTGACGCAAGGCGCTGAGATAACGGGAGGAGCGGTACCAGCGGGGGGGGGGGTATGAGGAAGGGAGGGAGGCACGCAGGCCGGTCGTGCAGTGGGCGTGCTAGGCGCCGGCTGCTAAGGGGTCACGGATCTGTGGGCGGGCGACGCTGACCCCCCCTCCCCCCCCTTCCCATCAACCAGCAGAGAGCTGCAGGGAAGCCTTCATTTTCACAGACGAGAGAGCCGCACCCGAAGTTCCCCGAAGGTTGCTTAGCAAATAACTCTTTAAATATGTAGCTATCCGGGGCTAGGAAACCGTTTACATGATTTCACAGTATCTTTAATGTAGCTATCCTAACCAAATCAACCGTCCACAATGTTTTAAAGTATTTATAATGTAGCTAACCTAACCTAATTGACCATTAGTTATCATGAGTTGTCCAAAATAAAAAAAAAACCGAAGATGCACTTTCGGTGGTTTGGCTCTCCCGTCTGTGAAACGAAGGCTTCCCGCGAGCTGCAAGCCTGCTGGCGGTCATAACAAACGGCCACGCATCGGGAGGACTCGAAACTCAGCGTCGTCATTGTTTTCCTCTGAACCCCCCGCATAACAATCACCTACTACAACTGCCATCTTTGAATCTACAAATGAAGTAAAGTGATCGAAAGTGCGTGACGATAGAACGCGTTGAAAAAAAATCGATTGTCAACAGGTTATTTTTCTAATAAAGCTCGAACGGAGGCACTAGATAACTATCGATCTAGCATAGTAAAGCATTAATAATAATAAACACCTCGTCTTTTTTTACTGCCAGGATGCTCGATACAATTTCAGAACGCTGAAAGTTTTTTTTTTTTATGAAAACAGTCTTCTGTACATTCAGTTATTACAGAAGTGATCAGTTGGTAAACATTAAAGTAATTACTAGTACTTATTATTTAATACATACATAGATTCCATCAAAATTTTTCTATTAATATTCATTTCTAAGTTTTAACGCTCTCTATGAATTCACAAAAGAACTAGCTAACTATAGTAGCGCCATCTACCGTGTCGATTTTGAATACTGCTTGGGTACACACCGGATCACCTAATTGAGTTGCCACCCGCTGTTCCAGCCAGCTCACTGGAGCCTGCTGAAAGTTCACCACAAGCTCTCTACACGTCATCATTTGCAAACTTGGCCACGACGAACTTGAATCAAGGTCGCGGGCACTTAAACGTTCAGCTACACTGCAAACATGCCGCAGGCTTTGAATGGAAGTTCACGTCAAGCTTGTTAAGGTCACCATGGCAAGTAAACTAGGTGAACTTGGCGGGCCATCATTCAGGCTTGATTGAGCCCCCCTTTCCCCCGAACTACTGGGCAATGACCTGATGTGTAGTTTTATTCGCCGTGACATCTGCAACAGTGGGACTTTTCAGATGAGATTTTTTTTTTTTTTTTAACTTTACTGCACACGACAAAAGCTAAAAGTTTGTTTTACACACCTTACCAATGTTATTTTTTAAGTCTGAAGTTTCGTATCCTTCCCCCTTGGCCACCCTGCAACAGGCGAAAACTGTAAGCACGGTAAACTACCAGCAGTGAATTGAACCAGCGGAATTCTATTAAACTTCTTATACCAGATATTTAAAAGCTTACACCGCTGCTTTTGATAATAGTGTTGTTCAGATTACGTAGCAAATTTTACTAGCATAATATATACATTTGTAATCACAATATATAATAATTTTGGGTAGGGTGGAGATTTGAAACTCAATAAAAAAAAACTTTTATTGACCTGTTCTCGGCTTGGCGTTGAGTTCTGGGACACTCTTTATATAACATCTCTCTACATCATTTTCTGCTAGGTTGTTCCAACATTAGAATAAGTGTTGGAAGTTCTGGAAATAAAATTCCCGGAGAAGGCTATTTATTACATACTCTTCTGAGAGAGTAGGAAGGATACTCTAACAGATACGTTTTGGTAAAAAAAAAATCGTTTCTTCTCCCGCACGATCTTTTGATTGGATTTCGGTGTTGCGATCACATCTAGTCACCGTCGTGAGCGCCATTTTTTTTAAATAAAAAAAACAAAGGTAACTGCTGGGTTTCTAACGCTACCTACCGACGTATTATTGGCACTACTTTATAACAACTCGGAGAGTGAAACTGTAGTACTCATTCCATGGAGAGTATTAAAATAATGCTGGTAGAGTTCCTCTGGCACTTTTCCCCGCTGGTAGTTTTTCTCCCTGTTTCGAGGATGCATAGGGAAAATGCAACTTTCTCCATGATGGCACTTTGCCTCGCCCCAAAAATACCCGTAGCAGCCATTTTTAACACTCGCGTCAACACTCTTTGGCAAGCATTTAAGAAACTGGCACACACAGATGTGTGCAATGTTTTTTTTTTTCCAGTGCTTACGAAGTCAGGCCTGACAGCAGAATATGCAGTAGTGTCCAAAACCACAGAATGATTTGTAGAGTTCTGTGCTTAGTAGCTAAGTAGAGCTGTGCCAAACTGTGAAATTGAAGCAGCAACCTGTTATTGTTATTGCAAACGATACCTACCTTTGAAATATACCAGTTAAATTTCACATCGTGCTACTTTTTTTATAAATTCTGCGGGGAAGTACCCGATACAAGTACTAATTATTATATACCGAGCTTCATCTAAGGCATATAATAAGGTTTAATCAATAATTAATAAAGCCGTCTAAAACGTACTAATTTACACATTAATTAATTAGTATTGATATTATCACGGCTTGTAGAAAACATACCTTTGTGATTGTGATTTTAAACTTATTTCAACATTAGTGTTTGTTAAATAAAAAAATAAGTGATGTCAGTAAGCACACTAATATTATAATGATTAAATACTAAAAAAACAATGAATATATATTTTAAGAGTTGAATAAATTAAAATAAATCATTGGATATGAATAAACTCTATTATAATATAACAGTATAAATAAAGTGTTGTTAAATTTTGATTGAAAATATTATTTTCATATCTAAATTTCGATCCCTTATCACACTGTGCAAAATCTTTATCATTTCTTGTAAAGTAATTCCACATTAGGCTATATTTTCTCTTATTTCAGTCTTTCGATTCCATTTTTCTCCTTGCAAAGGTTATTATCTAAACTTAAAAAACTCAAAAACATCTTATACAGCAATCATTTGTTTATATAACATAACTAAATCACGTTTGTTTATCACAAGTTCAAACACAACTTCCCGCACGAAATTAAGAAGTGAAAATTTATCACTTATTTTATATCGATAACTGACACAGATTGCCGATGCCAGGTAACAGTTGAACGTTGCTGATACCAGGTCCAATACCTGCACACTGTGGAATGCATGTTTATGTCGCTGTGAAAAGTGACTACCGTGAGTACGGTATATGAAATGAGAGAGTATGAGAAAATCAAAACCAAGATGGCGGCAGTTATTACATAGTTTAAAGGTACTCCCACATGGCGGCGGTGATGTCATATGTCAATGATAATGATGAAATATTACAATATACATGGAATGATAGCATGAGTAAATTAAATCCAAGATGGTGTTGGTGATGTTATAAGAAAAAAGTGAGGATGTAATCCAAAATGGCGGTGGTGACATCATAGGAAGAAGGTTATGATTACTAATCTAAGATGGCGGCGGTATAGGCCAAAGGTCACAGCAGTGGCGTCAGAGGTCAAATGTCACAAATCCTAAAGTCACAAACTACGGCGCTCGAACCTACTAAATATAACTACTTATTTTAGTGATGACCAATTCGAGCTTCACAGTGTAAGCTTAATTGTTTGACATGACTTTACATCGCACTATTATGCACAGAAGCAAAATAATTTAGAAAACTAATTCTTTAAAAACTGAACTGCTCTCAGTTTTCAGCACACTAAGTTTCATCACTGGGGCTGAATTATTCCTTTTCCTAGAATTATCTGGCGCGCAACATCACTGCAAACAGCCTTATCTGGATGACATGTCAGGCAGATAAGCTATCGCTATCACATTCGAGCACAATGCGATCATACATTCTGCAGTACACACGTGATAAGACTTCAGATAAGCGAGTGTTTACCACAGCACTTAAGCAGTGCGTTTTATGACTGTTCTACATTGTGGTGGCTCAATCCACAAAGAAATGGATATAAACACCACTATGCTTTATTTAATGACACCTTCACAAGGGAGCAATGACAGGGATATGGAATTTTATAACTAATAATTTAAAATTTGTAGTATATTAATACTCTCTTTCTCACGCCATGTTGATTTTTTTCTAGATTTTCATCATTACTTTTATTTAAGGGCTATTTCTAAAATTTTAACTTTGATACCTACCTTGATCTTGTTGTTTTGCCACACATATTTTCAGCAGATATCCACTTAGTGTAATCAAATAAGTGTAAAAAGGCGCGCAAGTGATGTAACTACACTAAGTGCCTGTCTGTTGAAAACAGTTGTGACAACAACAAAGGCAAGCGAGGTATCGGGTTGAACTTGTATAAATAGCCATTAAAAAGTAATGACGAAAAAAAAATCATCATGGCGTACAGAGCGTTAATACGAAACCTTATTTTAATAACACTCGCCTGTACCTCTCATTATTATCGTGACTTCGCTTTAGTTACAGACTGATTCTACTTTATTTATTTGTTAAATGTCGTTACACTAATCTATAAATAAAATAATCACATTCCACTCATACAACTATAGACTAATAATTCAGCAGCGAGTTCTGAGTACTAAAACACATTATCGTTATCTATATGTACATTAGTGAATTACACTCAACGTTTACTTACCATTTAAGAAACCATCATCTACGGGAACATTACGGAAATTCATCACATCGATGGTGGATACACACGTGCAGCAAGAATGGACGAGTGTAATCGTGAATGATGCTCAAGCTACTGCCTCGCTGAAGGTCATACTCTTCGTGATGACGTGAATCCAAGACTTTGAATCAAGCTCACAGGCGACGATTGTTCGGACGTTTTCCAAAATATACGCATCATTGAGTTAAACACAAAAAAAAAAACGTTTTGAGGGAAACTAAAATTTACTTTCCAAAATGTTTTGACACCTTACTATTGTTTTAAATTATATATACATATATATATACACACATATATATACATACACACACACACACACACACACACACATATATATATATATATATATATATATATATGAAAACGCAGTGATGTATACTGTTCAGTGAAAACTTAAAACTTGGTTTTTAAATGTGTACTATGGCATCATTTCTACGTCAAATGTACGTAAGAAAATTATTTTGGTATTATATCACTAGCATGTCGGTGACACGAACCCATAAGTTTTGCCCCTACCAATAATAACTTTAAAATTAAAAGAAAATGAGTTTTATCACTGAAAAAAAAAAGAACTTAAATCCAAATTAACCAACAATCATAAATCAATAACCTGACATTTGAAGAAATTCACTACGTAAATAAACAAACAAAAGAACAAACATAACCTCAACTTAACTCCCTACTAAAAAATAGCCTATACTCGCAATATGTACCATACAATTACGTTAAAATGTCCTTGCAATATAAAAATAAAAATAAAAACTTATAACTTTAATATTAGAATGAATGAAAAAAAAAAAAAAAAACTATGAACTTATATCCACAAATAATCAACATTCACTACGTAAATAAATATTTAAAAAAAGAAAATCACTCAACGCGGTCATTTTAACTTCACTTACTGCTACTACAGCATGTCGGTGACGCGAACTTACAAGATTTTACCCATCCAAAAATAGTCCAACACGCACATGATACAGTAGTGTATATAAAATGTATTAGTGTATATATGCTTATACTTGTACACAGGCCGCTGCGCGTCGCCAGTCTGGTGCAACACGTCACTAGCATGTCGGTGACGCGAACCCATAAGTTTTGCCCCTACCAAAAATCGCTCAAAGCGGCTAAAGAAGTTTGCACTTCAAAAACCGTAAAAACAGTTTCGACAAGTTGAAAACCTAGATACATTTCTCAATAAAATTAATTACATTGACTTATTTTTATCAGTATTTTTATCGGACAGCTAGTCTACAAGAAGCATTTTGCAAATTTTTCCTTCAGTATTTTGCTTAACTTAAGTTAGGCAAACCGAAGCACTCCCACTGGGACGTCAGCCACATTAAAAATAAAACCGTAAAAAAAAAAAACAAGGATGCGTAAAATTATGTATGCCCATTAGAAATTATAGGCATACTTACTTGGCGTAATTAAAAAAACTAACTTTATTTTTTGCATTCAAACAATTAACAGAAATAAAATAATATAAGGACTGGAGTGATATTATAAATAAAGCTGGTAAAGTATAAATGGAATCAATTTAAAAAAAAAAATTAAATAAATACTCAGCATTCAATATTAAACTAAACACGTGTATACAATTATTTATTTAATTTAGTACAATAATTTAGATGAATTTTAATTAACAATGGAAATCAATAAATATGATGAATGCTTATTCTAATTTATTAATTTTGATCAATTATTTAATAATAATAATAATATAATAATTTATAATGCAAATAAATTATACATACGGGAACATAACCTCACTTGTACAAATACACTTGAAAAAGTTTTAAAACACAATTTATATCACTAATATTTACAATAAATAAAGGTTTTTAAATTCTACGGACAAGTTTTCGCATCATTTCATCCAGGTAAATGGAACCTGAGCCGAACGATTTTTGGAAAGGAATCCATCGCGAAGCGTCGGGGGAAAAGTCGTAAAAGAGGGCGCGCCGCGCGAGGGTGCGAGGGTGCGAGGGTGCGAGGGTGCGAGGGTGCAAGGGTGCAAAGGCGACCAGGGCGTGGTCGCTGCTTCTCTCCTGTCGCCGGCGCGGAGATGCGTGAGCAGGGGGTAGCCACGTCTGCGTGACTCCACGATGACCGGGCGAAACAGCTTTTTCCTTAGATCTTCTGCGTCCAAAACATTGGCTCAAGTGTAGTGTTTGCACTGTGTAAACATTTTTGAAGGAACTGTATTTTATTTTTTATTTTTTTTCCTAACCTAACTAAAACTAAGTGTATTTTGGAGGGGTCCGGGTTAGGGAGGGACCTAGGTGCGTCTCAGGCCGAAGCCTATACGCCTAGTCATGCTGGGAGAGGGTCGCATGCATCATGTGCTAGGAGGGGATTGGCCAGCCATGGCAGCGATTGGCGCCATGACTAACTCCCCTCACTCTTAAATCTAGACTATAACTAGAGATAGGTTGGGCCCAGGTAAAACCTGCATAGACACAGGGAAAACCCTGGGCACATTCATGCGGGATGCGAATTGGCATGCATTACGTGTAGGAATTTACAGGAGACAGAGGATGGTCTGGATGAAGTGTTGGACAGAGTAGAAAAGAGTCTACCATGCGGGGGCTGGGCACTTGGACTCGTGCTCCGCTTTGCTAATTGTCCAGTACTGGATTTAGTGACCAGGGACGCAAGCGCCCCTGGTGGTGAGTGGTTGCACTGACCACTCACTCCGCCGCCAGTCAGCACCTAAAATATGGAAGCCATCTTATTCCGGGAATCTCCGAACTGATCCGAAATAAGCCGATAGTTTGTTTGCTTAACGACATTTCGAAAAAACAAAAACCAAGTGAATTCCGAGTTTCAGAGTGTGATTATTGATGAGTGAATCACATCCTAGTGAAACATGGGAGTTACTCTCACACTTTCCGATGCTTAACTAGCTGGATGCAGGCTGTGTGACAATGAATATTCGCGAGAAGGAAGAACTACAACGGCTATGAGAAATCATTTGAAGTCTATGCATAAAACAGAGCTTTGTTAGTTTTAAAAATGCGTAAAAGGAAAACAGGATGCAGTTAGAACAATTGCTTAGCCACCGTCTTCCCACTAAAGAACTAAATCTGACATTAAACAGATGTGGCTTCAGGATTATGTCGAAGAAACGAAACACTGGGATAATAAATGTGAAGTCTTTGACAGTTGATAATTAAATAAGCTTTTTTTGTATTATTTAATATTATTTTCACACTAAAGAAACATGATTTTTTTCTGACATTCATATTTGCAAAATAATCGCATTAATTTTGCGAATGCGAAATATTCGTTCATCACTAGTCGATGGCTCGCACCGATTACACTACCGATAATCCATGATCGCCAGGTCGGAAGTGCCACTTATTCCAAATTATAAATTCAAAAATTGACGAACAAAATGTCAGAGTGCCTCCTGTGAGGATTGAACTCACGACCCCTGGTTTACGAGACCAGTGCTCTACCACTGAGCTAAAGAGGCCCGTGACCTCACATCTCACTACACATGGAGTAAATACTGAAAAGTGGCTTTTTTTACAGACGAATGTTTATATATATATATATATAAATATATATTTCATTATGGACAGAGCGAACACCGGCGGACATTAAAACTCTCTCGTAGCGGGCCGTCATCATAGGCTTGCATCACGTGATGCCAGCTTACTAGCTGAAGGCGTTGCACAAACAACCGAAACAGGAAATCACATTTCAACTTATTTTATTTATTTATTTATTTATTTTGTATTTTTGTTCCGTAGATCCCACATGGAGTCAAGGCTCCGGGATATAGAACATTTCACGTTATAAATGTAGTTCCCTTTTCATACAAATATGTATGTGCAGACATTAATATTTACATGATGCAAGTTACACATACACAAAAGAAAAAAATATATACAGAACACGTTACACAATTTAACTGTATAGTGATACTTGATACTTTATACAAAACATGAAGCAGCTGTTATCACAAGTCCATTCAACAAATGAACAGTTCAATTTCTCTATTATAAATCAAATTAAAGAATTCCTGCAGAGAGTAGGTAGGATATTCTGTAAGTATTTGTTTTACTGTTTTTTGAACACTGTTTTTTTACTTACTGTTTTTTTTTGTTCGACAAGTAACGATGGATCATTTTACCGATGCAGCGAGAAACTAGCCATGAAAATACGTCCGCTATCTCTCGACTTCGTGTATTAACAAATAGTTTTTTTTTCTCGACAGATATTTGTTTTGCGTTTTTACACCCAATTTTAAATTTTTACACGTTCAATTTAGTAATTCGACATTCGGGTGTACTGAGTAGATGGATGGCTAAGCAACAAACCATCATCACATTTTTAGGGCCACAGACCTCTCAAAGGACACAATATGATTGCAATTGCGCGGGCGAATCGTCCTTATATGAAAGGATGCATCAGCGATTCTTTACAGAACCTTGCCACAAAAAAAAAGAGGGGCAGAAGACCATTTAGATGCATATATCAAGGATATTTTAAAGGGTATTAGGCCCCGATATGTTGGATTTTTTCATTTTTTTTTTGCTATAATTCTAATTTTCAATTATGTATCTCCATTTTTGGCATGTAAAGGCATATACAATATCTTACATAAGTTCTATTTGTATACCCTGATGCAAGCACATATTTACTAACAGGCTCTATTCTGCAACTCCCGCGATAAAATTACTTATTACTTCACGCGGGCGACTACGATAGTCTAATAACCACACCAGCTGACAAGTGTTGACTTCAACAAGCAGTCGAAGCTAAGTCCTATGCCATTTCAAACCAAAACATTTAGCACGGAAGATATTTAGAAACAGCATACGACTGAAACATCATGACCGACGCGCATCATCAGCTGGCTACTGCTTTCGGCTTTCGCAACGGTCGCTGTTATTTTTTGAGATGTGAAGCTACTGCAGCTTGTACTGTTTACATTCACGTGTTTATTTACTACTTATCACCTAGGCGTCCAAGTGGCGAAAGGCTAGGAGCGAAAGTACATACATTTGCCAAGGACGGGGAGGGGGAACGCGATTTCAAATGTACAGTACTTAAGCCAGATGAAAAAAAGCAATGTGTCGGCTATCCTTGTCGCAACATCAGCGTTATGTTGCATCGCTCATTATACAGGAGTAAACTTCATTTGCAATCATTAAAACATGCTGTCAAAAGACCCTTTACATTAAAGGATACCTGAAAAATGCAAAATAAAGGATAACAGCTTTTTATTTTAAAAAAACCTTCCGAATAGTTGCAAGGATTCTTGGGTATTGTCGATACAGTCTTTCGTGAAAAGGCGAGACGCTCAAATTCTTATATGCAACCTTTAGGCCTTTAAGGGGTCTGAGGCGCTCCCTTTAGGAGAAATATTACGATAGTCGGTAGTTGAACCAGCCAACTGCTGTATTTTTTTGTTGTGAAGAAACCAACCTGAAAGCACACAAATTTTATATTGCCTAGAAACATTTTATTTATTTATTTATTTAATATTGTAACATATCGCGAAGAATCATTAAACACAAACGAACGACCGCCTAATATGTACAACATTTTTGGTACATCAGGTTGTGCTGATGTGTAAATAATTCCAACCAACCTTTCACAGCTTGTTTCTCAGTGCATGCAGCCGTAAAGTTAAAGAATGCATTCATTCTCTGTATTCGGAAACATAGGAACACTTACACCAACACAACATAATAGCTGTTTCCGCATACCTTCTTAAAGGACCTTTAGCCAGAAAAATCCTTGATAAGTGCATTACATTTGTTGACCTAAATAGTTGCGAGGATCATTACAGAATCGTTTATGCAGCCTTTCGTGAAAGGACAATTTTCTTGCATCCTTTCAATCATCCTCCTGGCCTACGAGGGGTTTGTGGCTATATATATATATATATATATATATATATATATATATATATATATATATATATGTGAACATTGAAAATCGTCTGAAAAATGTGAGGGTAAAAAACTTTTTAAAACAGAGACAAATTATTGCCAAAAAGGTTTTTCTTTGCTCATACATCAGGGTTTTTTTTTGCCGTCGCTATAATTTGGATATCCTTTCACGGAATTGAAGAGGATAATTTGGTTAAGTTGCATGGGTAAAGGTCACATCCTTACTATTCGGAAACAGCAACTGGAACTGTGTAACAATGTGCTTGGCTTCAAAGGACTCCCAGAATAGTACTAATTTTGTATAATGCAACATAAAATGTATCGGTAAACATTTTTATTTTATTTTAATGCTCATACTTTTAAAATTATTTATAGAAGAAGAGACCACAAATGTATAAAAAATAGTTCGAATAAAGAGTACTTCCAATTTACCGTAAGTGAAGTAATTTGAAAGTATGGCTTAAACATTATTTTGATTTACGTTAAAAAATCTGGGGTAAATTGATGCTCAAACCAGAACCAAAAATTTCATATAAAACACACTTTCACTGTTTTATAGTAAAGAAAGTTGAAAATTAGATAAGGATTTTAATATATATATATATATATATATATATACACATACACACACACACACACACACACATACAGGACATAATTGAATTGAAATTATTTGACATATTTTAATTTAATCAAAGTAATATTAAAGTAAGGAAAAAATATATAAATTTTATTTACTATTCTTTCCATCACTGATGACCCCATCCTACCCTACTATTAATTTTCTCCCGTATACAAAAAAAAGTGAGCAAGTATTACAGTACACCTAACTTCGGTAACAAGCAAATTCACGTGTTCTCATGTTGCGAGTACGAAACTGTTAGGAAATTTAACGTCGAATTTCTTTCAAATAATGCAGAGCGTGATAAACACACACGCAAAAAGTGTTGTTTTAAACTGCATTTCTTGACGCGAATCAAACGTAAGTTTCCCACAACCGCCGCTAGAATTCGCTGCCGGAGCAGCTACGTTAAACCCACCGCATCATTTCGTTATTATCAGACAGGAATTTCAAACCGTGTAACGAAGAACGGCTCCGATAAAAGTAGAAAAAAAAAAAGACTTGCAAAAAAAAATATATACTGAACCCCGGCTTGCTAGTATTGTAAATATAAACGGTCAATGCCATAACGTTTCCCTTTGGATTTGTGAAAATTTTCGGTTCCGCGCGATTCGCCACACAGATGGCAGCACAGTGGCACGGAGAGCCGAGATGCCGACACAGATCCCTGCGCGGGGATCGCGGGTGTCACGCAGTGGACTGTGAGACGGCACGCCGGGCGCATGCGCCTTGTTTACCGGCGGAATATTCCGCCTGCGATAAGCCCGGGCTGCCCGCGTCGACTTTCCCCCTCCCCCCCCCCCCCCCCTAGCCGGAGGCCCCGAGTCCGCGTCTCCTTCCTTCACCCCTCGGTCCCCGCCGAGTCAGCAGCTGCCAGGACGACGCGGCTGTGACGTAGTTGGAGTTATGGAATATTATGTGGTGTTTGTATCCTGTTGACAACAGCAATTTTTTTGCTTAATTTGTGTTTTTGTCTTTTGTGTTTTTTTTTTTTTGTAGTTTTCTTCTACAGACATACATGTACGTGCTTAACAATGACGTATGTCCATAACCTTACATCAAGAATTCTTTGATCATTTTTAGCTATCCAGTGGTGTAATTATATTTTGGATGTAGATGATAAGATATGTAGCTGCAACACCAAACTGTATCCCCCGATTTTGTTATAATTCGTTTTTTGAATTGCCTCCAACTATGGAAGCAATTTTAAAGACGTATTCACGTCAAAAATTAAAACTGTTTCCACACTGCAAACACTTGGCGTCCAACCAACATGAAGCAACAATAAACCTGGAAAAAAAAAATTATAGGTTTCACGCACTTTCCACGCAATCACGCGTGCATCTCAATGGGCAATATAAGGAGGCGGTTACACGGAACGCCCAAAAATACTTCAGGTGAACAGGTTTAAGTGAACTTGTTTGCAAACGCGACAGTGCAAGGTCACATGGCAGATGGTATGAAATGTGTTCAACTCCCAAAAACCGATTGTCTACCGTCATCGAATAAAAATACTGTGAATCCTATTTGTTAAGAGAATTACCGTCCGCGTTATTTCTAAAACAATAAAATATCACACGGACATAAGCCAGGAACATTCTCCGTTTTGCGTTTTTTTTTCCCCCGCAAACGACTGTTTACAATTTTATACACTCCACAGCCAATCAGAGAGGCCTTTGTAGAAGAGACGTCGTTCTGAACTACTTTTGCCAACCTGCTGAGGTTGAATGAGAGATGACCTCGAAGGAAACATGTTCAAACTGTGTGTAACCACATGCAAAAGTTAAGCATGTTTTCCAGAAGTGGTTCAGACGTTCAGAGTACCGTGTGACCGCGCCCTTATTCTGGATTTCCGATGCACGATATCTGCCGTTAGCGCTGTCCTTATTCTGGTGTGCTCTGTTTTCCATACATTCGCCATAGAAAGAGACCTGTAAAATTCGCGATTTCAAATCCCTAAAGGATAGACTCCATGATCCTCTATGCACTCGTGAAATTACATCTGCTTATTGGTCACCGACTCGTAGTAACACCTGTTGACTGGAATGATCGTGATTCGCTAATTCTTCTGTTAAAGATTTTTCATTGGCCCAGAGTCCTTCAGATAAGCTGTGGCCCAATCACTGAAACAAAATAATGTCAAAAGTATTTGGACTCTATCCTATCGCGAAATGAATCCGCGAATTTTACAGGTCTCTAGCCATAGAGCACAACAGTTCTAGACACACCTCTGTACTGTAAAGAATCTAAATTTTTGAAGTGAAACTTCTTTGCTGAGGGGAAATAGTTAAGTACGTGGTGGGGGAACCGGGAGAGGAGCAGACGGCACTAAACACACTTTCACACACACTTATACACGGACTCGAACAGCTTTTCACACACACTTATACACGGCCTTTTAACAGCAATTCACAAACACTTTTTTTTATGTATTTGAATCATTGTATTTTATTACAAGAAAGTTTGGGATGAGAATTTTTGATTTGCATTTCCTTCGTGTATTTCATCAAGAGCATCATCTCATAATATATCGATTTTTACTTCTACGGAGACGTAATTGAAATACGTCATCTTGGTTTCTACTGTTTTTGTTAACGTATATTTTTTATATAATTTAATATTAAAATATTAGGCTCTGCTTCAGCATAACACACAATTTAATGGAATTACTTATTATTAGTAACGGACTGCTAAAAAAAATGTTTCTTCCGTGAAATAACAATTTGGGTTTAGCTAGGTTTTTTCCTTCTTCCAGAATGACTCAGTCGTAATAATGCAGTTAATGGACACTAATTTATAAACTTAGAAATAACAAAATAAAAAGAGCAAAATTAAAACTTATTATAATTAACGACGGTATACAAAATTATATATATATATATATATATATATATATATATATAAATCCAGTGTCCTGATGTTTGTTTCCAGTGAACTCTTCACCAAGTCAACCGATTTCGATGAAAAATGGCATTTATGTGTAATTTTTTCCAACTAGAAAGAAAGGAAAGTTTTTATTTCGATTAATGGTCTTAATAATTTATAATTAATAATAAACTGATTATCAATGTTGATTGGTGTTTAAGACCGGGAAACAGTGGGTACTTCGTCTCCATGACAACGTTGCGTGCTCGAGAGTCGGGAAACCATCGGTGCTATTCGTTTTTTCTTCGGTACATTACAAAGCATTGTATTAAGTTTTTGTCAAAATTAATTAATTTTAATTTTATTTCATTTATTATAACTGTAAATAAGAGATTTGGTCTCATTTTTCCCCCCATTCATACAACCGTGCGAAGCCGGGTCGGGCAGCTAGTACTTAGTTTATATTTTTTATGTTAACAAGCCGGGTAGTATCAATCTCGCAAGGATGGGCGCCATTTGCTAGGCGTGATACGTTCCAGTATCAATATGTATCGTAAACAGCGCGATACTATGGACACGAATATTTTTCTAACCAATTACGTCTGACACACCCGTGACGTCTGTGGGACTAAAATGGCTGACTTCCCGAATATATATATATTTTTCATCGTTTTCATGGCGTCGCTGGCACAATGTTACTGAAATGAACATTACAATTTGGTTTTCGGAAGATAGTTAAAATAAATGTGTTGGTAATACTATTATTATTCGTGTATTTTTCTTTTTTTCTTTTAATTTACTGAAACGTCCCGGAGAGCATACCTATATTTTGTAACTATGCTAGTCTATAAGACATATTGTAAACAGACTTTTCCTGTAAAAATTTTTTTTTTCTATATGTTATGGAGTTCAACTCAAAAAAAAAACCTAAACAACTTTTAAAACATACTATTCATGATACTTGAACCATAAACGCAACATTTCCAGCAGTTTTTTTTTTAAGGCTCACCAATAACTTCTAAAGCCTATATCGGAGTCTTTCGCGCCCAGTACCCGTTCGGCGCTCCTGTTGTCGCAAACTGGAAATGTATGAACTTAAATTCACGCGACCGAAAATCGTGTATCCACGGGTATGTGTTGGTGCAACTTAGATCATTCTTGGTCTGAGATCACTGGATCTCAGATCGGAGAGCGGAGGACTCAAAAGTGTTGCGTTATGGGGTTGATGGGACAGTGCCTCCCATTCCATGGTGGTATCTAACCCACGGTTGAATTTGGAAAAGGAGGGGGGGGGGTAGGTGTGGAGCATAAGCATGCTCCTGCTGAAATGTAAAAGAATGTCTAAAAGCCAATCGTTGGCAATATGAGATAGTATAACATAAACACCAGTCACTCACACGTGATTTGTGCAGCAGGTAAAACCGCGGAGTGATCCTGTTCTGCAAATGACGTAGCTGCTCCGGCAGCGAATTCTAGCGGCGGGTGCTGAAACTACGTGTGATTCGCGTCCAGAAATGCAGTCGAAAACAAAATTAGCGTATGTTTTTTTATCATGCTCGGTATTGCTTTAAAGAATTATAAGTTAAATCTCGTGTCCGAGTTTCGTATTATAAGTAGGGACCGGAAAAATTCGCGGTTCCAATGGCCTTCGGGATAGACTGCACATTTCCCTGTACACTCGGCCAAATAACGCCAGTTCATTGGCTGCTTGCTGACTTGTAAGTCGTCTCAGCTGGTTTTGTCTGTGATTCGATCCTTCTTTGGTTGGAGGTTTATAACTTAATTGGTTGAGATTCGTCCAGATGAACCAGTAAGCCAATAGCAAAATCATCTAAAAGGTGTATATGTATTTGACTTCTAGCTTACCGCCGAATGAATACGCGGATTTTTCCGGTCTCTAATTATAAGTGTGTGTGCTACATGAGAACACACGAATCTATCCCACGGTTGAATTTGAAGAGGGTGATGAGGGGGGGTGGGGTGGGTGGAGGAGGCAGCTGAGGTATCTCAAGACTGGTAGAGAGTCTTGGAGGTAGCTGACGCGGCTGAGCGCCGGGCAGCCACAACAAGTCTTTGACGGCGCCGTTTATCAGCGGGCTCCGGCGATAAGCAGCACACGCCCGTGACGCAAGGTGAGCCCGGAGATATCAGTGTTGTTGCGTAAGCGCGCGCAGGTATCTGCGCCGCCGACACTCGCCCGCTGCCTTCAAGCGCCGCGCGGGGGTTACGTCGTCCGCCTGACCTTTCCCCCCCCCTCCCCCTGGATCGCCTCACCTGTCACGATCAGTGCGACCCCCGGTTGACGCGCAGAAAGGTAACCGCAGTCAAAGGTCTCTTCTCGCAGTTACTGATGTGCAGGGACTGGAAAAAATTCGCAGGTTCGATGACCTTCCAGGATATAATAAACAGAGTCCCGGAAATTTCGCGGATTCCTCTGGCCTCAGGATAGAATTCAAAGTTACAGGTGTGCTCGACCCATGTTTACTTTCCCATTGGTTGATTTCTTAGCGAGAACATTTTTATCCTTGTTATTTGGCACTACCTGATTCGCTTACTTCTCTCCTAGCTGGACATCGTTGGCTCACGGTCGTAGAGGGGCGTGTCCAGATAACTGCAGTCCAATCATGAACACAGTGCGACAGTGTGGATGTTTGTTTGTATTCTAGCTTGCGACTAAATGAATGCGCGATAAATTCCGTGGCTCTAATAATAAACGATCCTCTGTCTACTCGGGCAAACGTCACCTGTTCATTGGCTGCTGACTTGTGAGGCGTCTCGAACTGGAAGACTCGTGATTCGATACTGCTTTAACTGAGGGGTCTACAGTTGGCCCACAGTCATCCAGGCTAACAGTGAACCAATAGCAGAAATTGCATAAAGGTAGAGTTATTTGCATTTCAGCGTATCGCGAAATGAACCCGCGTGAATTTTTCCGGTCTCTACTGATGTGTAACATCTCAGATCTCGGGATACGGCATTTATACATGAATCGAACGGAAAGACGCATCTGTGACGGATGGCGCGACCAAGTTCACAAAGCCAAAGGGAAACTTTATAGTATTAACTTTTATTTTATTATTTTAACAAGATGGGCGGTATTGTCGAGAATCAGGTCCAAAGCCCGCGTTTAGTATTTTTTTCAAGTATTTTTTCGCTTTTATCGGAGCCGTTTCATTGTATAGTTTTGATAATTTCTCTTTCTGCTAGTCAAATGTTTCGATAGTCGACGTAGCTGCTCCGGTCACAAGCGGGGTGTGTGGAAAACTACGTGTGATTCGCACCAAGAAGTGCAGTTGAAAAAAAAAATTGCGTATATATTTATCACGCTCGGCATTATTTTAAAGAATTCTACGTTTAATTTCATGTTAGAGTTTTGTATTATAAATGTTTTTGCTACATGAGAATATATGATTTTGCTCGTTACCGAGGTTAGATGGTACACATCATTGGCGAGCACTGAAATACTCACTCACATTTTTAAAAAATTTTACTTCTCGTGTTTATTGGTGGCGAAGTTAAGTCAATAATCCTTTTCTTAAACTTAAGGCTCGACATCACACGCCATGTTGATTTTTTTTTTTCGTCATTACTTTTAATTAAGGGCTAAAACTGAAATTTTAACAAGCTACCCTTTGCATTCGTTCTCGCAAAGATTTTTTCAACATATATTAAAAAAGTCGCGCAAGTTTGCGTAATGATTATCACTTGCGCGTGTTTTTATACCCATTTTAATATACTTAGCGCATATCTATGCAAGTATTATTGAGGCAACAAGAAATCCACCGGTAGTATCGTGTTAAACATTTAGAAATAGCCTTTAAATTAATGACGGTAAAATGAAAAAAAAAAAAAATCAACATGTACGCGAGAGCGGGCTTTAAATACATTTAAAGATTCTCTACCATTAAATTACATAAAATAAAACAATAAAGAAAAACTAAAATAGACTTCATAAGTTGGTAAGTTGATAGAAAACAACCTGAATGCTAGTTAAATATTCAAAGATCAAAACTAAACATAAAACTAATCAATCTGTAACTCGAAATTAAGCATAAGCATGTTTGCTGCTGAAATGTACAAGAATGTCTAAAAACCATTTGGTTGGCAATTTGAGATAGTATAACATAAATACCAGTCACTCACACGTGATTTGTGCATTAGGTAAACCGCGGAGTGATCCTGCTCTACAAATGGCATGATACGATAGTCGACGTAGCTGCTCCGGAAGCGAATTCTAGTGGTGGGTGCGGAAACTACGTGCGATTCGAGTCCAGAAATGCAGTTGAAAACACAATTTGCGTATATTTATCATGCTTGACATTCCTTTAAATAATTATAGTTAAATCTAGTGTATAGCGTATTTGCAACACGAGAACACACGAATTTGCTCGTTACCTAGGTTCGATGTTACACATCTCTGGCGACTACTGAAAGTTTTGCTCACATGTTTTTTGACGTGACAACGTCTAATAAATCGATGAACGCCGGCTGCACGCACGAAAAAGTGTCCCGTTACGTCCACTCGATTGGAACAACCATCGATTTGACTTTTTCGAGGCACATTAAACTTGAAACACTCCCATTCGTTTCCTACTTTTCCTATCATCGTCCTATCCTTAACAGAATAACACAGATTGGAAGAAGTTAAATAGCAAACATGTATAAAGGTATAGTTAAAATAATCTCTTCGTTAAAGTAATAAACATATTTGAATTAATGAGTGCAAATAAAAGTAAATTTATTATTTCACTCCTTCTTTGTATCCATACAAAACAGTGATAATTCAATAAAAATGATTCAATTTTATTCATAAAAGTATGCAATCATTTCATCAATGTTCTGTTATGACGTTGTCACGTTACACTATCGTTCGTAAACCGACTTTACAGACAACCAATTTTTTTTTCTTCGGCGCAATGCTCTTCGGGTACAATGTTCTGACCGCGACTTGTTTGACGATGCGCAGGCAGCCCTGTATTTGCACGCGCCATCAACATAAACCAACAGCTCGTGCGTCAACGCTGCCCTATCTCCAGACCAGCAAACCCTTGAGCTGAGGACCGACCAGCTGTGCAACCTTCGAACTTCGAACTCGGCTCTTCGGGGACACGTCAAAGCGAGACGACACACGGAGTGGACACAGTGAACCAAATGCTAATCGCTAATCGAACATCAGAAAATAAATAAACAAAACTTCTTCAGCCACTGTATGATACTTATATGTAGAGACCTGCAAAATTCGCGGATTCAGTGACCTCCAGGATAGACTCTACTACACTCTACACACTCGGGCAAATGCCAACTGTTCATTGGCTGCTGACTTGTGAGTCGTCTCGACCGAGTGTCTGTGATTCGACACTTCTATGAGTGAGAGTCTCTAATTGGCCCTCATTACTCCAGATTAACAGTGAACCAATGGCAGAAGCAGCGCTAAGGTATAATTATTTGAATTGCAGCATATCACGAAATGAATCCGCGAATTTTGCAGGTCTCTACTTATATGTAATACATAAATTAGTATATCGTAACACTACAAGGACAGAGGACCAAACAACATTGATGATATACGTGTCTTCAATCTCTCGTCTATTACATCAGATAATTAGAATGTTACAAAATCCTACAAATATATTCAGGGCTAATTCACATTCCAAACGAAAATCCCTAGTTTTCCTTTACAGATTTGATGCACATTTAACGTATTTATCGCATACCGAATTTATTGACTTAAGACGCGTTTGTCGTGTTTCAAAAGCATACGCACATCGGTATAATGTTTACCAAGTTTTCTATTTTGTATAGCGACTAAGAAGGAATAAAAAAAAGATTCAATAGTGTTGAATGTCCACTCAGTACAAGTACTTACTTTACTCTAAGAGACGTCGTGTGCGAACGAGAGTTTTAAAAATGTTCTTGGACAAACGCCATTGATTGTTTAAAATGTTTGTAATATAACTACTGTAAGCATGGACAACAAGGTTGAATACATAAAACACACGGAGAGCAAGCCAAAATCAACTGATGTCAAATTTTAAGTGGCCAGGACAGCACAGAGGATTAAGTGGAAGAATTTTGGTCATAAAAAAATTACAGCAAAGACGAAAACGGCAGGTTGAGAACGATAAGACCGTTTCAATTAGAACAGTAAATACAGACAAGCAACAACCCTGGCCACACAGCGATGGACATAGACGAACTCAAAGATGAAACTGAAGAGAATTTCTGGATGACAGCAATATCAATCTGGCAACAGTGTTTGTCGTCTACTCGCACTGGAATCTAAGCGTGGGACAGCCTATAGCGTGTGAATGGTTCTTGTACCTAATGCTGGAACAACAGTAACGCGAAGGGCGCGAAACGACGGATTCTAATATTTTTTTCTTCTAACCAGTTACGTTCACTGATCCGTGACGTCAGCGAGACATAAATGGCGACGTGGTGACAGAAATCGATTAGAAATATTTTCTATTTCCATAAACCTCAGAATTTTTTTTTTCAAAGATGTTTAAACTGCTGCGTTGGTAATAATATCAATAATCGTATATTTCAAAGCTTTTGTTAACTAAATATATTTGTGAAATCTCTAAAATGTGTTCACTAACGGTAATTTCTTTCCCAATTAAATGATAAAAACTTAATTTTATATGTTTGTCTCAAACATGTCGATTAAAAAAAATGCACAGGTTTATGGATGCCGTGTGTTTTTGTTACATATGTAATTGAAATAATAATTTTTTTATTTAATTGTTTATTATGGCTGTTGGTCGCGCGACTGAGATCCGCGTGTTCACAATGACGCGATATTTTGCTGTGAACTCATCTGAAGAGTGGTTTACATTCCGTCGGTGCTCATTTGGTCTCATCGTACTCTGCTTAAAATGTCCCTTTCTCTAAGATTCCACCGTTTGGTAAAAATAACACCACCACTAGCCTCTTTAGCTCAGTGGTAGAGCACTGGTCTCGTAAACCAGGGGTCGTGAGTTCAAACCTCACAGGAGGCACAATCCAATTATATTATTGTAACATTTTAAATTTATATACTGCAGTGTGCATTAAAATGGTCATTTACTCTCTCTTTATAATGCATAATATCTAATATTAGACCTGTCCTTGTTTGTGTGATCTGTTGCCAAATATACACAAAACATTTTAGACAGAACTTCATAATGTGATGAAAATATTTTAAATGTACAATTTAAAACATTCAAAAGGAAAGTTTGGAATATTTTATGAAGAGCATAATCTGAAAATATTATATTCTCACTTTTAAGATAACGTAACTGAAAGACGCCAACTTGGTCTTACCAGTTTTTGCCATCAAATTTCTTAAATCCTTTAATAATAAAAATTTTATCTCCGTTTGACCTTAAGTACATGATTAATTGAATATCTTTATTAAAATGACCGACTGCTGCAAATATTTTCTTTGTATTTGGTGTTTAGTATTTATATATTTTTTCTTTCAGAATGTATACAACTGTAATAATACTGTAAAAAAATATTTAAAAATTAGTATGACCATGGCTCATAAACAATATAATAATTAGTGGGCACCAGTTTGCTCTGAAATGCAATCTAAGCGTGAGACAGACTATAGCTCGTACCAAACAATGTAACGTCTACTATACAGGACACGGAACTACTATTTTCACCGACTTATTGATGACTGACATGTGGTGCGAATCATCTACATTCTGACTCTTTGCCATAACATGGCCGTGATCAATGGCGAACGCAAGGGGAGGGGATAGGGGTGGACATATCCTCCCCTGAAGTTATGAGAAAAAAAAAAGCGAGATATCGATGCAAGCATTACGTTATTTCGGGTGATGCACTGTGAACTGTTACAACACCTGGAATCATGAACCACAAAGGCAGAGATGCAGTTAACCCACATCCAAGGTCGTAGCCAGACGTTTTAGGGAGGGGGGTCAGTATAACCATTATATAATTTTTATTTGAAAATTATCTTTATAATTTAATTTTTTTAAAAAGAAATTTAATGGTCGCATTAAAATTTCATGTAATAGTGCCCTTTAAGAATGCCATCATTCGCACATAAAATATATGTTATGTTTTGGCTTGAGAAAATAAAACGGATATTTTTTTATTTGATTGTTTGTCATACTGTTATTAACAAAATAATTCGATTCGATTAAAACACCTAATAAATACAAAATGTTATTAAATACATAAAACGCACAAAAAGGTTCGTATGAAAGACATGCTTGCAAAAATACGTGTGCAAACCGGCATTAGATGTAGACTACTTGGAAAAAAACAATCCCTGGCGCTTTTGTACAATGAAGCAAGTCGGGCTATAATGGGGAGGAAATACATTGTTTTTTTAGCCCTCCAAGGATTACAATAATTAATCCTTTCAAAATAATATCTGTGTGACCTTATACATCTAGGTAACTTTAATTGTATTATTCTATCTTCAGTTTTTGTTTTTAAGGCTAGAAGGAAGGGGTCAGGGCCTAAAGACCTCCTCCATGGCTACGTCGCTGCCACAACAAAATCATTCAAATCAGCTTGCTTTTTGACGTGACAACGTCGAATAAATCGATGAACGCCGGCTGCACGCACGAAAAAGTGTCACGTTACGCACATTGTCCCATTACGCTATGTCCCGTTACGCCCATTGTACGCTTGCGCCGCATCTATCTATCTTCCATTCGATTGGAACAACCATCGATTTGACTTTTTCGAGGCACATTAAACTTGAAACACTCCCATTCGTTTTCTACTTTTCCTATCATCGTCCTATCTTTAACAGAATAACACAGATTGGAAGAAGTTAAATAGCAAACATGTATAAAAGTTATACATAGTTAAAATAATCTCTTCGTTAAAGTAATAAACATATTTGAATTAATGAGTGCAAATAAAATTAAATTTTAAATTAAATTAAAATTCAGATTTCATTTCACTCCTCCTTTGTATCCATACAAAATAGTGATAATTCAATAAAAATGATTCAATTTTATTCATAAAAGTATGCAATCATTTAATCAATGTTTTGTAATGACGTTGTCACGTTAAACTATCGTCCGTAAATCGACTTTACAGACAACCAATTTTTTTTTAAAATATGTTTTGGTGTTTGTATAGTTGGTTTGTTGGAACGCAGCTGTGAAAGATACTCCCGCCCTCTCCCGGGCTGGTAGCCTCTGGAGGGACCACGGGCAGCGAGTAGGGACCTGCGACACCCGGGACTCGGTGTCGACCACATGTCGGGTCTCGCTGTCGGAACTTCCACTGAAGGGGCCCGCCTCGTCAGGGGTGTGCGTGTGTTAGTGAGGCGGGATGATAAGCGCGACGCTCGCTGGTGCTTCTAGCGCGGTGTAGCCTCTAAGCGCAAGTCTCTGAACTGGCGCGCAGTATTCTCGTCGGCACAGGATAACTGTGAAATTTGAGCGGTGACCGTAACGTAATATGGCCGAGAAATGAAGATAAAGGTGTAATGCAAGTCCCGTAAGTGCTTTCAAGAATCTGTACTGGTTGTTTTACGCCTAAATATTACTCAGAAATCTTGTATTTGAGCCATTTTAACTCTTCTAAAAATACATTTTAAAAACTTAATCCGAAATCAAAAGTACTTTTCAGTCCTCAGTGAACTCTTAAATGCTTTTCGTAAACAGTCCCCACTAGTGGCGTAGCCAGGATTTGTGTATGGGGGTGTTAAGAAGCATGGCCCCCCGCCGTATTAAAGCGGGGGACCGGGGGTCCTCCCCCGGGAAAATTTGGATTTTAAGGTGTAAAATAGTGCTATTTTAGCAGTTTTCGGTTCTTAAATTTAAATATTGTAATGGTAAATTTTTTATTAATTTTAATATGAAATTTGTTTGAGTGATGAATAAGAAATTAATTAAAGATTTGATGCTAAGGGGGGGGGGGTATAACCCCTAACCCCCTCCCCCCCTGGCTACGCCCCTGGTCACCACTCAGATATCTTGAGTATTTTTGAAATCGCTTTGTTTATCCTGAAGCTCTGCACACCGTATGTGTGTCCGGGTAGGCGGAGCCCTTAACATTGAAATCTTTAAGACGAGGTTTCAAAGAAGTCTCTATTTATGCAAAAAAAACTCGATTATATCTCTGACTCGTATACTAAAACGTACTCGTTCAATTGTCAAGAAAAAAATAATTCTTGTAGAGATTTAAGTGGTAACTCTTTTAACCCATAGTCAAATTTTACCTGCATTTCTTTCGTGAAAAAAAAAAAAATTCAAACGAATTATTTTCTGTTAACAGGACACAATAATATTTTATAAGGTATCGTTAGCATGTATTTTTTTTTTAACTGTACGCAGCTGTAAAAAATAATTCATTAATTTTTTAGTTCACTGCTTTGCCACAAAAAAAAAGAGAGAGTTCTAGCCCCCTACCTAAACCAGTGACCGCTCTTTTTCCCCTATATTTTTGTTGCATAGGAATTATTTTTTTTTTAAAAAAAAAACACTAATATTTTTTCGACGTTAACCTTTCGAAACAGTTTGACCGTTGATTGAGCGATAACAGTTGGAATGATTTCAATCTTTGCTCTTTCAAAAAATGCACGCGACAATAACATGGTGCGGGGCGAGTGGGACGAGGACATGCAACGTGACAGCTTGGTCCAGGAGGCGGGGGAAAGGGGGGCGGGTGGTACGTGACGCGGGGCGCGTCGGGGGCGACCCTTGGAGTCTGGACCCGGGGGGTTCTCGCCGTGGCAGCGCGACGCCGCCGACTGGAGTCGGCGCATGCACGTAGGCTCCCAGCCACTCGCGACACACTGGGCGGGATGCGCGGGGTCGTTGCCACAACAGCCCAAATGCCAAATTGACCAGAACGCCGACAGCTAGAAAACTGCTGTGTATACCACAACGCCGAAATAACAACTGAATGAATTTGTGTGTGTTTCTTAAATGTACCTCAACGCCGAAATACCACAATCAAACCTAACCTTACCTAACCTAACCTAACGTAATATAACCTAACCTAACTTAACCTAGCATAACCTAACCTAGTCTAACCTAACCTAACCTTTGTGGCAGTCCTGCAATGACATTTTTCGGCGTTGTGGTATTTCAGCGTTGTGGTGCGTCCCCGGATGCGCACAACTCGACCACAAGCCGAGAACAACTGATCAGCCAGTTAATCACTGTCATGAATTTAAAATATATATATATATATAATGGATAGGCTGTATTTTGGTCTACAGCCGCCAGGTGTTTGTTTCATGAATTTCCATGGCACTGAACGGGAATGTTGTTTATGAGATAAATAAAAATAATTTACCAAAATTTATGTTGATTTATTCTTCGACGTTGATTCGATGAACGTCCTTACTTAAACGGTCTGGCGGTCAAGCCAGAAAAAAAAAATTGCGACACTCGGCCCATCGTTCAACACCAGATTCATCAGAGAGCATATCCACATCCATTACCAAACAATTTTCTGCATTCCCCGTCGCTTCTCGCGAGGCAGACGGCTGAGCCTCGCTCGAGCGCAAATTTCGCGCCTCCTTCGGGGGGCTCGCTTTGACCCACTGGCTCATTTCTCTCGGCTATCTTTTGCCTCATTCGACACCTACGAGTCCGTGACACCCGTTGCCGTGCGGGGTGTGACAACATTGAGACATTGCATCATGTGCTGCAGCAATGTCATAGGACCCACGACATGCGAATCAAAAGACACGATGCATGTGTGAAGTACTTGCTGGATCGGCAACGCTCTCGCGGTAAAAAAGGTGGAAGAGGAACCACATTTCCGCACGGCAGAAGGTCTCTTGAAGCCTGACTCAGTCATCCTCTATGACGCGACTACTGCGGTAGTCGTTGATGCTTTGGTGGCTGGTGAGAGGGCGGATCTAGACCGAGAGCATGACCGTAAGGTCAAGAAGTATGAACCATTGGCTGATCTAGTGAAAGACCGGTACTCTGTTGAAAAGGTGATTTTCTCTTCCCTCACAATCAGTGCGCGGGGTGTTTGGGAAGGAAAATCATTTCAGCATCTATCAAAACTGAGATTGCTTGAAATCAATGATGCCAAGATCCTATCAACCCGAGTTCTGCTCGGGGTGATAGGGGCTGTACGTGTGTTTAACCGCCGTACAGCTATTGGTGGGAGGGCTGTTGGCTGGTGATCCGCATCCTCCTTTTGAACAGTGCTACCTCCTCCAGCTTGTAGTAAAATTTTTAATTGCTTCTTATCGGGCGATTTCGCTTGTTTTATTTCTTTTCTCCAACATAACATGTTTTAGCTTAGGCATTTTGTGATTAATGGCTCCAAAACCAAAGTAAGTAAGTACTTATAGTTATTCCACTCAACTAGCATCACTTAGTGCTCACTCATAAATTCCAGTAAAGAACCAGATTCGTCAGCCGTTTTACTAAAAGGTGCCCTGCGCGAGGTTAGAAACTGGTTCCAATGCATACTAGCTGACGTTTTAGTCCATCGATACAATTGTTGCGGCAATAGCAGCACCATCGCACATCAATGAAACAGCCTTTCTAATTTTCTAAAGCACTTTTTAAGTACCGTTTATTTCTTGTTATGACCATTAAAGTGTACAAAATGTATTCCAGCATAGTTTCGCTACCAAAAAGTTTCAATTTCCACACCAACACTCTTGATACGTCCCCAGATCTTTAAGAAAGTGTCTATATAAGAGGTAATTGCGCCAAAGGAGAGTCCACCATTTAGACGATATCACCAAAAAAAGTCAGCGGAATTTCAGCAACAGATAGGTCACGGACAGGACAACAAAATCCGGTCCCTGAAAATAAGGGACTGGCAGTGTCCTATCTAAGGGTTTGTGAGCGGTTTTGTACAATTTTAAAACGGTTAGGGTACAGACGTAGCATATTCAACACATAAACTCTTATTTTTGTGTCTTGTTATACCGGCCCGAGAGTATAATCCAGCACCCTGAAATAAATCAAATTCGTTTGAGCATTGAATTGTCAACCATGCGACGTAAAAACATTATGAAATCCATCAGTAATCTTGCCCAAAAATAAATAATCACAAATAAAACTCTCTAGCTATCACGGACTAGGTAAGGACTGCCTGTATCAAGGCTACGAAGGAGGCTTTTTAAAAATAATATTCCAAATAACGGCTTTATAACAAGCGAGGTGACTAACGACAACCTGGACAACTCAGCAACGAACATAAGAACCCAACAATGATACTAAAAAGATATTCCGGAAGAAACGACAACACAGTGATGCACAGACACACCATGCGATGATAATAAACGGGTCGTTACCACAACGCAGAAATACCACAATGCCGAAATACCACAACGCCGAACGTACAATAATGCCGAATACCATAACGCCGAATGCCAAGTTGACCTCAACGCCCTAGCTAGAAAAATGCTGTGTACCACAACGCCGAAATACAGTAACGCCGAAAATGTTGCTGCGGGGAGGGAGGCCACAGGAGCAAAATGAAAAACAACTGAATGAATTTGTGTGCTAACCTTACCTAACCTAACCTTTGTGGCAGTCCTGCAATGACATTTTTTGGCGTTAATGTATTTCGGCGTTGTGGTAATTCGGCGTTGTGGTAGACAGCAGTTTTCTAGCTGTCGGCGTTGTAGTCAATTTGGCATTCGGCGTTATGGTTTTCGGCGTTATTGTACGTTCGGAGTTGTGGTGCGTCCCCATAATAAACAGCTATTCTGAACAACCCGACGACGACAGCACACAAGAAAACAGCAGGTATAGTCTTCCTAAGATAAAACCGTTGATAAGTTTAGGGAACTGACATCTGCTCCCATCTGGCACAGACAGACATCCAGTATGATCCAGCCATGGCGTATGTCCATGAGTATATTATTACGCACTGCGAGAATCATTCAAAGAACGTGCCCTTCATAGCATCTGATAACTCGAGCCCGCCTTGCCAGGAATGTACTCGTGTTTGTGAGGCGAGATCGTAAGTGGGACGCTCGGTTGTGCTTCTAGTGCCGTATCACTTGTGGAGTGCCTTGCAGTCTTCTCGTCGTGCATAGGGCAACCATGAGGTTTCAGCAGTAACCAAAATATTAAATGGCAGAGAAATACAGATAAAGATGTAATGCAGGTCCCTTCAGTGCATTCAAGAATCTCTACCCGGGTGTCTCATGCCTAAAGATTAATCTGAAGACGCATTTTAGCCATTTAAACTCAGCCTGTTCTTAACGTGTCTCGTGAACAGACACCACTCGGATATCTTGAGCAGCTTTCCAAGCCACTGAAGCCATGCACACCGCATGTGTGCCTGAGGTGGACGAGGTCCGCCACGTCAGGGGTGTATCGGAGTTAGTGAGGCGGGATGATAAGCTCGACGCTCGCTGGTGCTTCTAGCGAGGTGTCGCCTCTGGACTGGCGCGCAGTCTTCTCGTCGTCACAGGATAACTGTGAAACTTGAGTGGTGAACGTAACATTACATGGCCGAGGAATGAAGATAAAGGTGTAATGCAAGTCCCTTTAAGTGCTTTCAAGAATCTTTACAGGTTGTTATATACGGCTAAAATTTATCTCTGAAAACATGCGTTTTTAGCCATTTTTAACTCTTCTAAAATTACAGTTTAAAAACTTAATCCGAAATCAAAAGTACTTTTCGGCCCTCAGCGAACTCTTTAAATGCTTTTCGTAAACCAGACCCAACTAGGATATCTTGAGTGGTTTTGGAATCGGCGATTTTTTTTTTTTCAGAAGCTCTGCGCACCGTGTGTGTGCCCGGGTAGGCGGGGGGCTCAGGGCTGCGTCTGGAGCACCTGCCGGCAGGTGGGGCGACACTGCCCTCACCTGCGGGAGCCTCCCCCCCCCCTCCCCCACTGCAATTAGCGAGCCGATCACAGGGCGGCCCGCGGCCGGCGGAAGGACTCGGCTCGTGTCTGTTCCTGCCCGGCAGGACGCGCGGCGCGCACCTGCCGCGGAGGAAGCCACCACTGCACCCATCCGGAGCCTCGTGTTTGGAACCGCATCACAGCAGGCGAGCCCACCATTGAAGTAGCTCGGCTTCTGGGTTGCAGCCGCGTCCTTGGCGAATCATTCACCGACGTTTCGGTCGACATTGCAGTCGCCATCATCATCAGGGAGCAGTTAGTTACCTTTACCTACTGTAGGTAACTGCTCCCTGATGATGGCGACTGCAGTGTCGACCGAAACGTCGGTGGATTATTCGCCAAGGACGCGGCTACAGGTAACTGCTCTCCCTGATGATGGCGACTGCAATGTCGACCGAAACGTCTGTGGATTATTCGCCAAGGACGCGGTTACAGGTAACTGCTCTCCCTGACGATGGCTACTGCAGTGTCGACCGAAACGTAGGTGGATTATTCGCCAAGGACGCGGTTACAGTTAACTAATCTCCCTGATGATGGCGACTGCAGTGTCGACCGAACATCGGTGGATTATTCGCCAAGTACGCGGTTACAGGTAACTGCTCCCTGACGATGGCGACTGCAATGTCGACCGAAACGTCGGTGAATTATTCGCCAAGGACGCGGCTACAACCCAGAAGCCGAGCTACTCCAGAAAATGGCCGTGAAAGCCTGCGAACATCATGAACCTACAATTGTTTGACTCACGCGAAAATAAACAATGAAAACTCAGTAATTGTCAGCAGCAGAGACAGTGGAGGTCCGAGTAGAATTCACACACACGGTAACTTTAAGACTAGATTATTTTTATGTGTATCATCTTAGCTCTCCGTATGCGGCATTTGGTAGGGGTAATTTCGAGAATGGGACGGAAATGTGTAACCACTGTGCTGCCATCTGTGGCGGATGGCTCAAACCAAATTTCGCAAAGCCAAAGAGAAATTTTACAGTACCAACTGTTTAGTGAATTATAACAAGATGGGCAGTATTAAAAAAAAAATTGCTTGTCGAAAAACGGGTCCAAACCGGGGATTTAATAATTTTTTTTTCCAAGTATTTTTCGCGTTTATCGTAGCCGATAAAATTTCTGTCTGCTAATCAAATGATTAAATAGTCTTACGTAGCTGCTCCGGCAATGAATACTAGAGGCGAGTGAGGAAACTAAAGTGTGATTCGCGATAAGAAATGTAGTTGAAAACACAATTTACGTATATTTATCACGCCCGGCATTACTTTAAAGAATTCTACTTTAAATTTCGTGCCTGAGGCCCGAGTTTCGTTTTACAAGTGTATTTGCAACACGGGAACACCTGAATTCGCTCGCTTCCGAGGTTGTGCGTTAAACATATTTGAGGGGTACCGAAAGACTCACTCACCTATTTTGTTTTAATTTTTTTAATTTTTGGGGTTTGAAAAATTTTACGTTAAGTAATGTGGACGGGGCCTAACAAAATTATTTTATTAGAGGTCCTTAGTTTCTCTCGTCGGCCCTGATAACGACAGCTGACCAAATACCCAAGCATCCGAAAACGATATAATGTTCCCTACCAAATAATTGGTTCTTTGCTGTGCCTATACGCATTTTTAAACAACTAACACATAAACACATAAAACACATAAACCTTTTGTAATTGTGTCCTACTGAATAAAAAAGCTTAGTACCCGGATCATTATTTAATGTATTTTATCAAGCTTTGTTTTTTTTAAGATCAATAAATTATTCATGCCTCAACGTGTTAAATCTTAATAAAGTAAAACAATAGTCCCATGATTACCGTTTAATTGTGGATTTATATGATGATTTCATTTTTAAAAAAAAAAACAATTAATTAATTGAACTTCATCCAGGTAATGAAGACGGTGTAACTAACTCCCTTATTTCGACGCACACGACTTAAATTTCAAATGCGCAAGTTTGTTGGTCTGACGTTCTGGACCATGCAAGAGTGTTACAAGAAATGCCAGTTAGCAACATCAAACAGCAAGTTTAATTTTTTTTAAAAGTTGCGATGACTCAACAAATTGTAACGAAAAGTGCAACGCTCAGGGTATTGGCACTCGATGGAGAGAGGAAATATTGAGCACCCAAAATTTAAATACAATTATAATTGTGGAAATACGTAGAGACATTTCCAATAATGTGAAATTTTTTAAATACGTTACTGTGTTCTTTGTTGTTTAGTTTCACCAATGAATTAGATTATTTAAGTGTGACGTTTCACTCCTAACACGCGTAACGGCCAATCACCCATCTCTGTACCATAATTTTGGTAAAGGTACCACTATTGTGAGTGTGCCGCACCACGATACGACACTGAAGATCCTACGCACCAGCACCTACCCTCCGCGACCAGCTGCAACACTGACCTACACTGTTGCCAACATTACGCACCTGTCTATACCAAGGGGTTTGAGACAAAGCGAGGATAAGGGGAGGGCGGGATGAGAGGGACAAAAAAAAAAAAAAAAAAGGAGCCAACACTCTTTGATCCAAGGAAAAAAAAAGAGGCACTGAAAACACACACTGAGAACTAAGTATGGTTTTTGAAACCCAATTTCGGTACCCAATACCCATCGACACTATTAATACGAGGGTGTATGAATACGTAACGCATATAATGTAAAAAAAAGAAAGAAGCAATTAATGGCAATATGAAACAGTAATGAAATTATTACCCAATTACTACTTTTCCACATAACTTCCATGAATGTTGAGGCATTTGTCCCAACGATGGATCAGTTTGGAAATCCCGCTCTCATAGTCGGCTACGCGCGGCCCTGTATGAACTCGTCGTCAGGGTCAGACTTCTTACCGCCGAGGATCTTCTTCATGGGTGGAACATCTTCTTGGGACTTCTTCATGGGTAGAACATTTTATTGGAACTTCTTCATGGGTGGAACATTTTATTGGAACTTCTTCATGGGGGGAACATCTTCTTGAAACTTCTTCATGGGTGGAACATTTTATTGGAACTTCTTCATGGGTGGAACATTTTCTTGGAACTTCTTCACGGGTGGAACATTTTCTTGGAACTTCATCATGGGTGGAACATCTTCTTGGCACTTCTTCATGGGTGGAACATTTTCTTGGAACTTCTTCATGGGTGGAACACTTTCTTGGAACTTCTTCATGGGTGGAACAACTTCTTGGGACTTCTTCATGGGTGGAAAATTTTATTGGAACTTCTTCATGGGAAGAACATTTTCTTGGAACTTCTTCATGGGTGGAACATCTTCTTGGCACTTCATGGGTGGAACATCTTCATGGGTCGAACATCTTGGAACTTCTTCATGGGTGGAACATCTTCTTGGAACTTCTTCAGATGAAAATTGGAGGGTACTCGCTGCTCCTTCACAGTTGACGATGTAATCACTAACTTATTTTTACCGGTGACTGACGAACGCTATCGGCACGTGGAATCACGATCTATTGCTTTGCGCCCAGTCAGTAGCGCCCTCTGGTTCCATTCTTAATAAATAATTTCATTTTTACCAATTATTTTCCTGCTTAATAATTGAAATTTGCGTAAACTTATCGATACGCCCTAGTTTTAAGGACAGTTGTTCCGATGGTTGTTTTGGTGCCACAGAGCTGTCACTGCAACACACAGAACTGTACTCGTGGAAGTTACGCGACATTTGAGTTTTGTTTGAAGCCAAAACGTCACCCACGTACGGAGAACGAAGTTGAAAGTATTCTCGTCGTTAACTAATCCGCACGATAAGTTCAGAAACGAAGGTCTCTCAGTTCACTCCGCGTCACAGCGATAACTCGTGGATCCAGATTGCGCTGACCTCAGTCGCTATCTATCGAAATATTCGCCAGTTTCAACACAAGCTCACATGGTGTCTCACGCTGCAAATGCATGACACAAAGCAACAGAGATATTTACAGTCCACACATCATTATTGTTTGTTTACGTTCCAAGCGCTAAAGAAAAGTTTAGAATAATAAAAAAAATACACCACGATTTCCACACTCTAGAGTTTATTCTGTCTTCCCCCTGTCCGAGCTAAAATGTTTATCCAGTTAATAAATAAATAAATGTAGAAAATATTATTATCATCAAAACATTTTCTAACAAACACACATAATATGTATAAATGACTATAAAATGTTATCCTACACTGTAAGTTTTAAATCCACAATACGTAACAAAGACTTGTCAGTCTAAGGAAGAAAAGAAATCACTTGTTTGATAAAACTTTGAACTATTGATTGTGATAATGCGAAATACTACAGATATTTGATTGTTCTTCAAATTAATATAATATTTGTATTTTCAAGTTCTGCAAGTTATCGTAATTATTATAATTTGCGCAAATATTTTACACCCATTTAATTACACTTAGCAAATATACGTTGAAAATATTTGTTCCAGAATAACAAAAGCAAAAGAGGTATTGTGTTGAATTTTCAGAATAAATAGGTACTTCGAAAACTACCTACGCAAGGGATTTTTTTTTGTTTGGAATGAACGTTTGTTCTAAACCGTCCATGAGAAAAAAAAAACATGTTTTAATTTAGATCATGAATAAATTTAACTTGATACTGAATTAAGTAAAATACATTTACGGCACATACTATTTAGTTATTTCTATTTTCAACGAGTCACATGTGATGCTTCAAGATTTTGACGAACTTAGTGTCAAATAACTACGATTTAGAATTCAACGTTGATTTATCGCCGAGAGACTGGTAACTGCGCTATATGTATTGTGCATTTGAGTTTGAGAACTATTCAGTGAGGTGAACTTTCGGCAAGGTTGCAGAGTGGCAAATAGCTTTTTTTTTTTTTTTTTTTTTTTTTAAATAGAGAGACTTCAGTAGCGAACTACGTTTAATTTGTGTCTACTGAGCAATGAACTGTTTAGTACTTGGAGGTATGCCCAATTGAATCACAGGACTGAAAGAGTGTTTTAAATGATGATCACCTGCGTGAATGGTATTTGTTAGATAATTTTAGGTTTAATTATAATGAAATAATTACGTTAGTCTTCACCAGTAGCCTTATTGACTTGACTTTGCTTGTTTACTTTAAGTTTAAATATTTAATTCATAATTTTTAATAAAGCTTAAATTCACTTGATTCTATTCTCCTTCTTTTACACATGGGCTTGAGCTCTCAAAAATTACTTTAGTTTATTTTTTTTTGTCACTAAGAAGTTATTGATGATGATATTCAGTTTTACCCTATCGCATGATAGCTGTAATATAAATAATATTTCATCTAATGAATCAACCATAATCCCGTGTAACTAGATTGGACTTGTTTATCAGCAATTTCAGACCGAACACTGATTTAAATATAGCAGTTTTGGTAAACTAGAAATTCAATTGTGTTAAATGGTGTTTAAATACGTTATGCCAATATGCCATGCTGGGTTAGTTCAATGTAACCTTATTGTTATTGTTTTGATATAGAATGTCCGAGTAATTACAGAATATAGTCTAAATATTGTTTGAGGTCAATTTAAGTTCTTCCTATGCTCTTAAGAAGCTAATATAATTTAAGTACTAACTATTCAAGATATATGCAATGGCGCCTATTTTCAAGGGGGAAAAAGAACAAACATACAAGTTGAGAACAGTTTTGGGTTGCTAAACAATCTATGAAATAGTAACATCATAGGTAGATAAAAAAAATGACTGTCGTGCTAACGTAGGGTATTTATGGCAGTGTCAAAAATTATTCAGACATAGGTTTTTGGTTTTTCTCTAAAAGAGATATACCTACTAACTTAATTTGGATGTTATATATGTCTTATTAAGAAAGTTATAACGATTTTTTTTATAAAACATCCACCATTTTTATCCTTTGGTCGTACTTTGCCCATTAATGAACTCGGCCGGAATTTTCCATTACTTTATTTTCTGTATCAGTTTGGAAGTGATTTGTTCAAAATTACGACAGTTATTGTGCCCATAAAAAATAGGCTATGTATAAACTTTTGATTTTTAGAGGTCTATGGATCATGAAACGAAAAAACTATGTAAAATTTTTCCTGAAGTCGGACCACGGTAACGCTACAATAAGTAGTCTTCTTCGAAATCCAACTAAACATTTCCAGTGACTTGTGAGTGTATGTTTAACTATTAAATTCAATCTTCTATCTTGCAAGGTTTGGCAAAGTCATTCAGGGTCGACTAAAATTATGTTACCAAAGCACATTCAGGGTCGACTAAAATTATGTTACCAAAGCAAGTATTGTCTGTAACTGTGAGAAACAAGACTTTAACTCCGAACCTGAGAACCAAATGAGCCTTAGTCACAAAAGGGCAACTTTTAAGGAGAGTGAAAAAAAAAAACTGCTCTTTAAATAATACTGCTACAAGTGGGAATACAGGTACGGAAAGGATAGCCCACAATTAATAAACTAGAGTTTATTCACGCCATTTCATAAAATAAAACAATCTGAATGACTGTTCACACATCAACCACACTTTCACAGGTCCACTATTTACTTCCCCCACTGGAGCTCGGCTCGACAGTGGCTCTCTCTACTATTCGTTCTTACCGCGCACCTCTGTCCCTACACACCGCCTCGCACTACTTACTAGTCCGCCGCGCATACAACACCAGCCCCGATGCTCCGACCTTAGCAAACGAAGCTCATCATTCGTCGTCCGCTATCGCTCTCCAAAGGAGATCACTCACTCTTATCTCTTCACTCACTCTAGTATCGCTTCACCAGCCTCTCTCATCGATGTCGCCACCAACCTCACTCCCCCCCCCCTCACTCTCTCTCACAGCAGGTCGGCCTCGCCTTATATACCTACCTGCGTTACACATGGAAAGGTCTCGAAGCCCTCCGAAGTGTCACGTCATCAACACACTCGAAGCTACGAGAACAATGGCGTTCTAGTTACGCCACTTCACGGAACCGAACGGGGTTCGAGGAACCTGTCAAACCTTCCAGAAACAAAGAGGCTACACGGACTCCCGGGACAGATGAAGGCTCAATAATGGGAAGTCCATGCAGCGGTAGTGGGCATGTGTCGTTTTGCCTAAAGGCATTTGCCTAATTTTAGGCAAAACGCCATTTAGGCAAAACGCTGTTAGGCAAAACGCCGTTAGGCAAAACGCCGTTAGGCAAAACGCCATTAGGCAAATCGCCGTTAGGCAAATCGCCGTTAGGCAAAATGCCGTTGGCCAAATAGTAGTTAGGCAAAACGCCGTTAGGCAAATCGCCGTTAGGCAAAGTGCTGATAGGCAAAAAGGACGTTAGGTTAGGTAAGGTTAGGTTAGCTTAGGTTAGCTTAGGTTAGGTTAGCTTAGGTTATGTTAGGTTAGGCTAGGTTAGGTTAGGCAAAACGCTGTTAGGCAAATCGCCATTAGCAAAATCACGTTAGGCAATTCGCCGTTAGACAAAACGAGGTTTTGCCATCATAGTAAAATTTTGGCAAAACGCCGTTAGGCAAATCGGAGGCGGCAAAACGCCGTTAGGCATAACGCCGTTAGGCAAATCGCTGTCAGGCAGAACTCCGTTAGGGAAAACGCCGTTAGGCAAATCACCGTTAGGCAAATCGCCGTTAGGCAAAACGCCGTTAGTCAAATCGCCGTTAGGCAAAACGCCGTTAGGCAAATCGCCTGTTACTCGCGGTAGTGTTTGGACGGGCGTTAATTGTGTCCTTAGAAATCCCGTAGACTGACACGCCGGGCGGGCTGGCCGGCATCGTCTCTAGCAGCCTAGCAACAATACGTTGTTTTCCATCAGCCTCCTCATGTGTGCGGTCGGCAAGAAGGAACTTATGATTAATTTATTCCAACTGGGGGACTTTCCCCAACAGCAGCAAGTATATTATAACTGGACTTGTTTTTCTGGCTCAACTAAAGAACTTCGACTGATATAACTAACACTTAGTGCTTTAGAATAATTTGTGAGCAATTTGTTCGATATATAACTAATTTTAACACATAATCTGAAATAAAACAAAAAATAGTTAAATAGGCTTGTTTGGCAATGAGCTACAGAACTTTTAACTTATTCACTTTAAAGTCTCAGGACCTGTAACGGCTTTACCCGTCGGGAGGATAACCATTCACAGCACAACACATTGCAGATTTACTTATCGCATGTTAAAACGCTTATCTCCACACATTCAGCACACATTAATAAACGTGGGATGGTCGTGTTATCGGAAACTGCAGATGGCTCGCGAGGGAAGCGCTGATAAAACGCGACCTCTTTTTTTTTTTTTTCCCTCCACTACACGACTAAACGTTCGCTTCGAGACGGCGTCCAATGAACGAGCTACAGGCTGTAGAGAGCAGTTTATTTATTTATTTTTTTCTATCTGCCTAGTGCTCTGAGGACGTTCAGTACCGAGAAACAGACGCAGCGCATTGCGATAACAGTTCCGCGAACAACAGAATGCGAACAGATAAAACCAGCTGAAGAAGAGAAGCGGAGAGATAGCAAGTTGGCTCCAAGGACAACCGCAGTCTTTCTCTACTATAGCCTGTCCCACTCTTAGATTGCAGTGCGAATAAAACGGCGTCCACAGTTGTCCGAATGATATTACCCGGCTCGTTAACGTTAAATATCTTATTTTGAATACCATTGTTAGTTAACATCAGATCTAATTTCTTTTAAATTGTACTTTTTGTGGTTTTTAAGACAGTAAAATAGTGTCTATTGACAGTATTATTACGGTTGTATTCTAACAAAAACCATAATAACTAAACGCTAAACACCAATTATTATTTCACAAGAGAAACGATTTGTATCAGTCGGTCACTATTAATATCAACACATTACATTAAATTATGTGCTATGATCAAACAGAGCCATTTTTTTTATTTATATGATACAAATAAAATACGTTGTTGACAAAAACGGTTGAAACCAATATGTCATCTATCAGTCACGATTCCTTGGAAGTAAAATTTGAATATTATTAGATGATGCTTTTGATGAAATACAACAAAAAAATGTATTTTTTTTAAATTCTTATTGCAAATTTCCCTTTAAAATACTATGATTCAAATACATTTTAAACAAATTTTCATTACATTATAAAGATGTGTCTAAAACTGTTGTGCGGCTCTGACGTACCTACATCTGGAAACAGAGCACACCGAAACAAGGGCAGCGCTAATGGCAGAAATCGTGCACCTGGAAGGGAGACAGTAAATTACCATTAAAATGCACACTGCCAACTACGAATGAGACGCGCTATAAAGACACGGCTGTAAGAATGATCGAGAACTCTACAGCGTTCACAATGATTCTGATACTTGTCGCGAACCTGTTTTGTTGCGTTGTCCGAACCCTTCGCCTCAATGATCAGCGCCTCCGGCTGGTTAAGCCAAGGTTTCCAACTTTGAATGTGTGTGTGTATGTGTGTGTATGTGTGTATATATATATACACACACACAAACACACATACACTCACACACACGAGTGCCCCACTCCCACTCCCGCACGTTGCGCTTTTCGTTGCGGTTGCATCGCGACCTTTGACGCTTGACCCAGCAGCCGCCATCTTATATTCCGCCATTTTGTATTTTGATATAATTTACGCCAGCTTATATTCTGACGCCATCTTATATTTTTTTATTCTGCTGGAGGTCGCCATCTTGGATGACGAAATGTTTGCCATCTTTGTTTCTACTGTTTGTTACTAGAGTGCGCCAGCGTCTCTCTGTTTCATGCACGTGAGGTCGATATAACAGGAAATTGGGCTGCATTGGAATGACTTACAAGTTATGCGATACGCACACATAACTTTTACAGATCAAGGGCGTGTCAAGAGCACTGAAGACCAATCTTTAGAGAGACAAAAAGATTTCGCAGGTTTCTTTTAGTTTTAAGGTAGAATGCAAACACGTACACATTTGGATTGCTTTGCTGATTGGATACCAATAAATTTCTCCCCCACTACACGACTGTGGGCCAGTCTACCAGCTAGCAGTAGAAAAATCGAATCACGTAGACCCATTCCAAATAAGTGAAGATTCTGCATTAAGAAACCAGCCAATAGGAAAGCAAGTGTTGGTAAAGTATTCATAGGACTGTGAAATTAAGCCTGACGGGTTTATACATATCATCAATGAGTAGGGACCGGAAAAATTTTCGGATTCAATGACCTGCAGGATGAACTCCATAGCACACTCGGTCAAATGTCACCCACTCATTGGCTGCTGTCTTGTGAGACGTCCCAGCGTAGCAGCCTGTGATTCGATAAAGCTTTGGTTGGGTGTTTCTCATTGGCCCAGCGTCATCCAGGTGAGTTGTGAGCCAATAGCAGAGGCAGCACTGAGGTATAACTATTTGTATTTTAGCCTATCGCGAAATGAATTAGCGAATTTTTCCTGTCTCTATCAATGAGTACAGACCGAAAAATTCGCGGAATAATTTCGCGATGAGCTCCAATCCAAATACGTTTACCTTTTTGTAGATTCTGTAATCAAGCCACAGTTTTTTTTTTCCTGAAGGACTCCGAACTGATGAAAAACCCTCAACAAAAGAAGTATCGAATCAAAAAGCACCCCAGTTAACAGGTGTTACACGAGTCAGTAGCCAATGAGAAGGTGTAATTTGCCTGAGAATACACAGGATAGTGGAGTCCGTCCTGGAGGTCAGTGAAAAAAGCGAACATTTCCAGTCCCTATCAAAGGTGAGCTGAAGTAAAAGTCCTTCAAGTCTACTTTTGCTACCCGATGAATTCGCGAAAGAAAAACCGCTCACCCGTGTCGCTGGAAACTGTTTCGAACGGTCACGCTTTTTTTTCCCCCCGCGACCAGTCAGTTAAATCTCGGCGACTTCCCCAATTCTTCCAGGGAGCTAAATGATCGGGTAGTGATGTTGAGGGAGGGGGTAGGGGAGGTTGCGTTGACCGTCACGGGCTATTCCAGGGGTTCGTTGCGCGCTTCGTCTCCCTGGCCGGCTAATTGGCTAATGGTCAAGCCGTGTTCGCGTCACGGTCACCTTCCCTCTTGCTCCGCCGCCCGCCTGGTCTTCGCGACTAATTGACGACCTTCCACGCAGGGCCGGATTTAGAGGTCTGGAGGCCCCCTGGCCCCAAATTATTTTCCAAATAAAATGAACAATTTTTTTTTCAGTCGAGTTTTCCAATAAATAATTTATTGTGAAATCAAGTAGATTCTCTTAGTATTTAAAAAACATACATAAATATAATCGGAGACAAGAATTATTTGAAATAAAATTTTAGTGTTAATGAACGGAACCTTCCGAGCTTTTTCCGCCGAAAAATTGTTGATGATTTCGCTGAAATCCAATTTGTGGGGGCCCTCTATTTGTGGAGGCCCCGGGGCTTTCGCCCCGGTTGCCCTCCCCTAAATCCGGCCCTGCTTCCACGTCAGTTCGTCTCTGTTTTCCTTTTACGTCGGATATAAATAAATTAAGCTATGTAGCCAGCTTTTTTTTTCTCTCCTACAATCCAAGACCACGTCCATGGCCCACGTAATTTTTTTTTGCATAAATAGCTTACTTTTATCTCCATTACTATTACCTGTTTGTGTTAACAGCGTGTTTTTGTGTAATAGTGTGTTGAACGTTAATTGCTCATGTTTAGGGACCGGAAAAATTCGCGGGTTCAATGACCTCCAGGATGAACTCCATAGTTCTGCGTACACTCGGTCAAATGTCACCCACTCATTGGCTGCTGTCTTGTGAAACGTCCCAACGTAGCAGCCTGTGATTCGATAAAGCTTTGGTTGGGTGTTTCTCATTGGCCCAGCGTCATCCAGGTGAGTTGTGAGCCAATAGCAGAGGCAGCACTGAGGTATAACTATTTGTATTTTAGCCTATCGCGAAATGAATTCGCGAATTTTTCCGGTCACTACACATGTTTTATATGTGTCATTCTGTTAATGACCCTCAGCTAACGCATGTCAAATAAAAAAAATACATTAAACAAGTTTTTAAGAAGCGGATTTCTTATTTAAAATATGTAATCTTTTTTTTCCGTTTCTCATGGTTAGTTAATTAAACAAAATACGTTAATAATCATTACAGATTATATTTTATCGGTGGAATATTTGATCGATTAGTTAGGCTTCGATACACTTTGTCCATATTATTAACCAGTCTTTTCTCAACAACAGCGATGCAAATAACGGGTATTTGATGTCCCTGATGTGTGTGAGTTTGGTAATTTGGCGAGGTTGCAATCAGGACTCTAACCCGCGCATTGCTGAGGGCCATTTCCAAAGCACGGTGTGAGAATATGTGTGAATGTGATTTGGGTTCGCGGGTTCGAATCCCAGTGGGAAAAGCTGCAGTGGTGTGCCGCGCGCTGATGGGCGGGGCGCGCACAGAGAGAGAGAGAGAGAGAGAGAGAGAGAGAGAGAGAGAGAGAGAGAGAGAGAGAGAGAGAGAGAGAGAGAGAGTGAGAGAGAGAGAAAGAGAGCGTGAGCGCTAACCCAGCGACCGTGCTGCCGCGGCGGCGACCACGCCAACTCACCGCCCACGAGCGGCCCTTACGCTGTGTTCACAAACCACGCAAGGAACGCAACACGCAATCGACGCACGAACATCACAGTCGTTTGTAAAACACGCAAGTCAAAAGACGTCACGAAGCTCATAACATTTTAAAGACAAAGACAATAGAAAAACACATATACCCCCATTTTTATGTGTAACATCTGAGCTCTCGTTATACGGCATTTGGTAGAAGTAATTTCGTAGATGGAACGGAAGTCGATTGGAACGGAGATGTGCAAACACGGTGCTATCTAGTGCAGATATTAATAAAAATAATTCTCCAATTTTTTTAGAAAGCCGCAACATGTATTTTCTCTCTATCTACATGAAATTTTAAGACGATAAAAATTTAATAAAATCAAAATATTTTCATAACAAATTCAAAATATAGTCTTTAAAAAAAGGCTACTTAGGAAAAGAAAGTAAATGTAAAAAAATCGTCATTAGTAAAAATCTACTAATAAATCCAGAAAATAATTTAATTTAATTAATTATTAAAATAATAAAAGCATAAAATAATAAAAGCAATAAAAATAATAAAATCAAAATATTTTCATAACAAATTCAAAATAAAGTCTTAAAAGAAGGGTATTTAGGAAAAGAAAGTAAATGTAAAAAAATAGTCATTAGTAAAACTCTACTAATAAATCTAGAAAATAATTTAATTTAATTAATTATTAAAATAATAAAAGCACCTGGGCTTTGTAAAAAAATATATAACTTAGTTTTAACGGTGACCTTGCATCGCTATCGAAAGCTTAGCTATGTCTAGCAAGTAACCACTTATTTTCAATTTTAGGTATGATTGTAAGTTGTCGTCGGTTCAAATTATATTTTATTTGATTAATTGATGAGAATTTTCGTTCACGTGAACATTTAGAGCCAAAGATTGTTAGAATAGCCTATGCTAGTTTTTTTTTCACGTATCAAATATGATTTGCTCTATTTTTAGGAATTTGTTTCGCAGCGCTGCGAGTTGTAAGGTCGTGAAATCCAGTGAAATCCAGCCGCATGCGACCCTAGTGGGTTCCTTTCAAAGCTTTTGTACGATCTCCAGGCATTCCCGCCGGGAATCGAAACACGTGTCTTCACGGCAGGAGGCGAGAGAAACGGGGCGACGGAAGACTACCCTATCGGAAGACTACCATAATGGCAGTATTCCACCTGGCCTCTTCGAAAAAGGCGGGAAAGTACCATAACGGAAATCTGCTATAAGTCCAAAGGACAAGACGGAATTCTGCCATATTTTCTTACACCCTCCATGGAATGAGTACAGCAGCATTGTCCTCGAAGTAGTGTATAGAATACTCGGTAGGTAGCGCTGTCAACCCTCTAGCCGTTTCTCAGGTTAACTTTACAGCGTACAGATAGCGCTTCAGACGGTGATAGTTGCAATAACAAATCATATCCAGGTCGCAGTCTTCCAGTATGGCAGTCCTCCGTCGCCCCACCTCCCCCGTCAAAACAGGAGGAAAAGTACCATATTTTTACAGATCGCGGCTATAAGTAGGGGAGGGTGTTGTACCTTGGACCATTTATCATAAAAAATGGAATTCTCGAGTTATAAATACGACATTCTCTGTTTTTTTTTTGGACGCAATTAACTCTTCAGTGTGTTTTCGTTGTATCTGCATCGGTATAAACCCACGATCTATGCACAAAATATTTCCAGAAACAAAATAATAATATGTTGCATAGTGGACCATGGTACACGATGCTCATGTACCTTGGGACAACCATCCTGTACCTTGGGCCACATTAATAAAGTAATAAATAGCGGAGCATATATAATGCAATATATTATAACTATAATTAATAATCATTATTTCATATACTGTAGCAAAAAACAATACAAAAACCACAAATAAAACATTTTACAAACATAGTGTACCTTACAATTAAAACAAAATGCATTCAAAACAAAGTATTGCTTTCACTATTAGTTAATACAAAATTAATTCAAATAGAAGTAATGTAAATGTCACAAAATATACAGAGAAAAATTCGGGCAAGTATCCTTTAGGTTACCTTAAACAATTGTAAAAAAAAAAATGGCTTTAAAAATTTGTTTGGAAAGCTCTTATATATATGACTAGGCCCTACTGTTAATCAAACAATGATTGACCTACTAGAAATAGCCTATAAATATGTAACTATGTTTTAACATGAAACACAATAATCACAATTGTATGTTTTCCAGTCGTTGCCTTCTACCCCAGCGCACAGGAAATGAGTCCAGTGATCATATTTAATGCATCTGCACCACTTTTCGCCACTACAGTCATCCTTCTTTGAATTCCTGCAGTAAAAACATTCTTCGTGAGCACTGTTCACAGTTGCTTTATCGGTAGATTGGCTTACGTGAAACACAGTGTCTTCATCTTCACTTTCATATGACAATGGATCCAGTATTGCAGCTTCTTCGCCATGTTTGGCGGTATCGATATCTTCTCAGAATGTTCGCTCTTAATGGCTGGCTTTGATTTAAGAACTTTACCTAAATCCTTGGCAACTTTAAAAGAACTTCTGTGTTTTTCCTTTGAAAATTGTTTTTTTTTCCCTTACTATTTACCTTTATGTTGCTTTATAGTTTGCTCTTCTGGAATGTCCACAGCTATCATCGTCTTTCTAGTTATTCTTCCTCTGTTTGAGATTTTCCTTGGTGGAGCCTTCGGATATAGCTGGATGTCTTCAGGGGTGACCATTTTCTTTTCTTCTCTTTTCGTGTCAAGGTGTAACACAGTGAACAGCATTATTATGAGAGTCACATGATCTGCTGGGTCTTGGTTCATTGAAAGCTGTTGTAGAGGTCGATGCTTTCCTCCCCCCTGATTCCGTAATTTGGTTCTCTGATGCAGTCGTAAGCTTTTCTGATGACGGGTTTTCTATGGCCCGATCAGTAACGTATGCACTCAAAAAGTAATAATCGGAGAAGACTTCTGAGTTTAATGGAAATATTCCCGATTTTCTAAACCCAGGCAAAATGTTATTTCGTGTAAATGCTCTTGGATAAGCCACCTCCAATGCCGCTGCTACTGTATAAATGTCAAATGTTTTTCCCTTGTTTTTATACATCCATTCACTGATAGCCTGATTGTAATAGGTTTTCAGTTGGCCATATACAGATATGTCCAATGGCTGGAGCTTGTGAGATGTGTGTGTGGGAAATGTTACCATTGTTGTGATGCTGAAACCCCACACACGAGAATTTCTTCGCCATTGATGGTAATCTCTTGTACCATGGACCACTGGTCCAAGGTACAAGATGCATTTGTGGCCCAAGATGTATTTTTTAACACGAATGGCGACTGGCAGTCTAAAACACGACATAAAGAATAATGCTTATCATTTTTTACTCACCAAATAACGAGCTATCAAGTAGTGGTACAGAACACAATGTTTATACAGGTAGTTTAAATAAAAAACGCATTCAACGGGAAACGAAAAAAATTACTTCACACAACTTAAAACAACTTTTTACTGCAGTAAGAGCGATTTTTGTGCTAGCGCATCTCTACTCAATCTGGCGGGTGAAATCGTCACTAAGAACGACAAACTTCATCCATACATCGCTAGGTTGCAGCACAAGCACAATAATCCAACTGGCCCAAGGTACACCATGGTCAAGGTACAACACTCTCCCCTACACAGTGCTGCTTCCTATAACCCATTTTTGGAAACATTTGTTTCTATTAGTGCGCGATCTGTTGAGTTGATTTATGACTGGAACTACAGAAAGTAACCGTCAGAAACGCTATCTGTAGCCTTTCAAGTCAACCTAAGAAACAGCCAGGGGGTTAACAGTGCTACCTAGCGACGTATTCTACGCACTGCTTCGAGAGCAAAGCAGCTGTACTCATTCCATGGAGTGTATAAGGAAAAATGGTAGAAATACCGTCTCGTCCTTTGAACTTATGGCAGATTTCCGTTGTGGTACTTTCCCGCCTTTTTTCGAAGAGGCCAGGCGGAATTCTGTCATTATGGTAGGTTTCCGATATGGCAGTCTTCCGCGCGCCCCGCGCTCAACCACCGTTGCTTCCCTGGGGGAAGGCGGTCACAAGGACGACCCGGCCGCGGGAAGGGGTGGAAGAGGAGAGAGAGAGAGAGAGAGAGAGAGCGCGAGAGAGAGAGAGAGAGAGGGGAGGAGAAGAATTCGCCCGGGCGCGCAGGTGCCACGGGCTGACGACGACAGCCAACTAACTGCACGCGGTTGGCTGGCAGGGTAATTGGGTCAGCCGCCTTGGCGGCTCTCGTGCGAGGTGTTCCCTCATCTTCCTCGTCTCCTCTCCCATTCTCTCTCTCTCTCTCTCTCTTCGCGTCAGCCGCGCCGTGAGAGAGCGGGCCGCCGGGGGAACGCGAGGTCGTTACCCCCTGGTCAGGGGTGTATTCGTGTCAGTGCGACGCCTGCGAGCCGGCCCCGCCGTATTCTCCTTTTTGAGATCTGAGCGGTGACCGTAACATTATATGACGCAGAAATGAAGATAAAGGTGCAATGCAAGTCCCAAGTCCCCTTGGTGCTTTCAACGATCTCTACCAGAAGTTTCACGTCCACGAAAAGAAAACATCGAAAACTCGCGTTTTAGTGGAAGAAAAAAATAAAATACAACCTTAAAACGAAATTTTGGAAACAGAACTACTCGGCCACAATCAGTGCATTCTTAATTCCCCCCCCCCCCCCCCCCTTAAACAGACACCACTCGAGATATCTTGAACAGTTTCGTAGTACAGCTGGATGGACGCTGGTTTTTCGTTTCCGAGAACCGGGTTAGGACACGAGCCTGAATTTTTTTTTCTACATTCGTCACCGAAATAAAAATCGAAAACAAATCAGAATTCGATTATCGTGCGAGTATCAAGATTTTCCTTCCCCCCCCCCCCCCCTCCACCCCCGCGATTGGGTTAACGCACAGTAGTTACTGTTAGACAGAGAGGGGAGGATGAGGGGGTTTCTCGGAGATTTCCCGTTCTCCCGACCCCCTCCCGACGGTTCCGTCCGTCGACGCATAGAGCCATCAACGGTATAACGACCACTATGTCGACGAGACGTTAAGCCCTCATTCACTGAATCCTCGGAGGGCGACCGGCCCCTCCTTGAGTACGCCTCTGGCATCCAGCCCAAGGCCGTCGGGAGAAACTGAATGGTCCGGGGGCAAATAATTTTGTCGGGTGTCCCCTCCACATTATTTTATATGTAAAAATTTTTAAATTCCACAATTAAAAAAAAAAAAAGAAACCTAAACACAAAAATTTACCGACCGTATCTTTAAATGCGATAAATAGTAAAAGTCAAAAGTTTTCCAATTAATTATATTATCAATAGACTTATAATCTTCGTACTCTACCATCAGGGTTCAGGGTACAAAACAGCATTACAATCTCGAAACACAACCGGGCTCTGGTGCCCGGTCCACGTAGATTCCTGCCCCCCCCCCCCCCCCCCCCCAAATACCCACTATACTGTTCTTCCCTCTAGACGGCCGTGCAGTCCAGTGATTGTTTTCACGGCCACGTTATAATAAAAAACTTGAGGAATAAAGCAAAATATCTACTTCAGTCCGCATCTGTATTTTGAAGTCGGTTCAAAAACTGTTTTTGTGAAACTGTATTATTTTGCATTTTTTTATTTCTACTGTAACAATAAATTAATTTTATTTTAGTTAAATGACAATTTAAAATCATATAAAACCATATTGTTACGAACGTGGGCGAAAAGGGCGCGACGCTGACGTCACACGCATACCTTCCGGGATTGTAACCTCACCACTCCCCCCCCCCCCCCCCACGGCCAAGGCACCCTCCTTCCTCGGCGATATTATCTATCCCTTAGCGGCCTGGGAATTCCGCGGGCCACTGCGGGGAGTGGAGTGTATGGCACGACGTTGTTCTGGATGCCTCGAGCGTCGGGTCGGCCCGGGACGACACGCGATACGTCACAACCACTCCAGTGAGTTCCAGAAAGGCTGTCAAGGGTATAAAAGCGGCGACGCCGGCCTCCGCGGGAGTTCCGAGAGTTCCATCAAGGGCGAATGCGACCAAGTGGCGCGAGACTGTGTGTGTGGACAGGCGCGAGGTAAGGGGCGAACCACTGTTGAGCCCAGCTCCAGTGAGGAGTGCGAACTGTGGACTGGACAGATACTTAGTGATTTGTGAAAAGACATTAAGTGTGGTGAATTAATTAGTAATGTAAATATTAGTAGCAAATAAAACTGTATACACAATTAACTGGGCTACACTCACGAACCCGTAACAATATTTTCGGTAGTGAATTTTCAAGATGTCACAAATGTTTTAAGGCAGGCTTTCGAAGGCCTGTTATTGTACAAAATTTTCGTACTCCCAAATTCAACCGGGAGAGGTGTTTGGAACCACTCAATCCCTTGAAGTGCGACGGAACACCAGGTTGTATGCTGCAATGCTGCACAGAGAAAAAGGTTTGTTTGAATCAAACAAATATTGTTGTTATATATGGGTAAACAAATATTTACTTGGTGGAACAAAATATTTCGTTAGTTTAATCAAACTCGGTAAGTAACAAAAATAATTTGTTACACCTAACGAAATATACATTTGAGTTGACAAAATCATTTTGTTGGGTCAACAGAATCTTTTCTACTACAAAATATTTGTTTGAATTAGGAAAATATATTTATTTCGCCATATATAAACAAATATTTTATTGAGGCAAACAAACGTTTCTCTCAGTGTAGCTGCAGATATATTCCGAACGAACGCCGCTTGTGGGATCTGTTCCTTTGACGCGGACTGCAGGAACGGAACTGCGCCGGCGCGGAAGTGGTCGCCCCGAGCTGCCTCGAGGCCGAGGGACGGAAGCCCGTGAACCTCAGTCGTCCGCTCTCGCGCGCCGCAGAGTCGCACAGAGAGATAAGGCCCCCGCCTAACAGGGCACACGTACGGTGTGCAGAGCTTCAGGGAAAACAACGCGATTTCAAAACTACTCAAGATATCCGGGTAGGGTCTGCTTACGAAAAGCATTTAACAGTTCGCTGAGGGCCGAAAAGTACTATTGATTTCGGATTAAGTTTTTAAACTGTATATTTAGAAAGGTGAAAATGGCTAAAAACGCGTGTTTTCAGAGTAATTTTAGACGTAAAACAACCGGTACAGATTCTTGAAAGCACTTAAAGGGACTTGCATTACACCTTTATCTTCATTTCTCCGCAATATAATGTTACGGTCACCGCTCGAATTTCACCGTTATCCTGTGACGACGAGAAGACTGCGCGCCAGTCCAGAGGCGACACCCGTGCTAGAAGCACCAGCGAGCGTCGCGCTTATCATCCCGCCTCACTAACACAGATACACCTGCTGACGAGGCGGGCCCCATAACAACCTCGTGTGGACGAGAACAGTCATTTGGCCAACACAACACGGCGGGCAACGGTACAAATAATCGCGGTGGTTTCGTTTGCAGACTCGCCAGGATGTGTACGATGAATGGCTTCGACATGACATTTTCGTCGAAACAAGGAGATATTTATTTACACGTCCTAAAATGAAAAAAAATAACCAGTCACAAAATCCACTCGACACAACCGTATGAGTTCTCGAAAGAAGGGTGGTAATCTGTGGCTGCGCAGCGAATAAGAGACGCCGGCTTGTTCACCTGCAAGCTGGGGCGCAAGTCTGCAGGCCCACGCGGTCCGAGATTTCTGCACTTGGTTCATGCCCCCCCCCCCCCCCCCCCAGGGTGGGGCAGGGTGGACCCTGGGTCCAGTACCCTGGCCCAGCCCTGTTTATTTTTAAATTGTTTAACGATTATAATTTCTTACAAACTAGAAAATCATATTGAATATTTTATAAATAAAGCTTAGTTTGGACTTATAAAAAAATGGGTGCGTGTACTTAGGTACGCGCGTGAGAAGTTATACTACTTTGGCATCATTAAAAAATAGTTTTTAATTGCATGGAAATAATTCTCCATGGTTTCGTTAAACGTTTAACGCAACCTTGTTGGAAGTCGCATTAGAAGTATAACTTAAATTATACCCTGTATTTTCAGGTTAAATAACATTCTAAAAAAAGAGTGTAGGTAAGAAATAACCATGCAATTATAATGTAGCACGTGATTGTAAAACTGGGGAGGATAAGGGGGGGGGGGGGTTTCCTCCGAATCTGTGTCCAGGGCACGTAATCGAATGTGGAGGCCATGACTCGGGGTTAACCGACACGCCCTCTCTGGATGCGGTGCTTGTATGACGAACACTGTCCATAATTTGACCTACATGCACGTAATAAGCAGAAAACTTTAAAATACACAGAAGGTTTACCATAATTAGGGGCATGCAGATTTCGCGAAAAGATTTCGAGACAAGCTGGAAGTTAAAACACTGTAGCATCGTCTGTGTTTAGTGATTGGGTGAGTTTCTCCCAGATAGTAACAACACCAATCACAGTAATTCAGTGTGAAAGCAAACGCGTCCTGAGTGGCTCGGTCAATAAGGCAACGACTTCTCTCGCAGACGGCCGTCAATCACAAGGAAGAAACCACAGATGCGGGTATACCTTGTTGCAGTCTAATAAGTGTTCAGATCTTTTCGCGAAAAACGTCTGCCCCTACCCATAATACATAGTTTTGACATCAAGTAACGCTTTTTCAAATGCAGGCAGGCCCCCACAGTGAGGGACTTCTTAATTCCAGCCGGATTCGGAACCCCCCTCCCCCCCCCCCCCCCCCGGTCACCAACCGCACCCCGGGATCTACACCCATGCCGATGTCTAAATTAGATGTAACTTAACCTGCGAATTGCTACAGACCTGCAAAATTAACTTTAATTTTTTTGTTTTATGTCAGGCTAGACCTCACAGTCTTTTCCGCCAGAAAGTCGATGTCATTTGTTCATTGGCTACCGCCACATTTTTTTACTTTCTATCGTGGTTGCTCGTGATTCGATCACGAGTTTGTTTTACTTTTGTCATTGTGCATGAGGTTTCAGTCCAGCCTACAGACAAACAATATAACGTAATTTTGTCTGGTCCCAAAATGTAGAGCAATAAAAAAAAGCGTTTTAAAGTTTTGTTATAAAGGGCGTATCCGACTCAAAAACGGAAAAGCGGGAAAATGGCTTTTTTTTTCTTCGGGATTCGGCTTATCTTATGTGAAATCCTGAGGTTGCAGTTCTTATGAATTTTCACACATGAAGCAGTGTCTGTATTTCGTACCTAATTGGTTTCTTTCAAGGTGTCAAAAAACCAACAACCAATCTGCGAAAAATTTTGGTTTACATTGTATTTCATAGAAAATTTTCAAGATGGACAACAATGATAACAACATGGCATAAACACACGGAGAATGAGCCTTATCATTTAATGCTAAATGCCTAAGCACAGATAATTCCGTGGAAGGAATTAAATCATAAAAAACTAAATGAATAATCAACAGAGTCCCGGAAATTAGGCGGATTCCTCTGGCCTCAGGATAGAATTCAAAGTTATAGGGGGCTCGACTCAATTTTACTTTCCCATTGGTTGATTTCTTAGCGAGAACATTTTTCTCCTTGTTATTTGGCACTACCTGATTCGCATACTTCTCTCCTAGCTGGACATCGTTGGCTCACTGTCGTAGAGGGGCGTGTCCAGATAACTGCGGTCCAATCATGAACACAGTGCGACAGTGTGGAGGTTTGCATTCTAGCTTGCGCGAAAATTCCGTGGCTCTAATAATCAATAGAGACCTGCAGAATTCGCGGATTCATTCGGTGATAGGCTAGAATTCAAACACATATACCTCTTAGATAATTTTGCTATTGGCTTACTGTTCATCTCGGCGAATCTCAACAAATTATAAACCCTCAAGCAAAGAAGGTTTGAATCACAGACAAACCAGCTGAGACCAGGGCCGGTGCAAGGTAAATTGGCGCCCTAGGCGAAAAACCTTAAAGCCCCCCCCCTCCCCCCTCCCCGCCGGACACCCCCAAAAAAATTGTCCTTGCCTCAAAATACATCACGTAAGACTAAGATTTTGTAAAAAATCAAATGTAAGCAGGCTTGTTTTTTTTTTTTTTTTTTTTTTACTTATTACAAATCATAAACAGGTCACCGTGGACTTTAAATAATTACTTATATCAATATAAACATTCCAAACTGTTACAAAAATCCATTTTCATCTAGTTTCAATAATCGTTAAACATATTATATCAGCTGTTATGTGTCGTGCTGCGCCGCCCCCAGCTACTTGGCGCCCTAGGCGGTTGCCTAGTTCGCCTGTATGGACGCGCCGGCCCTGGCTGAGACGACTTACAAGTCGGCAGCCAATGAACCTGCGTTATTTGCCCAGTGTACAGGAGAATGTGCAGTCTATCCTGAAGGCCATAGAAACCGCTAATTTTGCAGGTCTCTAATAATCAATTATATCACAGACGAACACAATGGGCTGACAACGACGAGACAGTTGCAACAAGAACAGCAAATACAAACTACAAACTTGGACAGCACAGCGACTAATAGACGAACCCAGCGAAGACTCTAAACATACATACTGGACAACCTAACACACGAATACGACAAAACAGTAGCAACTTTTCGGAAACTTAACATCTGCTGTCGTCGTCTGACATCAAGAGACTCTACGACGATTAGCTAAAACCAGCAATGGCATATTTCCACGAAATTATTTTTAATCATTACTGGCCACCATTGCAAGAATCATTCAAATAACAACGAATATTATTTTTGCTCGAAAATTTTATTGTTTGTCGTGATTCCCGCAGACAGAGAAAATCTTGAATCAGGATGAACTTAGTGACTTGAAAATATGACCCATATATCTGGAAAACACCAGGAAATTAACAAGATTTTAATTACCAAACTGAAAAGTAATTTATAATACTATTGTTTTCCTTTGATGTCTTAAAAACAAACTGTATTTTAATCACAAATTAGTAAAAAGGCCATCTGTTTTTGTATTTATGGAACGTAAGGGAAATAATTAATCAATCGTGTATTGATTTAATGATTTGAAGCACGATCAAATATTTATAGTCGTTCACATTGTTTGATAAAATATGTTTTTATATCACATACAATGTTGGTTGCATAGTATTGTTGTAAGTTTTGAACATTGCAAATTGTATATTTTGCTGAAAAAAAAGATTTTATGGTACATTTTACATTTCATGTATGGTTGAAACTTGTTTCAATAAGTATTTGTATTTGATATATTTATGTTACGTATCTGAAAAAATTAATCGTCGAGACGGGGGAAGGGAAGATTGGTTGAACAGGGAAACTGTCTAGATTAATAGTGTGGGAAGCGTGATTACATTTGATTTTTCTGTTTTATTTATTTACTAGCTAATGCCCGGCATGCATTGCAATGCCTCAATAATGATTTTTTTAAAATTTGTTTAACGTAGGTACACATACCTGTCACGGGTGTAACATAGGTACATAAAAAAACATGCTTGTATTCGAGTGCAACGTTCTGTCAAAATTTCAATTCAATCCGGGGAGAAACTTCGGAGATTTACGATTTATGAAAGAACAAGCAGTTACGTTTTTGACGGGACAACGTCTAATAAATCGATGAAAGCCGGCTGCACGCACGAAAAAGGATGACTCATTGTTCCGTTACGCACATTGTCCCGTTACGCTCATTGTACGCTTGCGCCGCATCTATCTCTCTTCCACTCGATTGGAACAACCATCGATTTGACTTTTTCGAAGCACATTAAACTTGAAACACTCCCATTCGTTTCCTACTTTTCCTATCATCGTCCTATCCTTAACAGAATAACACAGATTGGAAGAAGTTAAATAGCAAACATTTATAAAAGTTATAGTTAAAATAATCTGTTCGTTAAAGTAATAAACATATTTGAATTAATGAGTGCAAATAAAAGTAAATTTATCAGTTAAATTGTGGATTTCATTTCACTCCTTCTTTGTATCCATACAAAATAGTGATAATTCAATAAAAATGATTCACTTTTATTCATAAAAGTATGCAATCATTTCATCATTGTTTTGTTATGACGTTGTCACGTTAAAACTATCGTCCGTAAACCGACTTTACAGACAACCGATTTCATTTGCACAGATTCCTCCGAGGGCACGCGGACCCGGGTCGGCCTGCAGCCAGCGGCGCGGCGGGCAGGAACTGTTGGAAGCCACCTCCCGCCTCGCCGTGAAAGCGAGAGGCCAGTTAGAAAGCCGGCGGTAATCAACGGCGTGTGACGTCACGTGTCGTCGTGACGTCAGCCCGCGGTCGGGGCGCATGCCAGGGGAGTCAGGGCTGCACAAAGCTCGCAAAACTCCCGTCACGGCTCCCAGGGTATCTGGTTCACTTCCTCGGGACCAAGCGGGCAGCGCGCGCTCCACCGAAGCAACTACCGCATTCCACGATTGGGAAACCAAAACATGCGGTGTGCGTTCCGTTGTGATTGGAGACTGGGAAAAAAAATATTCATTTCATCAGTAGAGACCGGAAAAATTCGCGAATTCATTTCGCGATAGGCTAAAATGCAAATAGTTATACCTCAGTGCTGCCTCTGCTATTGGCTCACAACTCACCTGGATGACTCTGGGCCAATGAGAAACACCCAACCATAGCTTTATCGAATCACAGGCTGCTACGGTGTAACGTCTCAAAACACAGCAGCCAATGAGTGGGTGACATTTGACCGATTGTACGTAGAACTATGGAGTTCATCCTACAGGTCATTGAACCCGCGAATTTTTCCGGTCTCTATTCATCAGTCAAAGCCCTTTCGTAGCGCCCCAGTGATACCCCAAGACAAGACTGTGCCAATGGGACCTTACATGTATAACGCCACTCTAGTTGTCTCTGAATCAGGCCTCTTTTTCGTAGAATCGGTTTACTCCCTTCCACCCCCTTACAAACGTGACTAAATTTTGCGATAGACTGAAATCAAAAGTCGTTTACCTTTTTGATTCCTTGATTAGGTCACAGTTTCTTTCTGAAGGACTCAGAGCCAATGTAAAAATCTCAACAAAATAAGTCTCGAATCAAAAGCACCTCAGTTAACAGGTGTTACACGAGTCAGTAACCAATGAGCATGTGTAATTTACAAGGGTACACACAGGATACTGGAGTCTATCCTACAGGTAATAGATATACCTATCGTGAATTTTTCCAGTCCCTAGTTATAACCCGTTATACTTGTGAGCCACGGTATAAATCATTGACGTCAAAGGGAGCAAGCAACCACTGAATAGTTAACCGTGTTTTATTAAAAAAAGTATTTTTTTTGTCTAAAATAAACTTTTTTTTTGCATCAAGCAAGTATTTAACCAAGGACAGAAATTAATTTAATCAAACAGTAAATTAATAAGTGAATTTTTGATGAATATTGTAATTTTTTCCGAATTTATATCTTAATAATTACGAATTTTCAAAATGGAGGATTCAAATATAGCTGACGAGGCGTCGTATAAAATGGCCTCCGACCTCCCAATCATAGGCATCGAGTGGCGGATACGCTCGAACATGGCCGATTCCACACGATTAATAAGCCACAACTGAGTAAGCCACCAAATCGTAGTCTCATAAGAAACACATTGCGCCAGAATCGTCATTTTTATACTACTATAAAGTTTAAAAAAAATTCTTGAGCATCTCTCAAATAACTGATAATCTCTGATAAGAGAGAACTGTGAGGATATGATCGGCTAGAGAGATTTAACAGTTAAGAAATAGTAGAGGTCAGAAAAGGTTATCAGTAGTCCATTGTGTTTGCTGATGTATCAGCAAATAAGATAATTTTTTGAAACTATGTTACATAATTTAAAATCGATTAAATCACTGATGTATGATCGTTACGTTAGAAGAAATATTCATTCTCGTAGCCTAGAAAGTAGAGGCGGCACCCTTTCGAAGTCGAAGCTGAAGTAAGGTGTTATTTATGGAAAACAGGGCTCAGAGCAAATTATGAACTGTGTGACGTTTTAACCCGCAAGAGGTGATTCGCTTATAAACAAGTCTGTGCGTGCCTGAACAAAACTTGATGGCCAATAGGCTAGCTTGAGTACGGTGTAAAAATGTAAGCAAATCAAGGCAACACTCCTATACAAATTTACAACGCATTTGATATGTTGAACTGTGTGAAAACTACAGGTATAAATTAGATTACATATTCTGATTAATAATAAATTTTAATTGAAAATTTTTTTTTTCAGAGCTGGGAACAAAAAAAGAGTGCTTCAAATTTTAAAATACATTGTGTGATTTAATTTAAGTTGAACATGTTAGTCATGCTTGAAGAAACTGTAATGTCAGGAACTGTGGTTATGTAGTTTTAAACTATGTTTCTGTGGTTGGTTTCAAGTAGTATTGTAAATTTAGATGTTGTGATCTGCTAGATATAGTAATCTACCTACTGATATATACATATACAGTTACGAAAGTTAGCGACGAGGCTAGCCAGCCTGTGGGAGGGACGCGATGCAGGTAGCACCCGTCCCTCCATTACCGCTGCACGGTAATCCGATTAGCAGCGACACCCCGCTACCCCGTCCCCTTCCCCCGCGGCTTTCCCATTGAGCCCGGAGAATTCTCTGCGTCTCTCGAAGGTTCAGCGCATTCCCAGAGCCCCCCTGTTTGCGTGAAGTGGCGCAGCTAGAACGCCGCTGTTTCTCGACGCTTCGAGTATTGAGTCGGGAGCTCCGATGACGCGACACGTCGGAGGTCTACGAGACCCTTTTCCAAGGCGGGGCTTGGCAGGCACACGAGCGGAGGGACACTGGCCCGCGAGCGCGTCGAAGCGAAGAGGGCGCTTGGCAAGCGATAGCGGGCGACGAGCGAGCAGTGCGAGGCAGTGTTTTGGGGCCGAGAAGTGTGGTGTTAAGAGATGAACAGCAGATAGAGCAACGGTCTAGCCAAGCTCCAGTGATGAGAGTGATAAAGTGTACTTATTAAAAGTGTAATTACTTTGTGGACAGACAATTAAATTGTTATAACTTGGTTAATAGTGTAAATAGTAGCTGATAAATAAAACTGCATTGTCATAACTTAGTCAATATTGTAACTAGTAGATGATAAATAAAACTATATTTAATTAATTGGGTTATGGTTCCTGACCTTTTTATACCCACTCGTAACTATATATAGTATATATATCCCTGGCACCAATGGTTCCACCAGGTGGTTGGTCAAAAATGGGGAGGGTAAGAATATTGTGCGAGGTATCCCGTCATTTCCTATAAACAGTCAACAAATAATTTCTGGTAAAGTAAAAAAAAATTCTAGTAAAGTAGCCACTCAGTCTAGTGGGTAGTGTGTCTAAATGGTTGTCCAAGTATCCCGGGTTCGAATCCCGGCCGGGGAGGGGATTTTTCGAACCTTCTCCCTTGAGTTCTAAACGTTTGTGATGTACCTTTCACCTTAATCCCGCGGAAGGCATCGGCAAACCTCCATAGGATCATCCTGCCTCGGTAAGCATAGCGACGTCTAGGCTGTCACCACCGTGGCATTGCCTGTGTTCACGACATCCAGTAAGGAATAAAACGACTCATAGTGTGTGTATGTATAATCATCATATATACTATTACAAAACTTTAACTGTCTGTTTTGTTTGTTTGTTCCAGCAACTGCTAAAACTGGTGTGTATTTTATCTCGCTGCGATGACGGGAGCCGGAGATATGAAAAAAAAAACACAATTTTTCACAACCATTTGCAACCAATATAAGGTGAGCTCCCATTTCAACCAACATCCACGTCTACCAATACTACTATGTACCACATACATATACTATTTGATTTATTCCATCACGATCAATAACTATTTTACGATCCATGATAACCTTTTTTATTATATGATGCGATAATTCAAGAAATAAAAATTCCCCCCGCGTCACTGTTCATGCACATCTTTAATCTGTACCAGGTAAGCGATTTTACTGTATCATCGAACGTCAATTTAGATAATAAAATTAATAAACAGTAAAAAATGCACTTATGCGTTACTTTTCGTTAAGAAGTATCTAATATCATAATGCATTCGTGATTCGGTATCTTCCGAATCCATCCGGAAATAAATAAATTTGGACACGATAGCAGACTGTGCCGAACCAAAAATGGTCGGATTATTGTGCGCCCACTGTACTGGTACAGTTACATAACCCCGCCTGCTCCATCGGGGAGCGCGGAACACAGTGATCTATAGCGGTCGGAGTACCGTGCATGGTAATGATACGTCTTACAGCCCTGCTCCGTGCCTGGGTCACGAATGAGCGACGCGGTCTGCATGAACAAAATGGCGGCGCGGTGACGGACGGGGGAAGGCGGGTGGAAGAGCAAATAAGAAATTAAAAAAAAATTGGTTGTCTGTAAAGTCGGTTTACGGACGATAGTTTAACGTGACAACGTCATAACAAAACATTGATGAAATGATTGCATACTTTTATGAATAAAATTGAATTATTTAAATTTTAATAATAAAAGAATACATACTAGAAATTATACTAGTAATCAGATTTTTAAAATGCAAGAATAATTAACCTTTATTGCCGAAATTGTTGTTGTAATAAGCAATGAAAACCACAGTTCACGTGTAGATGACTTGTAATTAATTTTAAAAACTGGCGTTTAGCTATAAAGTTTAAATATAATTATGAACAAATTTTCATTTAAATAAACTGTAATCAAATATCTATCATCAATTATATGAATCACCATAATTTTTTAGTCAATTGTAACATAACCTATTATTACTGCACTCGCCGACAGCGTAACGGAACACAGCGTAACGGAACAATGAGCGTAACGGGACACTTTTTCGTGCGTGCAGCCGGCGTTCATCGATTTATTAGACGTCACGTCAAATTACTAACGCTTAAAGGCATGAAAAGAATAAAGTAATTAATTTAATAACATTGTGTTACTTTTACGTGTGGGGTAATAGGATATGGTATAACACTGGTATATAAATTTGTTATTTGCAAACGAATTTCTCAACATTTAAAAATGTGTCATTAGATCATTATAATTCAACCTGAACGTCTCCCATAACCTTCCACTCTTTTTTTCATGCTTGGAAAAAAAACATTTCACTTCCCGTCTCGCCCCGGCAAACCTTTTTGTTACTGTGATTAGAGAAATAAGTATTATCGCAGTAACAGAAAAAAAAGAAGTTAAAACGCATAGGCGGAAGTGTGGTGGCCACCGGAACCAGGAAAGAGGGCCACCTTGCGCCGACGGCTCGCCAGCCTTGCCAAAAAAAATTTAAAAAAAAAAAGTAGTTTCTTGTTCGCCGCCTTGGCGCGTTCCCCCGCCCGACATCTGGCGAGGGGGGAGACTTCCGCCGCACAAAGACACCTTTCTTCCCGCCGACAACTGCCGGCAGATGGCGTGGTCGCTGCTCTCACGCACAGCCCTGACGCAGGCTGGCCTCGTTACAGTGCATACCCCTAGGACCCTAGGCCGGTGTTACAACACGGGAAGCCTACAACTCACGTAGTTTCGGTTCCCTACCACGTTCGTGCAACTTCGGATTTCTCTCAAAAATTGAAATTAAAAAAAATCGAAGGGTTAAGTTAGGTTAGGTCAGTCACAACACGCTTGTTTTCATTGGAAACTTCTGAATTTAGCGGCTGAAGTGGCGTTGATACCAAAACGCAAAACTTCGGAAATCTTCGGAAATTCCTGCAGGGAACCGAAACTACGTGAGTTGTAGGCTTCCCGTTCCAACACACAGAAATGAAGGTTTGGGTGTTGAATATGCTACACTTGTTCCCTAACCGTATTCCCGGTGCTAAGACTGGACACGGCCAGTCCCTTATTTTTTTAGGAAACGTATTTTTAGTGTCTAATCTGTCATAATTTGTGGGTTTTTTTTTTCGTTCTCTTAGTACATGTTTCTTTGTTTTTCTTTGTTTGTTGACCATATTCCTTCTATGGAATATTATGTGGTGTTTATAACCTGTTGACAACAGCAATCATTTGCTTAATTTGTGTTTTTTGTCTTTTGGGTTTTTTGTAGTTTTCTTCTACAGACATACATGTGCTTAGCAATGGCTAGAGACCCGTGAATTTCGCGGATTCATTTCGTGTTATGCTAAAATTCAAATAATTATACCTTAGTGCTGCTTCTGTCATTGGTTCTCTGTTAATCTGGAGGACTGAGTGCCAATTAGAGACCCTCACTCATAGAAGTGTCGAATTACAGGCCACCCAGTCGAGACGACTCACAAGTCAACAGCCAATGAACAGTTGGCATTTGCCCGAGTGTGTAGAGGATATTGGAGTATATCCTGGAGGTCATTGAATCCGCGAAATTCACGGGTCTCTAGCAATGGCGTATGTCCAAAAGCTTACATAAAGTCAACATGAGGTGTAATCGCACTACGTATGGAGTTACGATGGTGCGTAAAACCGCACCCATGTGAAGCGTGCTCGCTCGGAAGTAGCCAGCACAGAGCACACACGCGTGCGCAGTGCATTGCCGCCTGAAGGCGGTGTGTTTGAACATTCCACTGTGAAGGCAGGTGACCGTTGAAATAACGTCAGGCATCAGCTCCTTCCTTTATAACACTTCGTCACGAATCACATTGTACCTACACGGAATAGCTGCAACTAAGAAAAATCCGAAAATTACGACCAACCCATACAATATGTCTGCGATGGAGTGCGACGAAATGTAAAAAAACCATAGTCAGAGGCGAAATTCCACTTTGTAAAACGTTTCAAACGTGGAAAAGAAACAAAGCGGAAACGAATGGGCGTGACTTAAGTGTCATGTTGTACGTCAATAGATAAGTCGAAGAAAAAAACAACACGTGCTGAAGATAGCTGACAGGAACTGGTATAAACACAAAGGCTTGACTTTGTAACTTTCCTACCTTCAACTGCAGTTATATTTGAGCCATAAATACTGCATACTGTCTACGACTTAAAAGTATAACATTACCAACAAATGGCTCATTTGCATAATAACAAAAAAAAATGGGTCTTTATATTCACGTACGCGCGTTAGAAATTATACTTAATTGGCGAAACAAAAAACTAACTTTATACGAGATTTAAAAATACTGAATTTTTATTATAATGTACTAATTTTAATTATTTATTAAATAATAATGTAATCTTCTATAATGCAAATAAATTGTATATACGGGAACACAACCTCACTTATATAAATACACTTAAAAAGTGTATAAATACAATACTAACACTAATATTTAAAATAAATAAATGATTTTAACTATATGGACAAGAATTCAAAATCAAGCTCTAAAGTATAGGCTACCTATGATTTAAAAGCACATATACAATTTTAATTTTTATGTAGCTTTATTTGTATGTAGCCTTTTTTCATCCTGAGTAAATTTTGTTGCATTGTGCGCGCACATCATAAAAATTCACTCTCAAACTTTTTTTTATAACGCGCCTAAAGAAGTATAACTTCTGAAAATATAGTTTTTTATATTAATATAAATATTGTTTGAAAATTTAAATTGAGGTATATGCATCAATAAATTATGACGGTTTTCATAAATATAGCAATTAAGATACTTGTGCCTAAAACATAACCAAATAACGTCTGTCCCATCAGCTACTTCCTCACGAATCACACTGTGTGCTTGTGTGTGCTTGTGTGTGTGTGTGTGTGTGTCAGTGTCGAAAATATTTTTGTAACGCTCAGAATATGATATTATTAACGAGAGAAGCAGTGATGCAGTGAAAAATATATTAGTGACGGATCGGACCCTCTTAATAATTTATATACACTTACATTATATAAGCTTTTTCTAATCACTATTTCACGCAAAAATGATTTAACCTTATCAATATCGATTTTTTTACATTTCGTTATATTTAATAAAAAAAACTTTGTTCTTATTTTAGAGAATCGTAATTGACGTAAAAAATAAACAGCTTTACGACAAATATAAATACAAAGGGCTAGTTTCAAAGTATATAGCAGGTGCTCCACCCTAGACTAGTCTTACGTGGTCTAATGCGGTTTCAAAATTGTAATATAAATTGTCGGCTTGTGGGCCATACTGATTACTGGCCACAGAAGGGTACAGCAGAAATACCGCCAGTTCTATAGCAGTTTTAATGCTATTTGAAGCGATTCTTTTCACAACAGATGGCAGAAGGGAAAAGGTGCTTGACACAGGGGACGCACCACAACGCCGAAATACCACAACGCCGAACGTACAATAACGCCGAAATGCCAAATTGACCACAACGCCGACAGCTAGAAAACTACTCTGTACCACAACGCCGAAATACATTAACCCCGAAAAATGTCATTGCAGGACTGCCACAAAGGTTAGGTTAGGTAAGGTTAGCACACAAATTCATTCAGTTGTTTTTCATTTTGCTCCTTTGCCTCCCCCCCCCCCTCCCCGCAGCAACATTTTTCGGCGTTACTGTATTTCGGCGTTGTGGTACACAGCAGTTTTCTAGCTGTCGGCGTTGCGGTCAATTTGGCTTTCGGCGTTATTGTACGTTCGGCGTTGTGGTATTTCGGCGTTGTGGTAACGACCCCTTGACACCACTATCTACGCTCCCTGGTGGACGAGACACATGTCGTCGGTCAACTTGAATGCTCACTTCAAGGTGGCGTCTGGAATTTGTATCCCAGTAATACCTAATCGCGGGTGTTTTTGTGTCGGTGAGGCGGGATGAAAGTGCTACGCTCGCTGGTGCTTCTAGCGCGGTGTCTTCCGTAAGCACAAGGCTCTGACCTGACGCACAGTCTTCTCGCCGTGTATAGGACAACTATGAGATTTGAGTGGTATCCACAACATTTTATGACAGAAAAATTATAATGCTTTTAAGAATCTCTACCAACTGTTTAATGCCTAAAAATTATGTTTCATCCATTTTCAGTTTTCCAAAAAAATACAGTTTAAAAATTACCATTCGGCACAACCTACAAGAGCAGGTAGAATTCGAAGTACCCATTTCTTCTGGAAACATCTAAAAACTTCTGGAACATACTGAAAACTTAACGTACATAACATTCTATTTGTTCTACAATATCCCAAATTCATCAATTAAACATTTTCTAAAATTCCATGTAGTGAAAATAATTCGAGTGTTTTTAATTCAATGCATCCAGCTTAAAATGAAAACTCCATACTATGCCTAATAAGGTAGTTTTATATATTGTTTTACTTACGAATACTATATTTGTTCCCTTGAACTGATAAGTGGTCGTACAAAAATTTGTTTCGTACCAAGGTTTAAGATAATTTTTATATGGTTTTAGGTATCACCCTAAAGACTTATAATAATTTCATGCACATGCAATATTTTTCATGTTAAAGAAGTTGTAACAATTTTTTCTGTTTTTCAATAGACCTTTCCTATTTGTACCCCTTTGTGTGGATTTAGCCATTTAACGAACTTGACCATTGTTTTCTATTACTTTATTTTACGTAACAGTTTAGAAGTGATTTGTGCAAAGTTAAATTAGTTATTGTGTCCATAAAAATGTGATATTGTTACGAGTATACTGTAGGCGGGGGCTCGGGGGGGGGGGGGTTAGGGGGGCTATGACTTGACTAACCAACCAGATAGCCTGTTAGCCCGCGGGCATGGCGCGGTCTATTACTGCCGCGTGCCTCTTCGTATTAGCAACGATGCCTCGCTACCCCTTTCCCCCTTCCTGCTTCCTGCACCTCCCTCACCACTTCTGTAGGTTTCGGCACGTTCCCAGAGGCCTGCCTGCATGAAGTGGCGTAACTAGAACGCCACTTTTCTGGAAGCTTCGGGTGTCAAGTCGACCCTGATGACGCGACACTTCGAAGGGGGTGCGAGACTATTCTAGAAGGGGCTTGAGGGGTATAAAAACGGCGACGCCAGCCTCCGAGGCAATGAAGTGAGGAGGGCGAGTGACTCCTTGGCGAGTGATAACCGGACGACGAGCGACGGGCCTCGAGTGCGGAGACTAGTGCATCGGGACTGTGCTGTGTGTGACGGACGAGTGAGTAGTGAGAGGCCAGTGGTGAGAGATAAGGGACTAGCAGCAGGGAGAGAGCCACTGTCGAGTCAGGGGCGCGTATTTGTGTTAGTGATGCGGGACGCTAGGTGCGACACTCGCCGGTGCTTTGGTGTGACACACCCACAACATCATATGGCTGAGAAATGAAGATAACAATTGTACTGAAAAGTCCCTTGAGTGCTTTTAATAATCTGTACAGAATGTTTAATGCCTAGAATTATTCTGTAAACACACGATTCAGCCACGGAAATAGATACACATCCGCCCTCGGAGTGTTCTTAAATGGTTTTCGTAATGAAGACCCCAGTGGGATCAGAGGCGCAACAACTAAATTTACAAAGGGGGGGCAATATACCTTTTTATAAAGAATCATCGATCCCCCCTATTGAAGCGGGGGGTCCGGGGGTCCTCCCCCGGGAAAATTTGTATATCAAGGTGGAAAATGGTGCTATTTAAGCAGTTTTATTATCTAAAAATTGATTACACAGCACCGTGTTTGCCCCCGTTTGCCCCCACTTTAAGGTTTCAGAAGAGGGGGGGGGGCAAAATACCCTTACCCCCCCCCCCCCCTTGTTGTTGCGTCCCTGAGTGGGATGTGTTGAACAGTTTTCAGATGGGTGTGTGTGTTGTTTAATCCCTGAAGCTCTGCACGCCTTGTGTGTGTGTGTGTGTGTGTGTGTGTCCCAGGGACCAGGGACCAGGGACCAGGGACCAGGGACCAGGGGCAAGGGACCAGGGACCAGTCCAGGGGCAAGGCGGCCCCCGAGGAGCCTGGGGCGAGGCGCCCGCTCGTGGGAAGGACAAGCCGGGCAAGAGGCCAGCGACACTCGCCCAGGAATGCGGCTCTACCAGTCGGTAGGGGGGCGAGAGGGGGACGGATGCTGGATGCTGCGAAGTCACGCCTGACCTTGACCGGTGCGGTCTCACCTGGCCCCTCCTCCCCCCTCACCCATTACCCTCCCCCCGGTCAACCCGAGGAGAGGAGAGGCCCTGACCTTGAACGCACCTGACGCCGCGACCACGAGAGGAGGCTATATACCACGGGGCAGGCCCCCCGAAGGGGGGCTAAGAACAGAGGTTGTGTGCCGCCCCGCACGCCAGCTGTTGGCGGTTTCACCCCCCCCCCCCTCCCCATACACCTAGTCGACAACGAGCCGAATTGCGCCACACGCTCTCTCCGAGACATCTGCTGCCCCCCTTCCCCCCCTTTTTTCATACCCTTGCTGATTTGTCGCGCCCATCTGCGCAACCTACGTTTGACGGTTAAAATACACACGTAACCAGAGATCGAAATATTTTTTTTTCGCGGATTCATTTCGCGATCGGCTAAAACATAAACTGCTCTTGCTACAGGTGCGCTGTTCTTCTCTAGACGATTCCGGGCCAATGAGGAAACCTTCAACCAAAAAAGTAGGTATTGAATCAAAAGGCAAACCTGTTAGAGACGACTCACAAGTCAGCAGCCGATGAACTTTTTAAAGGGTAATTCAACATGAAATTTTGAACAGCCACCAACAGACTGTTGCTGTGTCTGTGAAGAACTGAAGGTGAAGCTGAGGTCCCATTTTTTTTTTGATGCTGCGAAACGTGAAGCAGCTGCTGGGATAATCAAACACGACGAAGCAAATTATTTTAAAACCCTTTGCATAACGATCAATGTCAGTTCGAGAATGAAATGAGATATTCGTTTGTGAGAATATTCCTGTTAATAAATTGTTGTATTTATGAATTCTACTGGGCACCTAATTTTCTGACACACTCGCATCCGTTATTTCCTGCCTTGTTAAGGTTTCCTGTTCCTTTAGTGATACCCGTGACAAAATAAATGATTAGGTACAACAATATATTTTTCTTTACTGCCTGCGATTATATGCAAACCATACCCATGTAAATAAAATCTATCCAGGAAATATTTTATCCACGGAAACTTACAGTAAACGTCTTCTGTATTAACAAAAAAAGGGGGTTGTCTGTAAAGTGGTTTTACGGAAGATAACTTTACGTGATAACGCCATAAGAAAACATTGATGAAAAATTCCATACTTTTTTAATTTTCAAATATTATTTACAGTTTTTGCAAATTTAATTTAAATAATTTGTTTAAATATAATCACGAACAATTAGTTATAAAAATAAACTGAAATCAAATCAATGTCAATAGATTGTTAATTTGAAATGACGAAATTGGACAAATAAATCATATTTTTTAAATTGCTGCTTTTAAAAAGCCCGCCTTAACCTGTTTGGTATTAGAGAAGTTACTCTCGCACGGTGGTTGGCCGGTTCTTGCACGCTCGGCTCAGGCGGAACGTGACAACGAGTCATGCTTTTTCGTGCGTGCAGCCGGCGTTCATCGATTTATAAGACGTAAAAAAAACGGCAGTAATTATTTGTATTATGAGGGCCAGGCAAAAAAAAAAAAAAACGGGCCTGCTGAAGTCTGCACACGTGTTTCTCCTAGCAGCATCCCATACCAATATGATGAAATACATTAATTCTCACACAACTGTTCCGGTCATAATAAAAATCGTAACCGGGCGAGCTGACGTGGCAACAGCGCGCGCACACACACAGTCCCTCTGTCCACGCGTGTGTGTGCGCGCGCACAGTCTGCAAGACTCCGGAGTGGTGGAGGGAGGGAGAGAGGGAGGGAACACACACACAGATAGCTCTCGCCGCCTCGTGCTTGTTTGCAAACAGGCCTGATCCCCCTGCCCCCCTTTTCCCGTACACCAGCACCGCCTGAGAGTGACGCCTGCCCCCCTTCCCCCCCTTCTTCCATCATCACCGACCAATCCCTCCAGGCCGCAGATTCCAGGAAAGAGTGACGTCACGCGCTGCTCCGCCACGCTCATCAGGGCCATAGAGGAACTACGATGTAGACATAACCTTCTTTTTTTTTTTTTCCCCCGGTCACTTCCTGACAAAAAAAAAGTTACAGACGACAGGACAACAACACACAACTGAACTTAAACCCACGGGTGAAAAAAAAAAGTTGGCATCGAAGTCGCCAATGAAATAATATTAATTAGAAATATACGAAATCGCTCCAGATCAGAAAAAAAAAAATTACTGCAGATTCGTTGAAAAATTCTCGACTTGAATCAGTGGATTCAAACAGTTTCAACTACAGTGGTTTTTGACAAATTTTTTTCTTCCTGTGATTGCCCAGCCACAAACACATATTTTTAGTAACACTAACTGATTCATTAATCAGAAACAACTAGTACCTAAGCAGAATTTTCAGTTACTGTCCTATCACTGATTCAAGTCTTAGTATTCCTATTTAGAGTGTACTACAGTATTAATTTTATTCAGACGTGTAACTTAATAATACCAAAAGTAGATATTGAAAATTAGCCGTTTAAAAGCATTATCTTCTAATGCTTCATTTGTACGTCATGCTACATTATTTTACCGTGCGATATTTGTCTACGTTAAACTTAACTGATATTTATTTATTTATTTATTTATTTATTTATTTATTTATTCACAGCCCTTGGCTGATTTACAATAATTGGTATTGGTACGCGATAAAAAAAATATTTCGCGGAGGATTATACTAATATGATCCAATTAAAAAATATAAAAATACCGTTACAATACATAACTTTAACATAGCTTTTAAACAGGTTTAGCAATAAAAGTGACATATTTATTTTTCCTGGGCGAGACAAGTGAAATATATTTTAGCTTTCCCGGTAGGTATTTCCACAATATCTTACATGCCATGTAAATGAAAGAGTGCTTGTAAACTGATGTATTTATTAAATGTGGGTACCTGAAACTAGTTCTTATTCTTAGTGTAGGGATGATAAACGAAATCGAAGTTGACAAGCTCATCTGTCAGATATTGTGGTGTTTTAAAATGATAATAGCACACTACTTTACAAATCGAATCTTCGTTTCGTCGGATGAACCAGGAACGGGTTTAAAAAATATATAATAAATAATTTCCAGTTGTATTCGTTGTCCAAAAATGTCTCTTTAATAAATTTTACGTTTTACAATCTTTAAACTTTAATCAGTATCATGGGTTTTACACCGGTAGCTTAGATTTTATTTCCTAATGAAATCTCTAATCGAGCAACTAATTCTCATAACATGTAAAAAAAAAAATTCCATCTTCGCAGTCGGTAGGATTCGAACCTACGCTCCCAGAGGGAATCTGATTTCTAGTCAGACGCCTTAACCACTCGGCCACGACTGCACATGAGTAACCCTCATGCTGTACGTGGTTTTCTGATGTAATACATTCACATCGCTAGTTCATACAAGACAACCATTTCTTTCACAACTCTCCGATATTAACATATTTCAGTAATTCTAAAAGAAGAACCCATTTTCCGAAAAGAAAAAAAAATATCCTAAAATTCTTATTTTTCTACTGCCTGACATGTTCCCCAATATTACTATCTAACAGGGCATTGTGATTTATTTATTTATTTATTTGTATTCCATTGAGCCTTCTTTTGGTAGAAACCATAAGGCTATGGAACATGTAAATTTACATATTTACAGTTACACATATACACACAGTTTTAAATAGGTACACATACATATTTAGTTTTACATACATACAACTTTGAAATAAAACAAACATTGATAAAAAAAAATTCAAATAATCTGAATTACAAATATTACATATGTCTTATATACATACCCATAGACATGATACTTCAAGTAGTTTACCATTTTAACGAGTGGTTAGGTTTGGTTGATGAAATACCTTGATATTGTGAGAATGGTCGGTTGGGTTCAGTTAGCTACATTTAAAAAAAATACTTTTAATTAATGTGGACATTTAGGTTCGGTTAGTTACATTTAAAATAGCGTGAAATAATTAGTTAGGTTGGCTATATTGCAAATTCTGTGATTTAGTGAGAACGGTCAGTTCAGTTTTGTTAACTACATTTAAAATACTTAAAAAATAGCATAAACTGTTGGTTTAGGGGTTAAGTTAGCTACATAAAACTCATGGAAATTATTGTGAATGAATGGTTAGGTAAGCAACAATACAAATACTGTAATATCTTGAGAATGGTCAGTTGGGCTATGTATTTACATAAAAAAAAAATTCTGTGGCCAGTTGATATATTAGTTTTACGACATTAAAAATACTTAAAAACATTATGGAAGGTTGGTTAAGTCAATTACATTTAAAAACTGTAAAATATTTTTAATCATTGGTTTGGAATTAACAATTAAAATTTTTAATAACATAACCTACCGTCCTTACTATATTTTTTAATGTAGCTAACCGAATCTAAGCAAGCTTTAAAATAATTTCAGAAGATTTTTAAAGTAGCTAACCTAACTACTTAACCAAAACAACTGTTCTCATGATTACATGTATTTTTAATGTACCTAAGGGATCGTCCATTAATCACGTGTGGCTCTAAAAGGGGGGGGGGGGGGGGGGTGTCGGGAAAAATCACGAAATATCACAAGGGGGGAGGGGGTGTAGAGAGATATCACGTGTATTTATTTTTTCGCGCGATTTCTACTAAACCGAAAAGCGACGCGTGACCTTGACTCGCCGTAGCCAGGCAACAATATCCCCGCTTTCCTTTATTATTTTTATGCCAGTGAGAATAAACCTGCAACCTTAATGCGTGTCTGGACATTTTTATCACTGTGCTTAATTTTCCAGAATTAAATTAGATTATATCTATATTCAAAGATAATATTCTGAAATTTTTAAAAAATATTTTGCTCCAAAAAAATACACGTGATTTATTGGGGGGGGGGGGGGGGGTTAGTCTGAAACCTCACCACAAATCACTAGGGGGGAGGGGGGGTTAAAAATTTGCTAAAAAAACATCACGTGATTAATGGACGACCCCTAACCTAACTTAAGCACTCGTTAAAATGGTAAGCTAATGGTAAACTATTTGAAGTATCACAACGCCCTCTTATATAATGGTTCACAAACATATAATAAAAAGGCAGTTAGAATTTTTGTTTGTTTGTTTTGGAAAAGTCCCTCCATCAGAATTACCTAAATATAAATATTCAGTGTGCAGGTACACTTGAAACGGGGGTTAATTTTTTTTCACGCGAGCACTCGATAAAATAATGACGATAAGTTAGCTTCGAATCCCGCTTTAAAAAAAAACCTTGATTATAATGGTGCAGCACCAAGTTTATGCCCAAATTCTCCTTATTGCAAAAAACAGCATACCATCTTCAGAATTACACTGGAGTGTGTTTATTCATTTTACAAGTCTCTAAAACTTGGCACTTTAATTCGGAAAAGAGCAGAAATCACAAAAAACCGCTATTTTAAGCAGAGGTGCCCCCCCCCCCCCCCAAACACTATGACTCACCCCCCCCCCTAACCTAATGATGCCCCCCCCCCCCAAATTTCTTTATGCCGTTTTCTCAATGATTTACTCAATTATTTTATAATATTATACTTTTTTAGTATTATATTTTATCACATTTTGCATTAATTAAAACTGATTTTCTAATAATAATTTTGGTCATATCAGGTAATATTTCCATCCTGAACCGACAGATGCCAAACTGCTTTTTTTGAGGAAAGTGCGGGGTTGCCAATTTGATTTACAAGATCCCTTTCAATTATCAAAGCACCAGAAACGTATTTTCACACTAGAAGCTATAATTATGTAAATAATATATACATTTTTCTCGTCTTTTGACCACCCCCCCCCCCCCCTGAAATTATAATGACGCAGCCTGCGTCGTTACCCCCCCCTTGTGGGCACCCCTGTTTTAAGGTCGCATACCTCTCTATAAGGTCAAAACTATATATTTTTATTTTATTGCTTCTTTTCAGGTTTATACAAGATGTTTTGAACTACTTTCGTAAGTATGGTACCATTGTGAGGTAATTATGGCCACACTAGTCGTTTTGAAACTAACATTCACCTCAGTCAAAATGTCCGAAAGAAACTAAGCTATATATCCGTAAAAATCAAAACTCTTGTTAAAACCATTTGAGAAAAAATATATATATATATATTTAAACGTACAATTTGTAAGTGTATCATCTTGTGTTGATTTACGAGCATTAGGCAGTCGAGTGGCGATTTTCGGTTACTCCTTTTGGACCAAAAATGGCCCGGGGGCCTACAGGGACTCTGACCCTGGGATGCACAGGGAAGCCTACCATTCACACATTCTTTCGTACACACCCTAATACTCGCATTCGTGTGACTTCACCCCCTGTTTTTTAAGTTGAAAAAAAAAACACGTGTGCTAAAAGAGCGACGAGTAGGTATAAAGTTACATAACAAAGATACTTATACCTTTACAAACGATAAAAAAATTATTTGAAAATTACAGTAAATGTCTTTGTTACGTCACTTGATACCTGAGGTTACGCGACAGGTTCTGTTTCCAAGGTCCCTGTAATTATCGAGGCAAGCACAGTAAGGACTCTCACCCACGTTACTGCACATACGATCGTTAAAACGGTTAATTAATTGCATGCGAAGTAAAAAAAAAGTAGTTACACGAAATCAAGTATTCGGGCGTGTAGGCAAATAATTTGTAAAACCGTACGTTTTCCTGTCGACCCAAGTCGAAGACCAAGATGGCGTCCAAAAAGGACGGCAGCCAATGAACGCCTTGTTACTTGGAATCTCAGTAGGGGCGACGGATCGACGCGTGGAACTCGTTTCGACAGCAAAACATTGCGTTTTTTGAGAGCACGCAGTTCTCAATCCGCGCGACGAACAAAAAATAAACTATTACATATAAAATATGTCGGCCTGCGAATACGCAACAAACACATGACAGCCATCGATGGTTGCAAGTTTTTGACGTTACAACGTCTAATAAATCGATGAACGCCGGCTGCACGCACGAAAAAGTGTCCCGTAACGCACATTTTCCCACTACGGATGTCCCACTACGGATGTGTCCTGTTATGCTCATTGTACGCATGCGTGGCATCTCTCTTCCACTCGATTGGAACAACCATCGATTTGACTTTTCAATCATATTTTCGTCGTTTGAATTATTAATATTATGTAATTTAACGATCGTCCACCAATTTTCAGCACAATCGGTACGGTTTTTTTTTTTAAATCGACATTTTTGTGAGAGAAAGATGTTCAATTCGAATTTGACCAAATTTGTGTAAATAGGGACAATATGAGTAACTGGCAAGAAATAACGAGAGACAAGTGACTTCAGCGAACCTGGCGACGTGGGGTGTGCTCGCGCGAACAGGATTTGGGCGTTTTTGACTTCTTCCCGTGGGGTTACCTCAAGGAAAAAGGATTTTCACGTCTTAGAAGAACTGAAGATGCGAATTCGGGAGGAAATCACCACTCTGCCCCCTGGAAACGCGCCGAAAAGCGGCCGAAGAGTTCCGAAATCGCATTTTATAGGGGCAGGCGTTTTTCGCGAAAAGATCTGAAACACTCATTAGACTGCAACAAAGGTATACCCGCACCAACGTTTTCTTCCTTGTGATTGGTGGCCGTCTGCGAAGGAAGTCGTTGCCTTGTTTGACCGAGCCACTCAGGAGGCGTTTACTTCCGCACTGAATCGCTGTGATTGGGGTTGTTACAATCGATATGTACCTGGAAGAAACTCACCCAATCACGAAACACAGACTGTGCTACAGTGTTTTAACTTTCATCTAGTCTCGAAATCTTTTCGCGAAATCTGCATGTCCTTACGCATTTATCAATGCATTGCTGGTGATGGCCACCATCTTCCTGATGCGATATTCAGAACTTGATAAAAAAAAACATGGGTATGTATACTTATTCCAATAAAATAAACCTTATTTTTGTAAGTTCCTTCGGTTTTTCTAATAGCCCGTCAAAACCGATACACACATTTTGTCCCATCCTGTACCTACGAAAAATTGTTTCTTAAAACCATGGGAAATATAATCGAATATTCAACAATAGGTCTTTATTGTTTTATTGAGCTTGTTAACGGGCGCAGTTAATACTGTAAAGGTATTCAGGGAACTGTTTACAAATAACTTTGATTGTGGAACTGGGACGACGCAAAGGATAAATGTCCGGGCAAGAATCCGGACCCAGTATTACTGCGAACCTTTTTTTTTGTGTTGTGATGCAGTTGCTTTCATGTAAATGTACTACAAATTTACAAATATCTGTAGTTTTACATGATAATTTCAGTCCCATATACAAAAAAATATACATTACAGATTATGAGCAAAATTTGGGGTCACTAGAAATAAATTCTACGTAATTGTATACCTATATATAAAATAGTTGTCTTGTTAAAAAGAGCTCGCTAACAAAAATTTCCTTGGCTGAGAATGAAAATGATCATGTTCGCCCTGACATCTATGTACATAGCCCAAGCACGTGGCACTAGGCTCACCGTCCATCGCGGCCCGCGAACACTTTTAGGACCAGCACCGCGAATGCAGCACCGAGCCGCGTCCACGCTCGTATCAGATCACCGTGTCCGTGTCGTGATCGGCCTGCGAAAGAAAGTGTTCCGTACCAAGCCACGCGTGTCCAATGATCGGTTCGTACATGGTACCGCCAGGAGTCCGTCTTCCGCCGTTCACATTCGAGATGCGCGATGCTGAAACGGACACAGCGGACGAGTTGTCCCCGATCAATATTTTGTATCACAGCCACGCGAGCTGCGCAGCCGCAGGACCACTCCAGTAGTTAGTTCCCTTTTGCACGTTTTTGACGTGACAACGTCTAATAAATCGATGAACGCCGGCTGCACGCGCGAAAAAGTATCCCGTTACGCACATTGTCCCGTTACGCTGTGTCCCCTTACGCTCATTGTACGCTTGCGCCGCATCTATCTCTCTTCCACTCGATTGGAAAAACCATCGATTTGACTTTTTCGAGGCACATTAAAATTGAAACACTCCCATTCGTTTCCTACTTTTCCTACCATCGTCCTATCCTTAACAGAATAACACAGATTGGAAGAAGTTAAATAGCAAACATGTATAAAAGTTATAGTTAAAATAATCTCTTCGTTAAAGTAATAAACATATTTGAATTAATGAGTGCAAATAAAAGTAAATTTATCAATTAAATTGTAGATTTCATTTTACTCCTTCTTTGTATCCATACAAAATAGTGATAATTCAATAAAAATGATTCAATTTTATTCATAAAAGTATGCAATTATTTTATCAATGTTTTGTTATGACGTCACGTTAAACTATCGTCCGTAAACCGACTTTACAGACAACCAATTTTTTATTTATTTATTTAAGCATTCCACTCAGGCACAGAAACAGTTCTACACACGAAAGATAGCGCCATGGTGTTTTTAAACGTCCAACTTGGACCGATGAACCCCCAAGACTGTTTCTGTTTACAAAAATTCTTTATTTCCATCCACCATCGGAAGGTAAAACTCAAAATGAAACAAAACCAGTGGGTGCTAAAATGAAAACATGCTTGCAACAGATCGAGCTGTCTTTTTCATCCAGCAGCTGTATCATGGTCGCGTATTAAATTATGCTACAGATACGCTCATCTAATACAAGTGTGGACATGCCTTTACGCAGGACCGTTAGTCGGTAACATCCTATTGCAGCAGGGGCATTACCTCGATTACAGCGAGACAGTGGAGTCCAACCTTGTAAAAATACGTAATCATAAGGTCTGTTAATGATGAGCTGAGGAAGTCACTAGACTTTTGAGGACCTAGGGCCAACCGAACCAGAGTAACTCAAGACTCAAACAGCCCCTAATTACAGGCCCAAGTTTTGGGAATACAGATTTTTTTTTTTATTGTTCATAATTTCTTAAGTTTCCAATGACCCGAAGGCTGTGGCACCAGGGATTTTTCCCCCACGCCATCTTCACCCTGGACAAACTATTCCCTAGAGACGGTACTCATCATCACTAAAACGAAGGTTTGTTTGGCCCCCCGCCAACAAACTTTAAAACCGTAAAATAATTTTTTTATTTTATACCGAGAAGCAAAATTTTCGTAGTTGTACTAACGAGGATTAATTTTTTTATTTGGAGTCTTAAGGGCACCGCCTAATCAGGAGTGTATTTGTGTTGTGAGGCGCGTGCAGTCTTCTAGTAGCGCATATGGCAACTATATTATATCTGAGCGGTAATCATAACACTTCATGGCGGAGATACATGAAGATAAAGGCGTAAAGCAAGTCCCTTGAGTGCTTCATGAACACACGCGTTTTGTTTTATGTATTTCCACTCTTCTGAAGAAAAAAACACAGTTTAAAAACGAAATACGTAAACAAAACTACTGATATGTCCTCATCTTATATCCTTGAGTAATGGTTTTCGTAAACAGATACTACTCGGATATACTGAGCAGTTTTCAAATCTGCGGTGAGGTTCGCGTGTGTGTGCGCCCGGAAAGGTGGCACACCTGGCGTCAACGACCCGGAAGTCACCCTGACAGTCCGCTTCCCCGCGCGAGAGATAGCGAGCCCTGCTATCGGCGCAGCGGGCTAACCGCCCGCGGCGCGACGCCCCTGCTGTGGCCTGCTGCGGCCTGCTGTGGCCTGCGCCGCAGGCGAGAGCGCTTTCACGACGGGCGGCCACCATGGGTCGTTACCACAACGCCGAACGTACAATAACGCCGAATGCCAAATTGACCGCAACGCCGACAGCTAGAAAACCTGCTGTGTACCACAACGCCGAAATACAGTAACGCCGAAAAATGTTGCTGCGGGGAGGGGGGGCGGGCGGGCCACAGGAGCAAAATGAAAAACAACCTGAATGAATTTGTGTGTGTTTCTTAAGTGTATCTTAACGCCGAAATACCACAACCTAACATAACCTAGGCTAGTCTAACCTAGCCTAACCTAACCTAACATTTGTGGCAGTCCTGCAATGACATTTTTCGGCGTTAATGCAATTCGGCGTTGTGGTATTTCGGCGTTGTGGTGCGTCCCCGGCCACCATCCACGTCCTTACTTGTGACACCTCGACGTTCATTCCTCGTCTATGAACCGAATACTGGCGAACGGGCTGGCTGTAAGTCTCTCATTCTTACACTGCAATACACAACGAATGACACCCATTGGTGCCTCATTCGTGCTACCCGGATCGTTAACATTGAAACAACTAATAATGTTCGCATGCTTTCAAGGCCATTGTCTGAAGTAGCTCGGCTTCTGGGTTGTAGCCGTGTCCTTGGCGAATAATTCACCGACGTTTCGGTCAACATTGCAGTCACCATCATCAGGGAGAAGTTATCTACTGTATCTACTGATGATGCAATGTCGACCGAAACGTCGGTGAATTATTCGCAAAGGACACGGCTAAACCCAGAAGCCAAGCTATTTCATTAAAACAACTATTTTGTATACCATCGAAAATTATAATACATTTGAAAAGATTAAATTTTGTTATTTTTTTTTATTTTTCTAAGATTACAAAATAGTGTCTGAAAGAAGCAATACGTAAATTCTAAAAACTAATATTTATATCACTAATATTTATATAAATGATAATAACGACGAATTCCATTAATGATGTGCTATGGTCAAACAGAAACAATTTTTTTATGTAAAATTAAATTTTAAAAAAATGCTAGCGAGTCTTTCTGTACTCGTCAGAGTACATCTAACTCCGGGAACGAGATAGGTCACGTGTTCTCATGTTGCAAATACACTTATTATATGAAACTCGAACACGAAATTAAACGTAGAATTATTAAAAATAATATCGAGCGTGATGAATATACGCCCAAATTTGTGATTCAACTATATTTCTGGACCGAATCACACGTAGTTTTCGCATCAGCTGTTATAATCCGCTGTTAGAGCAGCTATATAGACCACTGAATTATTTGATTAGCAGACGAAAATTTTAATATATATAATTAAATGGCTCCGATAAAGGCGAAAAAATACTTGAAAAATACTAAACCCCGGATTCGGACCTGATTTTAGACAAGGAATTTCATTAAAATTCTGTTAAAATTCATTAAACAGTTATTAATATTAAGTTTCCCTTTGGCTTTGTGAACTTTGGTTCACGGAATTCGTCACAGATGGCAGCACAGTGGATACACATTGCCGTTCCATGCGACTTCCCGTTGCATCACGGAATTACTCCTACCAAATCCCGTATACCGAGAGCTAAGACGATACCTACACGTAAAAAAATTGTTCACAAAAACGGTTGAAACCAAGATGACGCCTTTCAGGTATATTTCCTTACAAGTAATAATTGAATATTAACAGATGATATTCTTAATGAAATACAAGTAAAAGTATTTCCAAAAATATCCATTAAATATTTTCTTTTAATAATATATTTTTTGTATGCATTAAAAAAATATATTACATTATTAACTTGCGTCTAAAACATTTATGCACTTTGTGTATATCGGGCAACAGAGCACACAGAAACAAGGACAGCGCTAATAGCAGAAATCGTGCATTAGAAAGAGAGTGTAAATACAATGCACACCGCGAACTAAGGCTGAAATATGCTACAGACGGGGCCGCGGCAGTACGCACTGATTAACAACATGTCCTTTCGTACACGCCTGATTACCTGCTACCGTGTAACGCCGGCTGCACGCACGAAAAAGTGTCCCGTTACGCACATTGTTCCGTTACGCTGTGTCCCGTTACGCACATTGTTCCGTTATGTTGTGTCCCGTTACGCTCATTGTACGCTTGCGCCGCATCTATCTCTCTTCCACTCGACTGTTTATAAAGTGAAGTGAAAAGTTAATGTGGTTTTCATTGCTTATTACAACAACAATTTCGGCAATAAAGGTTAATTATTCTTGCATTTAAAAAATCTGATTACTAGTATAATTTCAAGTATTTATTCTTTTATTATTAAAATAAAATTGATTCAATTTTATTCATACAAGTATGCAATCATTTCATCAATGTTTTGTTATGACGTAGTCACGTTAAACTATCGTCCGTAAACCGACTTTACAGACAACCATTTTTTTTTAAAGAAGAAACACGCGTGTTAAAAGCGCGACATAAAGGTATCAAATGACGAAATAAAAGTTTACTTAAACCATTAAAAACAAGAAAGAAAAAATTAATTTGCAAATTGCAGCAAGTATCTCTGTTACGTCACTTCACGTGTAGCTGCGCGACATGTTCTGATTCCAAGGTCCCTGTCACTCACTATTGAGGCAAGCTGTTTGCAAGCTCAGGTAGTAATTGGCGCGTGGCGGCGTGGCGGCGCCCCGCGCTACAGCCATCGACAGTTGCCGACAACCAATATTCGTTACACACGTTTCAAATGTTAACTCCGTTCCCTACTCACTTTAGCTAACCTGTGATTATGATACTACTCTACCGGCTAAAAAAAAAAGTTTCACTTTAAAAAAGGGTTTGAACTAGACACATGTGGGCTGCAGCAGCGCATGTTTTCGTGTGCTTACCAAAAATTATTAAACGTTTACATACTTTATCATACTTTTGCATACGTTTGCAACCTTTTGTCTACTTTTGCATACTTTTTCGCAACTCGTAATCCGCAACTACGACGTTGGATCCGGTGTTAGCTTTAGAATGACATCAGAGTTTTCGACCAAATTTCATTTACGGTTTACGCCCTTGTAAAACCTGCTACTATTTCTCCGAAATCAGGCAAATATTCATAATTAAAAATTTTCTCTGACTAATTACACGATGATTACTTAAAATAAGTTCATTTACTGTGTTTACACTTTTCTATAGTGCATTCTTTACTTCTAAAGTCGCATTTTCATAAATGTTTTTGCCCGCAAAAAGATATTAAATCGGCAAAAAAAAATAAACATTTCTACACAAAATATTATGTTCACTATGCAGCGGTGAAGGACGTTTCGCGTGGTCACGAAAAAGTTCGCCCCACACTCAGTGGAACACACCAAGATACGACGACAACAGAGTTTGTGACATGCGCTGTCGCAGTGTTGTCTGATCAAGCAGCTTGTCTGCGTACCGAGGTGACTTACGTCACGGCAAATATATATCGGAAAAACCTGCCTTAATTGTAACGCAGTTTAACTGCTGATTCCTCGAGATAGTGGAGAGTGCACGTCCTAACTTCTGGGATTTCCAGAAAACACGTAAGTACTCGCCTACAGCAATCAACTCGTCTTAAATAGCTAATGTATTGTGTTGAGATAAAGAACGCCAATAATTTTGCACATACTTCTTTTCCTTTGTTGTGTGAATCCCTCGACACATTATATATCCAATATCAATAAACTGATAGATAAGATAGGTAGTCGTGATAAGATTGTTTAACTGATGGAGATAACCTGGCTTCTGTCTAGCCGTTAAAGGTTCCAATTTGGTCAGTCTTCACCGAAATTTGCAGCTTCCTGTACGTGTAATACTTTTGGCTCAAACAGTAGACAAATATTAGGGGGTAGTTGACGCAGCGGAAAGTAAACCATAGTGATAAATGGCGCTACAGTAAAACGCGTGCTATAACATGATCCCAGAATAAGTTTAATTTATCTCCAGTTGTGAGCCATAATTCGAAAACAGAATCCTCGACATCACTGGGCTTGGTAGAAAGTCCTGGAAAATGTGTGAGATGTAAAAAAAAAAAAAAGTGAGCTAGTTTTTCGGTACTCGCCAAAGATGTGCAAGATCTAACCTCGGTAACGAGCATATCCACGTGTTCTGATTTTGCAAATACACTTATAATACGAAACTCGGACATGAAATGTATCGACTAATTCTTAAAATAATTCCGAGCGTGAAATGTATCCACGGAAACTTCGCGCTCTTTGCTGGACGCGAATCACACGTAGTTTCTGTGCTCGCTGCTAGAATTCGTAGCTAGAACAGCTACGTCGACTATCAAATCATTCCATTTGCCGACATCACAATTACTTAAAAAAAAACTTATTTGTTCTCGTGTTGCAAATACACTTATAATGCAAAAATCAGACACGAAATTTAAAACGTAGAATTATTAAAATTAAAATATTAACCTGAATCATTTTAAAAAAGATATTATAACACTAAGTATGTGTTTGTATATTTGTTATGCTTAAAATATTTAAACCAGTCTTCAAATACTTCCTATAAACAAACTTTAATCTTATTGAGCTGATTGAGCATTTAAAATTCAATAGTAAAAATTTCATAGTATTTTTCTTGTGTTTTGCATTCTTGAAATTTTCATTCTTGTATTATTCATGGCGTCGAAAATATGTAGGCTTACAATTTGTTGTGTTTCTACAGTATAATGAACGTTGCGCTACCTCTAAATTTCAATATTAATTAATGGTTGTAATGTCCGGATTCTAACGTATTTCAAATGTCACTATTTATTTAATTGCACTATAAACTATAACATTAAGTATCCAAGGATATTTGTACTATTATAAAGATTTATTTTTTTCACTATATATGCGCGGTGTAAACTCCACGATGTTCACGAAAGCAGTATATACGGGCAAATCACACGAGTCCGCCATCTTTTCAAGATTTCTGAGCCTTCCACAGATGGTAGCACCGTAGTTACACATTTCCGTTCATTCGACTTGCGTTCCATTCAAGAAATAACTCCTACAAAACTCCGTATACCGAGAGCTAAGATGTTACATAGCAAAACCAGCGTTACCAACCTCCGTAACACGTTTGCAGCGCAAACGAAATTAAATGCGAGGAGTTGTGAATCTGAATGACGGGTTAGACATGGCTATGAGTGTGGTGTTTTTAAGTTTCAAGTAGTTTTTTTTTTTTCTTAGCCTGGAGTCGCCCCGCAATCAGCAAACCAGCGGTAAAACCAACAACACTATTTCAACCGGATTCAACTTAGCGAAACTGGTAATGCTCGACAATGCATTTGTCGTGCCACTATTTTCACATACAGGACCGTGAAAAAACCGGCGGAAAAAAATTTCGGCAGGTCCCCACCGTATTAATTAATGCACAACTTTTGAAAACCCACAGTAAAAAAAATCTAAAGACTGTAAACGTTATGTGCGCTAATTGCATAAATTGTAGTGTTTCCTATAAATTATTAAAAAAAAAAAAAAATACTTGGTATTTTATTTGTATCAGGGTACACTCAAGCTTTAAAAATAATCTGGTGCCTAGGCCTCGGGGATTTTGGCCCCTCCCCCATTTCCCTCTCGCCAGTACTGGCCAAGCAGGGAAGAATCCGAACTCTAGTAAGGCATATAATAAATGTGGAAGACTTTCGCAAGTAGATTTCCATCGCTTTAGCGACGCGGGAAACGCCTGTCACAAAGAAAAACTACCAGCAACGCTCTCCTATCACCTGGTTGCCTATCTGTAGGAGTACTTGTTTTAACTCGCATAGATAGCGCTTTGTGGCATATTTCTTTACATCAGAACCAAACGAGCCTGCATTACAATTGGAAAACTTTACAGGACAGTAATATAAAAATTGCTTTTTTAATGATACGTATACTAAGTGTTTGCCATCAACCTGTAATTAACAGCTACAGGTAAATAACATTGTAACTGGACTTAACGTTTGCCTGGCAACTAAAACTTTGCACTTAGGCTTTCACAACTCTCACTTAATGCTTTTAGAATATTGTTTTTGTGATTTACGATGATCATCGATAGAAAATCAACTTTTAAGGAACTGCCTAACTGGGCACACAGGATGTTAGAGCTTCAGAGGAAAAAAAAAAAAACGTGATTTTAAAACGATTAGAGATATCCGAGTGGCGTCTGTTTACTAAAACCATTTAAGAATACGCTAAGGGCGGATGAGTTGTCATATTTCCGGATTTCATTTTTAAAATGTATTTTTATGATAGTGAATCACAAAACCCGTGTTTTTAGAGTAATTTGTAGGAATGAAACACCCGTACAGATTCTTGAAAGCACTCGAGGGACTTGCATTACGCCTTAATCTTCATTTCTGCGCCAGATAATGTCATGTCTACCGCTCAAATCTCATAGCTGCTACACATCATGCACGCTGAGAGGACGGCGCGCCAGTCTACAGCCTTGCGCTTAGAGGCGACACCGCGCTAGAAGCACCAGCGAGCGTCGCTCTTATCATCCCTCTTCACAAACACATCGTGTTTTTTTTTTTTTTTTTTTTTTAACTATTATCCACAGTTAGTGTAATTTTACACAAATGATTCCTGAAAATTAAATTCCGCTACAGACTTCGGTAAAAGCACACGAATGTTCACGTTTCATTACAATCAGTATTAAAACTAGAATCACCAAAATTCAGACCTAGGCTAGTTTGACTAAAGTACAGACATTCCTTTAATTTTCATCACGTTGCCCATACGACCTGTAACTGCTCGTGTATTTACATAATTTCTACCCGTCAACCTTTTTATTTGCAGGCAGAACCGCATAAAACTGAACAATAGCTTTGAAAATACCTTTTTTTATGGGGAAAAAAAATTGGTTGTCTGTAAAGTCGGTTTACGGACGATAGTTTAACGTGACAACGTCATAACAAAACATTGATGAAATGATTGCATACTTTTAGGAATAAAAGTGAATCATTTTTATCGAATTATCACTATTTTGTATGGATACAAAGAAGGAGTGAAATGAAATCTACAATTTAATTGATAAATTTACTTTTATTTGCACTCATTAATTCAAATATGTTTATTACTTTAACGAAGAGATTATTTTAACTATAACTTTTATACATGTTTGCTATTTAACTTCTTCCAATCTGTGTTATTCTGTTAAGGATAGGACGATGATAGGAAAAGTAGGAAACGAATGGGTATGTTTCAAGTTTAATGTGCTTCGAAAAAGTCAAATCGATGGTTGTTCCAATCGAGTGGAAGAGAGATAGATGCGGCGCAAGCGTTTAATGAGCGTAACGGGACACACCGTAACGGGACAATGTGCGTTACGGGACACTTTTTCGTGAGTGCAGCCGGCGTTCATCGATTTATTAGACGTTGTCACGTCAAAAATAGCGCAGTTCTTTATATGAGTGACGTACGAAAACCAGGATTCGTTAAAAGATAACTCCATATATTAAAATTGCAATTGCTGCGATTTACGTAACAGGCAACGGCTGGAACCTCCGCGACTACAGCAGACGTCGAACCACCCGGGGGCCGATCCGGTGCTCATAAAATGAGTCTTCCGGGAAACTGAGAATGATCCTTGGACCCTCGTCCCATGAGCGTGAGTAGAGGACCCTATTGGTACAAAATAACATACGTAAATTCATAGATAAAGAAAATTAAACTAAATAAACATTCACAGGAACATTGCAGACCACTCTTAAGAAAACTTAGCATTATTCCTGGGCCGTGCCTTTACATATGCAGTTACGTGTTAGATGTATATACAAATATGCACAAATAATAAAAAGCCAATTCACAGATGCTACACATAATACAAGGCATAAACAAAGTGTACACATAAAACTGGGAAAACAAGCCACACATCCAACGCAGTACATGGCAGAGGAGGAAAGCTATTCAATAAATTACCACAACTTAAACGGGGAGTATTTTAATTTTTATTTCTCCACAGCAGAATTTCAGAATATCTCAATTCAACCTCAAAAGACACACCATAAAAACCTTGTAAGATAATACTATTTTCAATACTATTTAAATACTGTAATATTAAGTGATTATTATATGCCTTGTAAAAATATCTATCGTATCTGTATTACGGTTTTACATTCAGGACTATACATTTGTATTTGTAAACACTACTGACATTTTGACGTGTCCGATACCGTTTATGGCTAAATAGACGAAAATAAAAATTAAATTAAATTAAACATATTTAAAATTTTGAGATGCAAACTGCGTTCAGGGGAATTGTGTCAGCAAACCAAATGTCAAGAAGTGGAACAGTTTAAGATTGAATTTGACCTTCAACGGTCAGACCAATCGTTTCCCACTTTAGAGAACAGAAATGTTTACGGACGGGGTGAAAAAAAAATTCGAAAGAAGGAAATGTAACGGACTTTAGATGACATATCCCTTAATATTTAAGATTAAAATAATAAAACCAATAGGAGTATGTTAAAAAAAAATTAGCTTCAAGTGCAATGAGTCACTCTCATACCTTGACACTTTTATCTTTATCTTATGTATTGTACTTTAAATTCTCTGGCTGTAATGATATCAGGCAATTCAGAGTCAAAAGTACAAATAAAAAGATGTTGATCAATCGTACGAATGGGCGTATTTTTAATTTCCAATCAAAACGCAAGTCAGAGCGTGAATTTGCCCAATTAGACCTTTGTACGCGGCAGTTACTAATAAATACATGGAAAAAGTATTTTTTATGCTTCATTTCGTTATAGCAACCCTAATTATTTCGTCAAAATACAACCACCCGCAAATTTCTGCTATTCCATATTATGTTGTCACTTATTTTTTTTTTTATAAATTTATTCCGTACTCCCAGGCAAATACGCTACGCATGTTGACACCGTGAGTAGATTTGCTTTCACCAGTTAACGCCAGTTAACATCCCTGTGTCGTAGCCGGGTGCGTGTTCTAACAGTCACTGTCAAAAAAACTGCCGTTGATTGAGCCACTAAACAGCAGTTAACCGCCTTTACGAAGCGGCTTAAGTGGGACGGATAAGTGCCATATAGGTTTCAACAGTTTTTAGAACACAGAAATTGTTTATCGTTACATATTGCAAATTTGACTTCTAAAAAGGTGTCCATTAACATTATTATTACCTGTAGTACAATACAATATGTTCTATCCTTTAACAAAACTTAGTTCCTAAAGTTAAAATTTTAAATTAATAACATTACTTAAAAACTACATAACCAAGTGGAGATATTCCCCTTAAAAATTCCACCTAGTCCGGGGTGTATTTGTGTTAGTAAGACGTGATGATAAATGCGACGCTCGCTGGTGCTTATAGCGCATTATCGCCTCTAAGCGCAAGGCTCGAGTTATTTCAAGAATCTGTACCGAATGTTTCATGCCTAATAATTATTCTGAAAACACGCGTTTTTATCTTTTTTTCAGTCTTCTAAAAATAATGTTTATAAACGAAATTCGGAAACAGAACTGCCCATCCGCTCTCGGCGTTATTCTTAAATGCTTTTCGTAAACACACCTCACTCGGATATCTTGAGCTGTTTTCAAATCGCTTTGTTTTTCCTGAAGCTCTGCATATCGTGCGTGTGCCCGTTCGAAATTCCTGATATATTATTCCAATCACTTCCGCTGCTGCTTATATTACTTGAAAAAAATATGTAATATTTTCATATGTAATTTTTCTTCGCCAGCGATGTCATTAAAGACGGATATAACACAAACCATGAACACTGGGTCATGACCTACAGTGGGAATTATTCAGCACTTGCTCTGGAGATCACGTAAAATCCGAAATAAGGCACTAACTCAAAATCGAACCCGGGAACTTCGGGATGCGAGTCAGCGTTCTTTGTATTTGTAGTGTATTTTTCCACCCAGTACGTATTTGCGAATGTGTCCCATAACTTTACATCGCGCAGATATCAGCCGACAACGAATTACAGTTCTGTTTTGATATGAACATCAAAACAACGTCAACTGTACACACGTGTCATAGACTTCTAAACCATTTGACGTACACAAATCAAATTTTTTTCTTCTTCTGGCTGTTCTGTCATCCTGCTGGTCAGCCTCCGCTGTCTGGTGGATCTGTTATGTCCGGTGTTTCTTCACGCCACCACTGCTTGGTGGGCACGCAATGGTTGATATTAAAGTTGCCTGTCACCTGTCCAGCCTGCCACCTGTTTCTGCTGAAGTGTAGCAGTTCTAATTGGGTTTCTGCAACTCTATACGGCCTTTCATTGAGGCTAATGTTTTTTTTTTCTTCTTCCGAAAAGTAACAGATTCTTCTATGAGTAGTATATGAATATCAATCAACATGCTAACTAGTTAACTTATACATATATATGTATATATACAATGCCGTATTCAGGAAGGAGGAGGGGGTAGGGAATTAAAACAAAGCAAAAGAAGCTAAAGTTAGAGAAAATTTGTAACCAATCCTCACAAACTATTGTTGGAAAACATTCTTAATTAGTTATTGATTTTAGTAGTTTCTAGTTTGTTTTTTTTAATCTGTGTAATGAGTAAACGTATGCGACATATTCATATCAACACCGAATGTCAGGTAAGGCGATGGGTCGATACATCGAGATTGAATGTTAGTTATATCGATGGGTCGCTACGCGGACGAGCTGGCGGGAACTCGAGGAGTGCAACAAACACTGGCGGGGCGAGGAGGACGCCGGAGGGGGAAGGAGGGGGTAGAAAATGCGACGTTGCCAGGTGTGGTGAGCGGCGGCAACACCGCGGGGGCGACCCAGCACAGCGGGGGCTATTGATTGGCGGGCAACAACAGCGCCCGCTGTTCGCGGGAGATAGCAGCGCGCGTCCCTGAGATAAGGGCAGCGTTCCCCCGCGGCGCCAAGGTCACAGTCCTAGTTTCCTAACACTCCCGAACTTTTCCAAGACGGGGCGCATTTTAAATCGGGAAGCCTAAGATGTACATCAAGTTCTGTCCCTGCCCGAACACGCCCGAATATTCACCTTCGGCCAACCTCGGGTTTATTTATATATATTTATATTTCTCTGTTTATTTTAATGTAGCTATACTAACCTAACTAACCGTCCATAGTGTTTTAAAGTGTTTTAATGTAGCTAACCTAACCGACCACTTTTAATATTTAAATTCATTTTTTCTGCGCAAAAATAAAACAAATCCCGAGGTTGGCCGAAGGTGAATATTCGGGCGTGTACGGGCAGGGACAGAACTTGATGTACATCTTAGGCTTCTCTTTTAAACCCTACAAACATCCATAAGCACACCACATACAAATACGTACGTACTGAATTAAATCACTGTTCGAGCAAAACCAGTAGAGAGTCGTTTAAATAGCACGTAATGATGATGTGTTAGCAAAAAAGCGATATTGAAATGGTATGAAATGTATATATCAAGACACATTGGCGGACACAGGAGGGAATTTCTCCAAGTAATGAAAAAAAAAAATGCAAAATATCAATGACAACAAGTCTGTTAATGCGTGAGAAACCACCTCTCCTAAGCTGTAATTTTCTTTTTATAAATGGAACAGAAATACTCATGTAAAATTACAGATATTTGTACAATTGTACATTCACCCGGGCATCTATCTATGCTTTGTGTTGTGTCAGTACCTCCAATAGTTAAAGTGATTTGTAAACCATTCCCTGAATAGCTTTCCAGTATTAACTGCGCACATAAAAGGCACAATAAGACAAAATAAAGTTCAATTATTGAATATCCAAATATATTTTCCATGTTCAAAAAAATGTTTGAATGAAACATAAATTAAAGTATAAAATTATGCGCCAATTTTAGTAATAAATACTTAATATTATTACGAAAAACATATTTCATATATGCAGAAATAACCATAGCCATGTGTTGTACAATGTTATAATATCTTACTTCCAGTATTACAAACTATTTCTTGGCAATTGGTTTCCAAAGGAATGTTTTTCTGTGTACGGCTACGAATGTAGGTCCATATGCCAGTACTTTAAAATCAATAGTAATGTCAGTGCTGGGACACGCTTAGAGAACCACTGCCTTAGAAGACCGTGATTGAGTCGGTCTCCAGTGGTGAAGGTTGCGGGTTCGAATCCAAACACCCAATATCACATCTTTATTTTCCATACATACTTCTGGCGTGTTGTTGTTACTCTCAATCATTTCAAAGAAATTATTTTACGACAGCGACAAGTGCGATGCAAAACGCCAAGTTACTTTCGAAAGTTTTCATGCCATAACAATCTTTATTCTTTAGTATTTAAATTTGTCTTCCTTGAGGCAGAGATCGTGTAAGAAGAGATTTTCAGAGACCATGCCACAGTATCTGCAGACAGTACTATTACAATTGTAGTCATTCGCAAAAAATAAAGTGAGCGAGGCTTTCAGTTCTCGCCAGTGTTTTGAAACATACAATCTTTGGTAACGAGCAAATTCATGTGTTCTGATGTAGGTAATACGAAATTTGGATTCGAAATTTAAAACCAAATTCTTTAAAATAATGCCGGGCGTGATAAATATACGCAAATAGTGTTTTAAACTAATTTTACTGACGCGAATAATACGTAGTTTCCGCACCCGCCGTTAGAATTCGCTGCTGGAGCAGCTACATCGACTATCGACTAATTTGATTAGCAGACATAAATGTTAAACTATATAACTAAACGACTTCGATAAAAGCGAAAAAAAGATTTGAAAAATACTAAATCCCGACTTTGCATCTGATTTTCGACAAGGGATAAACGGTTTATATTATGCATATGGTTTCCCTTTGACTTTGTGAACTTTGGTTCGCGCCATCCGCCACAGATGGCAGCACCGTGGTTGTTACGCATTATTATTCCTTGACTTTTCGCAGACTATGAAGTTCTAACATAAAAGGCGAATACAATAATAAAAAACTATACAATATCAACTAAAATATCTTAAATTCCCTCATTGTCAATAATCATGTTTTGTATGGATATATTTTAATAGTCAGTTTATACTGAGTTAATTTAACTTAAAATGTTACATATAATACACGGTTGCAAAAAAAATATGATGTCTGGTACGTTTCATGTTGTTTTGGGAGAGAGAGAGACAGATAGACAAAGAAGGGTACCCCGGACCTTTGAATATATATACTGTATAGAAGTCGCCAGCCCAGGTTAAAATTTCTAATACGGTTTTGAGGTAGTTGGTTAATTCACCGCCGCAATCGCCACCATCTCTAGGGCATCGACTTGTGGTGGTCCCTAGCGGACAAGTGTCGAACTCTTCAAACACCCCTTCCCCCTCCCGTTGAACGACCTTGAGCTGCAGTGAATGATGGGTGGGGGGGGGGGGGGGTGCGGGAAATGACAGAGGGCGACAGTGCTGCGCTCTAACGTGTAAATAACAACCTAAGACGATACAGGGCGTTACGGCAGCGCCCTGCAGCGGTGAAGTTCCCAAGCTGCTCATCATACGCTCCTGAAAAACGTAGAGTAAATCCTATCCACTCGCGACTTCTATACAGTATATATATATATATATTCAAAGCCCGGACGAAGGAAAGTCTAGGTCCGTCCCTGGGCGGCTCGTGAGCAGCAGCGACACCGACTAGGAACCCGGGCAACCACGTGACCACGTGACGCAACGCCGCCGCTCAACCCGCTGCGCTTTCTTCTTTTGTTTCCCTTACGTAACGCCGCGGCGAGGAGGAGGAGAAGACGGCGCAAAGGGGAAGAGGCGATGATCCTGCCGGACGCCAACCCCCCGGCGGAAGGAAAGGAAAGGTAAGGAAAGGAAAGAAAGGCGGGAGAGACGCGGCGATGCAAAGCAGAGCGTGTCCGGGGGGCGGCGGAGCGGGGGCGGCGGCGGCGGTCGTGACCGTGACGCCGACTGACTGACTGCCGTCTCCGGGTCAGCCAGAGCCAGAGCAGTGGGTCTGCGGCACAGCGAGGCTCTGCCCCCTCCCCCCCAACACCACACCACACCACCTGAGACCTCCGTTCGGCCTCAAGTATCTTGTCACTAAAACACATTTAACCCCAAAGGCATCTGCTCTCAACATTTTGCGCCTAGTCAGGGGTGTACCTGTGCTGGTGAGGATGGACGATAAGCGCGACGCTCGCTGGTGCTTCTTCTAGCTCCCCGAAGTTAGTAAACAAATTTTTAAATATCAGTGAAGGCAGTGTGTTACTTTGGGTAACGCAAGGTGAGCTGTTATCTTCAATTGCAACTGCGAGAAGCCGCGTAGTCTACGACTGCTTCTGTCGGCCCAATTGTTTGTCAAGTGTGATTGTGTCGGCTATGTTCCAACCTTTGGACGGCATCCTCCACCAGTACTCCCATATGTGCACCCTGTAAAGGGCCCGCCACGTCAAGGGTGTGTGTTTTAGTGAGGCGGGATAATAAACGCGACGCTCGCTGGTATTTCTAGCGCCGTATAGCCTCTAAGCGCAAGGCTCTGAACAGACGCGCAGTATTCTCGTCGTCACAGGACAACTGTGAAATTTGAGCGGTGACCGTAACGTTATATGGCCGAGAAATGAAGATAAAGGTGTCATGCAAGGTCCGTAAGTGCTTTCAAGAACCTGTACCGGTTGTTTTACACCTAAAAAATTACTTTGATAACATGCGTTTTTAGCGATTTTAACTCTTCGAAAATTACAGTTTAAAAACTCAATCCGAAATCGAAAGTACTTTTCGGCCGTCAGCGAACTCTTAAAATGCTTTTCGTAAGCTGACCCCACTCGGATATCTTGAGTAGTTTTGAAATCGCGTTGTTTTTCCTGAAGCTCTGCGCACCGTGCTATGAGATTTGAATGCTAACGATAACATTATTCGTCGGGGGAATGAAGACAAAAGTGTACTGCAAAGTCCCTTGAATGCTTTCGAGAATCTCTAGCAGGCGTTTCATGCATGAAATAGTGTTCTGAAAACACGCATTTTTAGCAATTTTCTCTCTTTTTAAAATACAGTTTAAAAACTAAATACAAAAACAAAACTACTCATCCGCCCTCCACACATTCTTAAATATAGACACCACTGCTGATATCCTGAGCAGTTTCAAAAGCACGTGTTTTTTTTTTTTTTTTTAAACTGAAGCTCTGCACACTTTATGTGTGCCTAGTTAGGCGGGGCTCTTAGAAGTGTTTTCCCTGTAAATAGTTTGTTCTAAACTTAGTTTGCTTTAAAGGTATTTACTCTGGAAAAGTTTGCCCTAAAGTTTTGAGCAAGAGATTTGTTCCAGGGAGCGCTAAGGGAAACATTGGCTGGCATTTCATACGCCGGATCGACTCCACGCTCAGTGTGTGTTGTCTATCCGCCGAAGACTCTTTTCTGTTGAGACTTAAAATTTTATAGCGTGTGTGTGTGTGAATGTGTGTGTGTGCAGCAATAAAGACTAAGGCGTGTTTGTATGTTTCACTACGGTTTCTGGATCAGAATTTAAATTTATGAAAGAAAAAAAAAACATCTAAGTGATAAAATCTGCTTGCTTAGTGACTGAGCCGACTATAGCTTGTGGGAAAATTATAAGACTGGGTGTTAGACGTCGAAAAACTGTGTACATGTTTGCAAAACTTATTTATTTAAGGAAGAGACTCAGAGACAGAAATACGCCAGTACACCGCAAACGTCTTGGTTGCAATAAAGAACCAACAAGAAACTTTTAACTTTAAACCAGGAAGACATTTCTTTCCTCGAACATAACACTTCACGATGAACAAGAGTCAACTTTCTGTTGGGAAACGAAGCTAGGTCTGTTTCTTGGACAAAAATGTGTCTGAAACCGCAAAGTTTCCGCAAGGTTGAACATCATGTTTTGTGGCTCCATCAAACATTAGGCGCCTGTTTCTTTTCCTCCTAAAATAAAAAAAAATAAAAAACCTGTGGCAAAAATGGCGTACCCCTTTTCCAATTACCAGGGTTCTAATAAAATAGCTTTCAAAGCTACCCAGCTTGCGGTCCAAGGTAAAGTTAAGCGTTTTCGTATATAATTTTTAATTTAGTTATTTTAAAATACATTATTTTATAATCCCGCCACGTGGAAACGTTAACATGACCACAAACACAGCAAAGAAAATAAGGAATGTTAATACTGCGCATGTCTCCAGTTTAAACTTCTAGAGGGAGATCGTTTCAAAATCTGCCATGAATATCACTTCTGATCAGCATTGCCCAACTCTCAGGTAGCATTAAAAATTACATGAAAACAGAAATATGTATAAATTACAAAGATAATTTTCTAGAACAGTGATTTTAATTATCCTTTAGGTTTTCAACGGGAAATTTTTTAATGGTAATGGTAACAATCGACGATGTTTTCTGTCTAAAGTTGAAATTGAACATTAATTATTTATTCAACAATGGAGACATAGTTAACCTTATTATAAAAAAATGGGTGCGTATACTTAGGTACGCGCGTGAGAAGTTATACCTCTTTGGCATCATTAAAAAATAGTTTTTAATTGCATGCAAATAATTCTCCATAGTAGCGTTATTCTCAATGGTAGCGTTAAACGTTTAACGCAACCTTGTTGGAAGTCGCATTAGAAGTATAACTTCAAAAAAGTATAAATGTAGAATTTATTTGAAAATTGAAGCTTTTTTATTAGTTAAATGTCGAAACTGGTCTTATATTATTTTTACTAGGAAAAGCTTTGACACTGAGTTCTAATAAGAGTGGAGGCGTGTAAAGTAAGCAAATTCAGTTGGTCAACAGAGTTAACTACAAACACTTGAAGATCCTTAAGCGCTGTTTTAATCATCGGAGGGCAGTCAAGGATAGAATCACGTGCAACCAGATTCATGAAGACGAAAGGTAAAAACGGCGAGGTGGAGCAGCAATTGCGATTGCAAAAAAAAAGGAACACCCCGAGAAAACCCTCACCGGCGCATCAAGGTTTCCAACACAAAAAATTAAAATTTGAATTTCGCCAGGCATCTAGCCCGGATCGCCTTATAAAGAAGGTATGACACCTGACCGTTCTGGTTTATTCAAATTTTTTAGTTTGAATTGTTGGTGGGAATTATTTTACCACCAACTAACAAGAGGTACCATTCCCTCCCCTCACCACCAATGATGATAGCACATTCCCTGCCCCCCTTAAAACCTACAATTCCCCCCTCTCCAATACAGCTACCTAGGAATTAGAATTGATAGTGTCTAACCAGGTGGTCCAAGTGTCCTATCCCAATAATTTCTGAAACATTATTTAATAAAAATTGTGTTTTAATGCAAAACTAGCACTAAAATATTTTGCTGCGAAGCATTGCTCTTTAAGGGCAATCAATTTCAACTCATAAATTATTGTTTAGATTTTTTGTTTAAATTTTTCTTATTCCCCAAAATATTAGGAATTCCCCCCCCCCCCTTTAATTTTTCTAACAGCGCAACTTACCCTGTGGCCGGCCCTACAACTAGCCAACCATCGTCCCTTTATTTATTTTTTATTGACAGTGTGACCAATCTAGACGATGCGAATTTGCATCCAAACTTGGCCGGGACCAGAAACCACAACGCCTCGCACCGAAAGCGTACTGCACTGCGGTCATCAACTCAGTCTGCCGAACTTGTCCAATTACTTCATAACTACAGCGTGTATCTTAGTCTGCAGTGTGCATTTTAATGGGCATTTACTCTCTCTTTCCAGGACACGATATCTGCTTCAGCTCTGTACTTGTTTCGGTGTACACTGTTGCCAGATGTATCCAAAGAGCACAGACGTTTCAGACACAACTTTATAAGGAATAAAAAATGTTTTTAAAAGTAATTTTAAAAATATATATTTTTTAAATGAAAATTTGAAACGAGAATTTTGAAAATACATCTTATTGTTGTATTTCATCAAGAGCATCAACTGACAATACTCTATTCTTACGTCTAAGGAAACGTACCTGAAAGACGCAGTCTAGGTGTTAACCGTTTTTACCATCAATTTTTAAAAATATATTTTAATATTAAAAATTTTGACTTTTTTTTATTACAGGACATAATTAATGGAATGCATTTATTATAGTGACAGACCGATACGAATAGTTTTTCCTGTGTGTAGAATTGATATATCTTTCTTTTAGGATGTATACAACTGTAATAATACTGTCAAAAGACACTATTTTATGGTCTTGGAAAAACCAAGAAATAGAAAAATTAAAAATTAACTAAAACATAATAATTGATGGTATACAAAGTAATTATTTTAATATTAACAAGCAAGGTAGTACCCATTTGGTACACAAATGGGCGTATTTGCATTTCACTGCAAATCTTATCGTGAGACAGACTATAGCATGCAATACAAGCCCCACACACTGCTCACACACACATACATACACACACATACATATACACGTACATACAAACATACATACACACACAAACACATACACACACTCTCTCTCTCTCTCTCTCTCTCTCAGCTAGCGTGTGACTAGGGACTCGGGAAAAAGTATCTGTACTTTTTAGTATCGAAAAATATTTTTTCGATAACGATTCTCTTCAACTCGAGTCCTTTTTCGGCAGGTATCGTATCGAATAATTCTAGCTGGAATAATGAATCTCTTTAAATGCAATTTTTATTAGCATGAGTACTGATTCAAAGTTTGGCTGTTCAGGCCAGTTCCACCAAGAGGAAAAGTGAGAAGTTTAAAGGCAAGATATTATTTATTCCCATTTATGTTTAGTTTAATTACGTTTCAATAGTTTCATCGTTACATTTTTATTGGCTAGTTTGTAGTGAAATTTGTAATAAAAATTGATTGATTAGTTCTTGTTTATTTATTTATTATGTAATGAAAAAAAAAAACTAGTCGCTACGTATCTAAGGAGCAGTGTCGATACCTAAATGTTTCAATATTTTTCTTTTGAAACCACTCATGAGAAGGGACTGGAATAATTTACGGTTTCGATGAGACCTTCAGGGTGAACCCACAGTCCTCTGTGGATTCGGAAACTCAGATAACGCCAGTTCATTGGTTGCCGACTCGTTCAGTCGTCTCAACCGGTTTGCCTGTGGTTCGATGACGTCTTTGGTCGTGGGTTTCTCACTGGCCAATAGCAAAACAGCTTATGAGGTATACGTAGGGACTGGAAAAATTCGCGGTTTGAATGACCTTTAGGATGGACTCCACGATCCTCTATGTACGCGGGAATATTACACCAGCTCATTGGCTAATGACTCGTGACACCTGCTAGCTGGGATGCTTATTATTCGATACTTCTTACGTTGAAGGTCATTCATTGGCTCACAGTCCTTCAGGCAAACTGTGTTCCAATCACTGAAGCGGCAATAAGTTACACGCACTTGGATTCTAGCCCATCGCGAAATGAACACGCGAATTTTTCCTGCTTCTAGGTATACATATTTGTGGGCTGCGGTTCCCAGAAATGGTGTGTTCCGTGCGTCAGGACGAAAGTCACATAAAGCAAGGCAAAAATTTTTTTTCAAACAACTTTTCTCTGAAGGAGTTGGGTTTCCGCCTGAAGGAAAAGTCGATCCAAGAGTTTTTGGTCGATAAAAATATGGGAACCGCTGTTCTGGCCCGTCGCGAAACGAATCCGCGAATTATTGACGTGACAACGTCTAATAAATCGATGAACGCCGGCTGCACGCACGAAAAAGTGTCCCGTTACACGCATTGTCCCGTTACGCTGTGTCCCGTTACGCTCATTGTACGCTTGCGCCGCATCTATCTCTCTTCCACTCGATTGGAACAACCATCGATTTGACTATTTCGAGGCACATCAAACTTGAAAAACTCCCATTCGTTTCCTACTTTTCCTATCGTCGTCCTATCCTTGTCAGAATAACACAGATTGGAAGAAGTTAAATGGCAAACATGTATAAAAGTTATTGTTAAAATAATCTCTTCGTTAAAGTAATAAACAAGTAATAAACATATTTGAATTAATAAGTGCAAAAAAAAAGTAAATTTATCAATTAAATTGTGGATTTCATTTCACTCCTCTTTATCCATACGAACTAGTGATGATTCAATAAAAATATTAAATTTTATTCATAAAAGTATGCAATCATTTCATCATTGTTTTGTTATGACGTTGTCACGTTAAACTATCGTCCGTAAACCAACTTTACAGACAACCAATTTTTTTTTTTACACCCAGTTCCCTACTCAGGAAGCACAGCTACTGGCCGCGAGGCGCGGGCACGGCTGATAGCTCTTATCAGCGGCGGAAGCGGCGCGCCCGGGAGAGGATGTGCCCTATCGCTCCGCGGGAGACGCTCTCTGCGCCCCGTGGGGGAGACTCTGTAACTGCAGCAGTTCTGGCCAGTGTTGCCAGATTGTAAACGTCAATGTCTCGTACCAAGGAGCGAAAATTCTCGTACTACACACAAAAAAATCTCGTACACAATGGTATTGTAAAAGCAAAAGTTTAAATGTGTTCTCTACAATATTTTTAGATACTTGACATTTGAGTTACAAGCCTAACAAATCTAAACTAAACAATTTTCACAATCCTATGATTACATAAGTAAAACATTATTAACAATAATTTTCACAACAATACATTTATTCTTGCCATTCACTCTTTTGCATTATTTTTTTCGTAAAAAATATCCAGTTTTTTTTATTTTCGTTAATTTAACATACAAAAATACTCTAAATTGTGAGTTAGGGGTTATGCATTTAAAATTATTCTGACTCTGGGTCATTTCCTGTGCTAGACAAATAGAGGTTGGCACCTGCTAATAAAAAACAAACACTATATTTTAGTCGGCGTCGCCTGTGTTGCCAGCCAAAAAAAAAAGTCTACGCTGTCGGACAGGAACTTCAGTTAATGGTATTAAGTTACAAAAGAAATGTTATACACTTGTTTTACAAAATATCTAATATATCTTACCAGAACCCGGGTAAAAAAAAACCAACATTGATAGCGATCTTCAACATTCTCGTACAAAAGCGTACGAGATCCAACTTTACCTCGTACAACGTACACAGGTTCAAAATTCTCGTACAAATACGAGAATTCTCGTACGTCTGGCAACACTGGTTCTGGGCCCGTCCGCTAGATGGTGGCTTTCATAATGTAATTCATGGTTATGCTCATACCAGGGCCGGCGCGTCCATACAGGCGAACTAGGCAACCGCCTAGGGCGCCAAGTAGCTGGGGGCGGCGCAGCACGACACATAACAGCTGATACAATATGTTTAACGATTATTGAAACTAGATGAAAATGGATTTTTGTAACACTTTGGAATGTTTATATTGATATAAGTAATTATTTAAAGTCCACATTGACCTGTTTATGTTTTGTAATAAGTAAAAAATTAAAAAAAAAAAAAAAAAAGCCTGCTTACATTTGATTGTTGACAAAATCTTAGGCTTACGTGATGTATTTTGAGGCAAGGGAAATTTTTTTTGGGGTGTCCGGGGGAGGGGGGGGAATTAAGGTTTTTCGCCTAGGGCGCCTATTTACCTTGCACCAGCCCTGGCTCATACTAACATCAAGTAATTGCCATATATCTTTAATTGCATTACCATCTGAAGTTTCGTGATGAAGTATGATTCAGTAAAACTCTGCATATTTGTACTCTGCAATTTTTATTACTATTAGCCAAAGACTAGCCTATAATTTGTTTGATAACATCTCTATTTTTTGATCGACAACTTGGGTAAATAAAGGGGTTGCTTTTTTCGAGCTCTTAATTTTTTTTTTTTTTTTTTTTGGTATTTCATATTTTTAATTGTAGTTACCCAGTGTGTGTCGGGGACGCAACCCCCCTTCCATGTTGGACGGAAGGGGTTACAATAATATATTGCTAACATAGCTACATTGTTTGTGAGAAGTAATGCAAAAGCTATTATCAGGCAAACCAACCAGAGAAAATAAATTCACTCCATTTTGATAGCTACATATTTTGTGGTGTGGTACACCAAAAATGTTTTCATCTCCTACTCATTTATACGTATAATGACCTTTTTATTATAAAACAGTATTAAGTGCTCTTCGCGCAGTTGAAAGCATTTTCATTAAGTAATTAGCTGTGAAGTAGATAAACTAACATTACTAACATAAAACTTTGTACTAAAACCTATATCCCGAGTTTTTTTTTGCTGGTAGTTATGGGCTCAACCAACAGATAGAGTCACATGTTCAGGAAATAGATATACACTTGTTTCACGCCACTGCAATCCCACAGCAGTGGCGGACGCAGCGGCCAGAACTCAGATCCGTAATGCGAGGGTCGCAGGTTCGAGTCCCCGCGCGGAAACCTGTCTTTCTTTGCTTTCTTTTCAATATTCACGATACTTAAGCCACAAATGAACCCAAATAATGCCCTAATCTATACTAATATTATAAATCTGAAGAGTTTGTTTGTTTGTTTGAACGCGCTAATCTCAGGAACCACTGGTCCGATTTGAAAAATTCTTTCAGTGTTGGCTAGTACATTTATCGAGGAAGGCTATAGGCTATATTATATTATCAATAACATTAGTGATCCTTACTAAAAGTCCAATTTAGAATCAAATGCGTTGGAGGGGGTTAGATACAACATGCAGTACACGTACGAATTGTGTGTTGACAATGCCGCAGGCGCTAGAAGTTTATTTCCTATTGCCTATGAACATTGTTGCCACGCACTAGATGCGAAATATATATAAGCGAAATACCACTCACTGACTCACTCATCACGAGATCTCTAAAACTATACACCCGATTGACTTGAAATTTAGCATAGTTACTCATTTTGTGATGTAGACGCTCACTAAGAACGGATTCTGCGGAAATCCGATCCCAAGGGGAGTTTCGGGGGCGTAATATATCAAAATTTCCATTTTTTGGTAGGAAATCACCATGGCAACGGCTGTTGCTTTGTTGATGCTTCATTCGTCTCTATGGCAACGACTATTTCATTGTTAGTGCAGTCCTCACCACCGTTGAAATTTTTCGGGTACTTTAAATATCAAATATTTGCCCTTTTTTCAAGTATATACATTTTACAGACTTGAAACTTCACAGTAATGTTCCTTATGTTACGCAGGATGACATTTTCCGAAAATTAGATCCCATGGGTGGTTAAAACCAGGCAACAGTGAGTACTTTGTCTCAATGAGAACAGGATTTTGCATTTTTCATGCCTTCTGCGTCTCCATGGCAACGGGCATCGCGCGGCAGTGGCGTACCCACAAGGAGGGGCATGTATAATGAGCGGCGCAAGAATGATCTGCCTGTAGACTGCCGTAGCGAAGTACGGGTACATCAGTTGTACGTTGCGTGCACGAGTCGGGAAACCATCGGTGCTATTCATTTTCTCTCCGGTACATTATACAGTATTGTAATTAATTTTCACTGATTTTTTTTATTTACCATTACTGTAAATGGGAAATGTGGCTTAATTTTTTTCCATTAGTATAGCCGTGCGAAGCCGGGTCGGGCAGCTAGTGTATATATTTAGTTATATTTCCACAAATTATGGACTATGGAATATGGACTATTCGTACACTTACACACAGTACTTCACTTAAGTTATGCTAGTAGCCATGCGAATATAGGAACAATGCTAGAAAGCGATGATCACCGGTTCAAATACGCATACCTTTAAGAAAACTTTAACTTATTTATGAATTTTAAGAAACCTTTATTAGGTCTTATGGCGTCATTATTTTTATATACCTATTAATTTATTATTAATTACAATTCCTTGTTGTAAAGTTAACGCAATCCCAAATTGTCCATATGATTATGCACCAGTTGGAAAACTGAAACCCCTATGCCTTTTGTGAAAATATAAATAATTAAGCATTATTTCTGTTCATTTGTGGCGTAAAGTATCGTTAAGATAGGAAACGAACCACGGAGGACGGGGGGAGTTTCCGCACGTGGACTCGAACCCGCGACCCTCGCAATTAATAACACAAACAACTGCCGCTGCGCCAACCACGGCTTGGAGGTCACAGCAACATAAAAGAATCGTGTACCGACCGATCCGCGACAGAAACCTTTTTATTTCGTAAACACAACACGCTTGGCCATCTGGGGCTCCCACTTGCGTCTATTCAAACCCTACATATCGTCGCTGTTAGTGCAAAAAAGGTCGTATGTCAAAATGTCTCACTTTCCAGGAGATCAGAAAAACTGTTTCATTCATCAGTGTTATCATACTATGTTATGAAATTTTGGTAGTATTCTTAGAATTATGCTTCTTACTTTACAGTTATTGACAAACTAAGTACTTTTTGCCACAACATAGGTTGCGTTTCCGAAATACACAAACAGCCAAAAAATTAAAAATGCCAATTTTTGACATACGACCTTTTGCAGTAACAGCAACGATATGTACGCTGACGAGTAGCCGACCTCCCCTTGTTGCTTTCCCAAATGTCAGCAGCTGAGATCCCAAGGCCATCGAGGTGATGGTAGGGAGGGGGAGGGAGGGATAACCGGGCCCTGTACACCAAGGTGGAGGAGGGAGTGTATTGAAAAAAAATTTTTAAATGCACGAGTTTTAGAGTTTACCCTGGTGGTAGGATGGAATTACAATGTCTATTTCTGATATAATTCACGACTTAAAAGTCGTGCGATACGCGCAAGTCACATTTACAGTTACGGTAATGGTCACGTTCACAAGTATTTATATATTTTTTGAAGAAAAAAAAAATTGTGGGATTTGAAAAGTTGTACATTAAGCAATGGAAAACATTATTTGCCCCCCGGTTCCTGGCTATGACAGATGAGAGTGCCCTTATGTCTCGAGGTTGGGGAGGACTGTTGGGGAATGATGGGTTTTTAGTTAATTGGTTGAAGGCTATACTGTATGAGTCTGAATTCGACCGAAAGGTTCATCACGACAAAATAGGTTGAAAACATCTATATGTCTTACGGTCTAAACTGCTTCCAAAGTTGGGGCTGAACAACAATTTTATTCTAAATATCAGAGAAAATATTTAAGGGAGAACACATTGTGTCTGAATTTTGTTTAATTGAACATAGTTACACAAACCACTGCGAATATTGTCGCTATAGCAAAATCATTCCTTTGAAAGAATTGGGGGGTAAACCTTTATTTCCCACATATTTTTGTACTGAGTACATCCACCAGTACACGACAGTATGAGTGACATATCTAATCGGAGGACCCCTTAGGGCGGGCCGTCAGTTGGCCCCCCGCTGGTTTGCAGTACTGCGGAGTAACTCCGCGCTGTCAGTAGAGAAGTGTACTGGGTTCGGGTACACCCAGGGCCACTCCGCTCCGGCGGGATTGTCCGGTCTGTTGGCTCGAGCCCTCGTGTCGAAGGGCGGGCGCGCCTATCGCGTGTCGAGAGCCAATGAAATTGTAATTCAGTATCGACTGGCCGCAGGCGACGCAGGGAAGGAGGGAAGGGGGGGGGGGGGGGTAGAATCGATAAGTCAGACACGGCAGTCCGGCGATGCATGCCGCTCCAACACGCCGAGTTTTGTTATTTCATTTTCTTGCCATTGCTGTAAGGGCCTGGCCTGTACAATTTATTCCAATAGCTTCTCTTGCAATTATTTGCTGCCGAGTCTCACACATTTTCTCACAAACGTTATATTGGAACTGTAAAACACCGCGCAAGTAAACACAATCATGAACGATTGCGAGACTTCATACCGCTATGAGAAAGTATTTAGTAAATATCTGTTGAGAATATTTTATAGGACATAGTAATGTTTATTCCATGAATCGTAAACTTAAACAGTTTTAAAAACTTGCATTACATGAACCTTAGTAACGGATAAAAAAATATATATGAAAACGCAAAATCAGCCTTGACTTTATTGTTCGCTATTGAGGTTTCTCTATGACATAATGCAATTGCGTACGTCCAAAATAATTTTTAAAATAAAGTGTGAGTCTTTGTTGTACATTCTGAGGAATTTTTTTTTCTATGACAACAAGCGTAAATTAGCTATGGCTTAAGTCCAAGATATTACGTTAAAATATAAATCTTTGTCAACGCAAGAGTGACTCAAAGAACAGTTGGGATCTGACTTGGACGAATATTTCGAAAAGGCCTTGGACGCAAAGAGCGCGCCACGCGGCGGCTGAAGCAGGCGTGACGGGAACCCACGTGGAAAGGGAGAGAAGGCTTGACGGTGGAGGGGGAGGAGAGGGAGGAGAGGGAAGGGCGTGACCTTGACGGGTCCCGTCGACGGGGCCTCTCCCACGCCCGGCCACGTGCAAGCAGCACTAACAGACGCCGCGCCGCTCCTGATCAGACATTCCGAGTCGAGCCGGCGCCCGCGACTCCCACGTCACGCACGACGCCTTGTTGAGAAAAGGGGGGGGGGGGGGGGGGGGGGGAGAGAGAGAGAGAGAGAGAGAGAGAGAGAGAGAGAGAGAGAGAGAGAGAGAGAGAGAGAGAGAGAGAGAGAGAGAGAGAGAGAGAGAGAGAGAGAGAGAGAGGAACCACGGCGTCTGGGAGAGGGCATGCCCGTGGGGGAAGCATAAGATGCACATAAAGTTCTGCCATTCCCGATTACACCCGAACAATTCACCTTCGGCCAACCTCGGGTTTATTTTGATATACCTGTAAAAATAAAAAAAAAATAAAAAAATAAATATTTTTAGTTCTTATTTTAGTTTTATCTTAAGCACTGCACGTCCATCCCTGAGTTGGGTGTTTGCATATTTCGTAACGAAATGCCTAGTTTGTAAGTCATTTATCTTTTTTCTGTTTTAGTTTCTTAGTTTTTTAGGTGCTGACTGGCGGCGGAGTGAGTGGTCAGTGCAACCACTCACCACCAGGGGCGCTTGCGTCCCTGGTCACTAAATCCAGTCCTGGATAAAAAGCAAAGCGGACTACGAGTCCAAGTTCCCAACCCCCGCATGGTAGACTCTTTTCTACTCTGTCCAACACTTCATCCAGACCATCCTCTGTCTCCTGTAAACTCCTACACGTAATGCATGCCAATTTGCATCCCGCATGAATGTGCCCAGGGTTTTCCCTGTGTCTATGCAGGTTTTACCTGGGCCCAACCTATCTCTAGTTATAGTCTAGATTTAAGAGTGAGGGGAGTTAGTCATGGCGCCAATCGCTGCCATGGCTGGCCAATCCCCTCCTAGCACATGATGCATGCGACCCTCTCCCTGCATGGCTAATCCCAGCATGACTAGGCGTATAGGCTTCGGCCTGAGACGCACCTAGGTCCCTCCCTAACCCGGACCCCTCCAAAATACACTTAGTTTTAGTTAGGTTAGGAAAAAAAAAAAAAAAAATCTGTATTTATATTTCTCTGTTTATTTTAATGTAGCTATACTAACCTTAACTAACCGTCCATAGTGTTTTTAAGGTGTTTTAATGTAGCTAACCTAACCGACCACTTTTAATATTTGAATTCATTTTTTTCTGCGCAAAAAAAAAAAACAAATCCCGAAGTTGGCCGAAAGGTGAATTGTTCGGGTGTAATCGGGAATGGCAGAACTTTATGTGCATCTTAGGTCTCCCCATGCCGTGACGACTAACAGGGTCTCCACTGCTCGTACTTTCGCAATGTAGCATGTCTCAAGCCTTTTTAACGGGCATTCACTTCTCTACTGACGGCGCCGAGTTACGGCCAACTTCGGGATTTGTTTTATTTTTGCGCAGGAAAAATGAATTCAAATATTAAAAGTGGTCCGGTAGGGTTAGCTACATTCAAACACTTTAAAACACTATGGACGGTTAGTTAAGGTTAGTATAGCTACATTAAAATAAACTGAGAAATATATATATATATATATATATATATATATATATATATATATATATATATAAAAATAAACCCGAGGTTGGTCGAAGGTGAATTGTTCGGGTGTAATCGGGCAGGGACAGAACTTGATGTAGGGGAGACCGGGGCTGGTTGTAACAGGGGCAGGTTGTAACAGGGCGAATAGTTCCACGACCAGCCACAAGAGCGTATCATCGTTTCAGCCATCAAGGCACATTATGATGCCTTCAGTGCGAGTGGTAACACTGTGGCAGTCGGACGATTTCACTGGCGACAAGAAGGAAAAATTTGTTTTTGGACGAGGTAAGTAAATATTGTTTGTTTGACTGACATTCGTATTGTACGTAATGTATAGGGAGTTTAGAAAATGTCTTCGGGGCAAAATAATCTCCTAAGCTTTAGGTTCTGATATGTTTTGTTGGCATTGGAAACAAATACAAACTATATGGTAAAATTAAATGTGTTCTATAATGATGTCACATGGGGTAGGTTGTAACAGCGAAATTAATCTGTTACAACCTGCCCCACGTACTGTTACAACCTACCCCGTGACCACGTTTACCTAATTTATTGTTCCTTTTAAGTCTTTTATGAAAGAAAAAAAATACATTTTAAACGGTTTTATCTTGTAGATGTAATTAATAACTTCCAGTCAAATTTTAATTTCAGATGCGTAACTACAAAAGAAAAACCGACAAAGGAAAATATTCTATTGACATGTTGGAGAAAGCAGCTGAAGTTGTAAGAGAAGGAAGATCTGTTAGGCATGCTGCGAAAACGTACAACATCTGCCATGTGACACTTGGGAGGTACATAAAAAAGAAAAACAAACGTAAGTTGCATTCATTAATGAATTTTCTTAATTACATCTGCTTGATTTCTAACATAAATACGTCTCAACAATGGGTTGTAAACGTTTTTTATTGTATTAGTACAAAAATATGGTTTTGCGTAGTTTAGATTTTCTTATGTGAAAACAGGAGCAAAATTAACATAGGCCTGTATGGTTTTTCTATTGTTTCAGGTTTAAATGCAGTCGATATTAATTTTCGAGAGGAGTGGAAACCTTTGGCTGGTTATTATGGGAACAGACAGGTATTTACACCTTTGCAAGAGATCGCTCTTGTTTCCTACATAAAAACATGTTCTGACATATATTTTGGACTCACTCCACGTGATGTACGTCATCTTGCATTCTTATGTGGGAAGAAGTATAATGTTCCCATGCCAAACACATGGAGTGACAAAGAACTAGCAGGTGCAGATTGGCTCTCTTCCTTTTTAAAGCGCCACCCAGACCTTTCCATTCGGACTCCAGAGGCAACTAGTTTGGGAAGGGCTTCTAGTTTTAATCGTGCCAACGTTTCCAAATTTTTTGACAAACTCTCTGAAGTTTATGATCGCCATTCTTTCACAGCTAATGACATTTGGAATGTAGATGAGACCGGGGTCACTACTGTCCAGAATCCTTCAAAAATCGTAGCAAGAAAGGGGGTAAAACAAATTGGAGCAATGACATCATCTGAACGAGGGCAGTTAGTTACTCTAACTGTAGCAGTAAATGCTGCTGGAAATGCTATCCCTCCTATGTTTATTTTTCCTAGGGTAAGGTATTATGATCACTTCATCAGAGATGGTCCAACTGGATGTATAGGTGCTGCAAATAAGTCTGGCTGGACTACGGAGGTAGAGTTCTTGCTTTTTCTTAAGCATTTTGTTTCTTGTATTCGTTCGAGCCCAGAGAAACCTATCCTCCTCCTTCTAGACAATCATCAGTCGCATTTAGCTCCTGACTGTTTAGATTTTGCCAAAGAAAATGGCATTGTAATGCTATCGTTCCCACCTCACTGCACTCATCGCCTTCAGCCACTTGATCGAAGTGTTTTTGCCCCACTCAAAAAACAGATCAATAGGGCAATGGATGCATGGTTGAGGAACAACAAAACACCAGAGAGCACAGTTAAGCCTATGTCAATCTATGATATTCCCTCAATCTTAAAGATAGCTTTTCCACTGCCACAACGCCAAGAAATATCCAACAAGGATTTGAGAAATGTGGAATACATCCTTATAATAGGGAAATATTTCAGGATGCCGATTTCGCTCCTTCGTTTGTGACAGACAGGCCTGATCCAGACTTAGCACCAAGTTGTTCACACGATGTGTCCAGGGATTCACAAGGAACACCAGTTCAATCTTTTTCTAACTGTTCCCACACACCAGAGAAGTTTTCTCCAGAAGTGGTTCTACCTCTTCCTAAAGTCGCTCCAAGGAAAAGGAAAGGAGGAAGAAAGACCAGGAAAAGTGCCATTTTGACGGATACTCCAGAGAAGAAAGCCATTGAAGAAGAATTTGCGAAACGAGGAACACCAGGCTTGATTAAGATAAAAGGGAATGTATCACAAACGCGCATGCCTGCAAAATCCACGCCCAAACGTTCTCTAAAACGAAGATCAGCAGAGTGCAGCTCATCAGAGGAAGAAAGCGAGTGCTTTTGTTTAGTGTGTTTGGAATCATTCTCTACAAGCAAACCAGGAGAGGAGTGGGTTCGTTGTCTAAACTGCCAGTTATGGTCGCATTTTTCTTGTGCAAAAAAATCTAAAATGTATATTTGTCATAATTGCCAATCAGATGAAATCTCTGAGTGAGGACCACTGTTCATTTAATATTTGACAAACTGAAGTTAAACAAGTGAAAAAATAATAATTTTTGTTGAAATATATTGTATAAGTAGTAATTTGTTATAAGTAATCCCAGTAAAAATTATATTTTACCTTGTAGTAATGTTGTTACAACCTACCCCAATGTGTGTTACAACCAGCCCCGCCTCGGGGCAGGTTGTAACACTTTACACTTCCGAGGTTTTAGATTTGTACAGAAAAATATGCTAGAGGAAATTTTATGTAAAAATTGTTTTGTAAAAGTAGAATAACTACTGAATAAGTTAGCTCAATCAGAAGTGCCGTTTATGTTATCCATGATCAGATAAAAAAATAAAATAGCGAAACTGTTACAACCAGCCCCGGTCTCCCCTACATCTTAGGGGGGACGCACCACAACGCCGAAATACCACAACGCCGAATACCACAACGCCGAATGTCGAAATTGACCACAACGCCGACAGCTAGAAAACTGCTGTGTACCACAACGCCGAAATACACTAACGCCGAAAAATGTAATTGCAGGACTGCCACAAAGGTTACGTTATGTAAGGTTAGGACACAAATTCATTCAGTTGTTTTTCATTTTGCTCTTGTGGCCCCCCCCCCCTTCCCCTGCAAAATCATTTTTCGGCGTTGTGGTACACAGCAGTTTTCTAGCTGTCGGCGTCGTGGTCAATTTTGACATTCGGCGTTATGGTATTTCGGCGTTATTGTACGTTCGGCGTTGTGGTAACGACCCCCATCTTAGGCTTCCCGCGACGGACAGGCGGCGAGGCGGCGAGGCGGGCCCGGCCTCGCGCCTAACATGGCATCGCTTCGCCTCGGGCGGGCCCGCGGGTCTCGAACAAGGCGCGGCGCGGACCACGCCCGGTTCCCCCGGGCCCGGGCAGGGGACCAGGGTCTCCACAAGGAAAAAATATTTCGTACCAACTTAGGCGAGAAAAAAGTACTAGATTAGAAAAAAAAAAGTACTAAATTATAATTTGTTATGGTTTTTAACAATTTAGGAAGTTATCGTGACATTGAAATGCTCAAACTTAAATATCACACCACAAACACATACATTCCATAGTTTTTTAAAAATAATTACGCTTAATAATAAAACATATTGGAGTTACAATAATATTATTACATTAAAGAAAAATGTACTAGATCTGTACTAAACCACTGATAAAGTTATAAAAGTACTAGATCTAGTACGAAAGTACTAACTGTGGACATCCTGCAGGGGACAGCTCTGTCGCCGAGTGCCGTCTGTCTTCTCCGGCACGCGACACCGGCGCCGCGCGGACCGCAGACAGACAGTTCCAGAGAGCCACCGTCAGCAGGGGCGTAACCAGGGGGGGGGGGGGGGGGTTCAAACACCCCCCCCCCACCCCTTAGCACCAAATCTTTAATTAATTTCTTATTCATCACTCAAACAAATTTCATATTTAAAATAACTAAAAAAAAATTTTTACCATTACAATATTTAAATTTAAGAACCTAAAACTGCTAATATAGCACTATTTTACACCTTGAAATCCAAATTTTACCGGGGGAGGACCCCCTGCCCCCACCCCCCGCTTTAATACGGGGGGGGGGGCATGCTTCTTAACACCCCCCCATACACAAATCCTGGCTACGCCACTGTCCGTCAGTACGCTATCCAGGGACGTTGGGTGTCTGGAACCACTTCCTCCCAAGACCCATGATAGGGGGAACAAAAAAAAACAGGCGAAGACACAATAAGAAAATTACAGCTACTTGGCTGATAAGGTTACAAAGAGAGATTGTATCAGAAGGACCATTTATTGTACGACGTAATCGATCGTGGGCTACAATATGTATTCTCTCCCAATTACAGCCCGAAATTCCTCAAACTTGATGAATTTAATAGCATATATTATATGACTTGTTTTAATTAAATCGTCGAACAGTTTACTCGAAAAAATATATATATTAAAAGCAATAAAATAAAAATACTATTCTCCGTTCACTCTTACCTGAGTTTTGGAATAAACAAAGCCTCTTGTAAACAAACATTTTTATTGGCTGCCGGCCGCCACGCACATTATTCGTGCGCAAGAAATAGTCCCTTGGTTACGTACCATTTGTAAGTATTTTTACACTGCCTTTTTTATAACAATTGTTGATATATAGCATTATAGCGTTTCACCATTAATTTCCAATACAGTTTAATGTGTCAGCAAGTATTTACTTACAATTATGTTAGCAGACGCCGTGTGTACGCTGGCATAGACAAAAGGGACTGTACGGTGTACAGTTGATGCCCGGCGCAACAATTGTATTTCAGATTCGCGCCCGCGCGGTTTGTTATGGCTGACGTCGGACCGAGTTTTGTAAAACACAGAACGGGAAAGCCTTTGAAAAGTGCACAGAAAACTATTGTGTTGAATGTTTTTAAAACATTTTCAGACAAATATCCTGATTGTCGTGTGAACGATATCGCGAGTTTAACTGCGGAATTTAGGCGTGTTTCGAAGAGCAGTGTGCTTCGTGCAAGGAAAGAATTATTACAGGACACCGGGACATTAACATCTTCCGGGAAGAAAAGAAAACTTGAGTATCCTGTTATAAAAACTTGTAATGATTTTGTGAAGACGGTTATCAGGCGTAAAGTGCATAGTTTTTTCTTCGCAAATGAACCACCTACGCTGAACAAAGTGCTACGGTGCTTCCTGTTATATTACGTCTCCGTTATTTTATTAGCACCGACTGTACTGAAGTGTGTGTGTTGCAACTAGTGCTTGGCGCGCCAGATGAATTCAGCCTATCACTTGCTGACGCGGCGCAGTGATACGCCGGTGTTTGTTTATTTCAGAACTCAGCTAAGAGTGAACGGAGAATAAATATAAAATATTCAGTTTTATTTCTTAAGGAGAATCATTGCTAAATTTATATGTGTAAACGATTGCGTGATAATAGTCTACTATTACTAGAGATTTTAGTGTGGCAATCAATTTTTCTTAGAAATTCAGTTATTAAGAAGATTCAATAATCATCAAGAAAAAAAAATATATATATATACACATGCTGGATAATCTCCATCACAAAAATCTAGCTAAGGCCCTGCGTGATCCATTCATCATCCAATTCACCGTTTCAGTTTTCTCCTTGTTTCCCACGAGATGGCGCATAACGAGAGAGAGATTGTGGCGGGAGAAAATAATTGGGCTAGCTGTCGGTATCTCGCTTCTTAGCAAAACCAACCAACCAACCACCTCAGCGTAGTTGGGTGCTTGCCAAATCCCAGCTATAGCTCTGTGTTGGTGAGGTTGGATGGTAAGAGCGACGCTCGCTGGTGCTTCTAGCGCAGTGTCGCCTCTAAGCGCAAGGCTGTGGACTGGCGCCGAGCCTTCTCGTCGTGCTTAGGACAACTACGAGATTTGAACTGTGAACATAACATTATATGGAAAAGAAATTAAGGTAAAGTTACAATGCAAGTCCCTTGAGTGCTTTCAACAATCCGTACTGTGCTCACGTGAAAACACGCGTTTTCTAAAAATAAGAGTTAAAAAAAAGAAGAACGTAAACATAACTACTCTTCCCCCTTCAGCATTTTTTAAAATTATTTTCGCAGGCAGACCCCACTCGTATATCTTGATAAGTTTTCATTTCGCGTATTTTATTCTGAATCTCTGCATGCCGCATGTGCAGGGCCAGCGCGTCCATACAGGCGAACTAGGCAACCGCCCAGGGCGCCAAGTAGCTGGGGGCGGCGCAGCACGACACATAACAGCTCATACAATACGTTTAACGATTATTGAAACTAGATGAAAATGGATTTTTGCTAACAGTTTGGAATGTTTATATTGATATAAGTAATTATTTAAAGTCCACGGTGACCTGTTTATGACTTGTAATAAGTAAAAAAGTAAAAAAAAAAAAAACACAAGCCTGCTTACATTTGATTGTTGACAAAATCTTAGGCTTACGTGATGTATTTTGAGGCAAGGAAATTTTTTTTTTGGGGTGTCCGTCCGGGGGAAGGGGGGGGGGGGGGCATTAAGGTGTTTCGCCTAGGGCGCCAATTTACCTTGCACCGGCCCTGCGGATGTGTGCCCAGGTAAACAACTCGGGATGGAAAAAAAAACACGTAAAATCCCATTGTTTTGGATTTGGAGTGAAATAATAATAAAAAAAAACGCCGTGGCCCTGAGTAGCCGACGGGGCGCTTCGGTTCCCGTCTGGCGAGCGACGGGCGCATAGACGACGCGTGACCGCGGGCAAATGGACGGAGGGGAGGGAGGGAGACCCAGACACCGAGACGCACGACGCCCTAAATGGCAGGGCAGGGCAGGGCGCATGCGCGGCAACCCGCGTGACGTCACGCACCCACCTGGCCGGGTGGGAGGGGGGGGGGGGGTGGCGTCCACACCCCAGGGTTTTCCCTCTGTCCATGGAGGTTTTACCTGGGCCCAACTTATCTAGTTTTAGTCCAGAATTAAGAGCGAGGGCAGTTAGTCATGGCGAAAACGTCTGCCATGGCTGGCCGATCCCCTCCTAGCACATGATGCACGTGACCTTTTTTTGCATGGTTAAAAACCCGCATGTTTAGAGCGTATAGGGCTTGCCCTGAGACGCACTTAGAGTCTTCCCTACCTAGACCCCTCCCTTACACACTTAGTTTTAACTTAGGTTAGGGAAAAAAAACACCCCTTCGCGAGCAGGGGTGTGGAGGCGACGAGGCAAATCATATTCTACTATGCTTTCATTGTGGCTCTCAAGGTGTTTAAATCCAGAATTCTAGAGTTAGGTTCTTTCTGTAATCCGCCAACAATCGATCCGCTCGTGTTCTTATTATTCTTTTTCACGTATAACATACGATGCACGGTAAACTGTATTTCGTGAATAAAACGGAAATGTGTAAAAACGGCGCTGCCATCCGTGGCGGATGGCTCGAACCGAAGTTCACAAAGCCAAAGGGAAACTATACACGTGGTATTAACTTTTCAGTTAATTTTAGCAAGATTACCAGAATTTTAATACAATTCCTTGTCGGAAATAATTTAATTTCGGTTTTATAACCAATGATTCAATGGTCGACGTAGCTACTCCGGCAGCGAATTCTAGCGGCGGATGCGGAAACTACGTGGTGTGATTCGCGTCAAGAAATGTACTTGGAAACACAATTCGCATATATTTATCACGCTCGGCATTATTTAAAATAATTCTACGTTTAATTTCGTGTCCGAGTTTCGTATTATAGGTGTATTTGCAACATGAGACGACACAAATTTGTTTGTTACCGTGGGTAGATTTCACTCATCTCTGGCGAGTACTGAAAGACTAGTACATATTTTTTTCCAGGAGGATCCCAGCTGTTACTCTTAGCCACCAGACCGCATAACTGCGCTGACGGCATTTTTACTTCACACGAGAGTTCTTAATTACAGACAATTTTAATTTCAGTTCAGAGTTTTCTGTTTTATAGCAGGTTACACTTCAATCTACGCAGTTTCACATATGGTATTCCTGTTGAAACTACACCGATGTTCGATAATCCGGGAAAATGGCTAACCTGCTATGGCCGTGGTTCCGAACGAGCTGTATTACATATATTTTTCAACCAAAAATAAAGCATTATTATTGCTCCCGAAGTTGCGATTATGGTGAGTGTATTGGACTACACATTCAATTTGAAAAATGTTGACGTGTAAAAGTGTCGATTTTCAAAAATTGTACTAACAGTGTCAACAATATCGGTTCATTAGCCAGAGCATACATCATTAGCCCTGCGGCTACTGGCACTCGTAATATATTTCTAGTGTACAGTAAACATCGGCGCCGTCAGAATGAGATTAAAAAAAAGCCTAAACATGTGGCTGTGCTGGCGTCTGAGAGCGTGCAACAGAGGGAATGTTTTTTGATCGTAACTTACTTTTAAGTGTACTGGGTTGGGAAAGGTCTGGGTTACGGAAGACTCTAGATTGCGTCTCAGGCCGAAGCCTATACGCGTTTTCGGGGTTTTATTCATTCAGGAAAATTAGCATGCATCATGTGGTTATTGGGGATTGGCCAGCCATAGCAGCTGTTGATGCCAGACTAACTCCCATTTTCTTAAGGTGGCCACCTGCGGAATCCTCTCTAAGTGAAAGGCTCTGAACTAGCACGCAGTCATCTCGTCGTGCATAGGGTAACGATGAAATTTGAGCGGTAACCTTAACATTTTAAGGCGACAAAATTAAGATAAAGGTGTAATGCAAGGCCCTTGGGTGCTGTCAAGAATCTGTACAGTATGTTTCATCTCTAAAAATTATTCTGAAAACACACATATTGGCCCTGTTCACTGTCCTAAAAAAATACGGTAATAGAACTACCTATCCACCCTCAGTACTTTTTAAAATGATTTTCGTAAACAGACATCACTCTGACTAACTCGAGGAGTTTTCAAATGGCGTAGTTTCATATCTGAAGCTCTGCATGCTGTATGTGTGCGCAGGCAGGCGGGGCCCTTAACGCTAGACTATAGCTAGTTAAGTAGGGCCCAGGTAAAGGCGTTGCTAACTTAAAGAAACAAAACTTAATGCATGACAAGTATTTATTACACTAAGTACATTCACTTTAAATTACTCTCAGTCATTTTACATTATTCAAATAGTGTTGCAAAATGCACAAATATTTATCAAAAGGATCAACAGCTGGTATTTACATGATATGAAAAAAAAACACCAAGTACTGTATATGATTATAAAACATTATAAATCATTAATTAACTCGTTTAGAAAGTGGGGAGGGCTGAAGCCTGGTTGTTACAAACTTAAAGAAACATATCTTAATGCACGACAAGTATCTATTACACTACGTTACAATCACTTTACGTTAAAAGTTAATTATTCTCTCAGTCATTTTACATTATTCGAATGCTGACAAATGCTGATAAATGCTGCTCAAATGCTGTCTGTGTCCGCGTGGTTGCGGGGAGAACCCTGACAGCCACGTTGCCCAAGTAAATCAGCCGGACGGAATAGGTCGCCTCGATTTTTCAGCATACAGCCACGCGCGTCGTAATTATTTATTTTTTTTCTTTTCCCCAAGGCGACCTCGTCCGACGCTGGCGCGAGATCTCGTTCGTGCAACAGGTTGTGTCGGCCCCGCGGGGTTGCCGAACCAAGGGGGAATGCCACAAGACCTGTCTCGGCACGGCGCTTTCCCATGACGGGCGTGCACGAGGGCTGAGCGTGGAGTTATTAGGGTTTCCGAGATTCTTCAGCTTTATATTTAGAATGACGTCCGCGTGATTAAGGGCCTCGCCTGACCGAGGCGCGCGCGCGCACACACACACACCACACACAAATACACACACACGGTGCGCAGAGCCTCAGAAGAAGAAAAAATAGTTGTCTGTAAAGTCGGTTTACGGACGATAGTTTAACGTGAAAACGTCATAATAAAACATTGATGAAATGATTGCATACTTTTATGAATAAAATTCAATCATTTTTACTGAAATATCACTATTTTATATGAATACAAAGAAGGAGTGAAATGAAATCTACAATTTAATTGATAAATTTACTTTTATTTGCACTAATTAATTCAAATATGTTTATTACTTTAACGAAGAGATTATTTTAACTATAACTTTTATACATGTTTGCTATTTAACTTGTTCCAATCTGTGTTATTCTGTTAAGGATAGGACGATGATAGGAAAAGTAGGAAACGAATGGGAGTGTTTCAAGTTTAATGTGCCTCGAAAAAGTCAAATCGATGGTTGTACCAATCGAGTGGAAGAGAGATAGATGCGGCGCAAGCGTACAATGATCGTCACGGGACACAGCGTAACGGGACAATGTGCGTTACGGGACACTTTTTCTTGCGTGCAGCCGGCGTTCATCGATTTATTAGACGTTGTCACGTCAAAAAATTCCAAGGTATATAAAAACTGCTCGAGATATCAGAGTGGTGTCTGTTAACGAAACGCATTTAAGAATACGCTGAGGTCGGAAAAGTAGTTCTGTTTTCGGATTACGTATTCACACAGATTTTTTTTTTGGAGAGTAAATATGGCTAAAAACGCACCCCCCCCCCCCCTCCCCAGGATTATTTATAGGCATGAAACAACCGAGCCTTACATTACACATTTACCTTCATTTCTCCGCCACAATAATGTTATCGTTTCCACTCAAATCCCATCTCACAGTTGCTTTACGCACGGCAAGAAGTCTGCCCGCCATTCCACAGCCCTGCGCAAAGTCGATACCGCGCTAGAAGCACCCCCAAGCGTCGCACTTACCACCACACCTTACTGACACTGTTAACGCCTCTAGACAGGGCGGAGTTGTTTAGATCCCAGTTACAATCCTCAATGATGTTTGGTGTTCAGTCGTAACGATAAAAACTGTACAACAGCTTCTGTCTCAAATTTTACATGGTCCCAAGCGCCCGAACCCCCGCATGGTAGACTCTTTCTACTCTGTCCAACTCTTCTTCCTGAACCATCCTTCTATTTCCAGTAGCCAACCCAGGGTTTTCCCTGTGTCTGCGCAGGTTTTACCTGTGCCCAACGTATCTAAGGGCCGGTTTTATGACCCCCGGCTAAAGTTCCGGATAAAATTTAACCGCAGGCTAGCTCTTTCGGTTTTATGACTCCCTGTTAACGTCTACCTTCCAGTTAAAGTCCCGGCTAACCTAGCGGGTGGATGAACCGGCCGCTAGCTGCTTAACCGGAGGCTAAGCAACAGAAAATAAAATGGCGATGTATCAGGCGAGGTTAGTTGTTGGTAATGATGACTATTTGAGGAATTCTATTGAATATTTGCAGGATGCGAAGGAATAATTTATTACTAAATATAAAATGCTTCGCCGTATTCGTCAAAGTTTTATTAAAAAGAAAAATGTCGGACTGCCACAAAGGTTAGGTTAGGTTAGACTAGGTTAGGTTAGACTAGGTTAGGTTAGACTAGGTTATACTAGGTTAGGTTAGGCTAGGTTAGGCTAGGCTAGGCTAGGATAGGCTAGGTTATATTAAGCTAGGTTAGATTAGGTTATGTAAGGTTAGGTTTGATTGTGGTATTTCGGCGTTAAGGTACATTTAAGAAACACACACAAATTCATTCAGTTGTTATTTCGGCGTTGTGGTACAAGCCACTTTTCTAGCTGTCGGCGTTGTGGTCAAATGTGACATTCGGCGTTATGGTATTTCGGCGTTGTGGTAACGACCCGCGTATTTGTTGCGGCAGACGTGATCGCCCTGGTAGGAGGGGGAGTGTAGGAGGGGTGGACGAGAAGGAGGAGGGGAAGCTGGCGATGAAGGGGGTGGCGGCCCCCGACCGAGCGTTAATGGTTTGTTTCCGTGAGGCGGCTCGGGCCAGCTGCTCGCGTGGCGGACGGCAGTGGCGTGAGTGACCGTGTGGAGCCGCCGCGTGCCGGTCCGTCGTTAGGGGCGGCAACCCCCCGCGGGCAAGGCTGTGTGCGTGGCACCTGCTGCACCTCCCGTAGCCCCCGCACACTGAAGCAGGGCCGATGCCAGGATTTCATCTCTAATTATTTTTTATGTTTAAGTTTTCTCTATCAATGGGCCTAGAGACCTGAAAAAATTCGCGGAATCATTCGGTGATAGGCTAGAATTCAAACACATATACCTCTTAGAGATAATTTTGGCTATTGGCCTACTGTTCACCTGGACGAATCTCAACCGGTTATAAACCCACAACCAAAGAAGCATCGAATCACAGACAAACCAGCTGAGACGGCTTACAAGTCGGCAGCCAATGAACTTGCGTTATTTGCCCGAGTGTACAGGGGTATGTGCAGACTACCCTGAAGGCCATCGAAACCGCGAATTTTGCAGGTCTCTATATAATGGCTATTAAAATAAGATTAATTGTTATACTAAAATCTCAAGGCACATAAAACTGTTAGAGCGCAAACGTTTACGCATAAGACATTTAGGAAATGTTTTTTCATAATAAAAGGAAACTGATAATTTAATTTTTGGATTTTAATTGTTTTTTAATGTTTTTAAAGTAAACTGATGATTTCTTTAAAATAAGCTATAAAGAAATATACGTTATAAAATAAATGTAATGTTTGTATGAAAGACATAATACTTACAGCAATGCATATGAAAGCGGCATTACATCTGTACTACTTGGCAACACAATTTCTGTCTGGCTATAATGAGAAGTAAAAAGTATCACTAAGGACTGCAATAAGCCTTCCAAAATAATCTTTTTTGTAACCTTAAGTAACTAAGTTGCGCTGTAATTCTAGTTCTGTCTTCGCTTGTTTGTTCTTGAGGTCTCTCCCCCCCCCCCCCCCCCCCTGGCAGCGTCCCAGGGTGAAGCAATGTCTAAGGTCGGGTTTATAAACTACGCGACCAACGCAAGATCGTCACAATTGTTTACAAAGCATGCAAGTCGCAAGACGTCACCAACTTTATAGCTTAAAAAATCCCTTTCGGCAACAGGCGTAGGTAGAGTCCGAAGTAACTTTTTTTTCCTTAATATTTTGGAAACTTCTATAAACTCCTGGAAGATTTAAAGAACTTACTGTAGCCGACCTAACATCCTAAATGTTCATCAATATAAAAATAAAAGGGGATCGATTTTACATTTTCTCATATTCCATGCAGCGAAAATATTTTCAAAGTTCTTTTTTTTTTTTTTTAACTTAATGCATCCAGCATTGAATGTCTTATCGTGTACACAAAAAATAAATAAAATTTTGAGTGGACGATGATTTTAGGGTCAATGTACCATGAAACGAATATGTATTTATATATTAAAAAAAGTCCGGCAGTCGCACCATTGTATCGGCTACAATAGGTAATATTTCTTTGGAATCTTCCTAAAAATGTAAAACAGTAGAAAACATACTTTTTACCCCTGGATTATTTTCAGAATTTATATTTATAGATCATGCAAAAAATTCAATAATTTGATTTTAAAAACTTACATTTATCACTCACTGTCTTAATGTTTTACGTGATTTATATAGTAAAAATAACAACGTGGGCCTCTATGTACATAACGTCTGGGTCTTAAAAGTTTTCAGAACATTTCACAACAAATACGGCCGCCCGAAAATGCAAGAATGTTATAAATTTATTAACATTGACGTGCGATATTGCACCTTGCGTATTTTATAAACCAGAATTCTAAAATATAATTTCTGAACATTTTGCGTCGTTTATAAACCTATAGGGAAGATTGTTTTAAAACAATAAATTTTATGAACAAACTCCATTGCTGGTATACGCTGTACATTCAAGAAATAACATCAATATGTTTTTCAAAGAAACAAAATGTAAATCAGATATGTCGTATGTCCACACGATTTGTTTTTAATACTAAAGGAGAAAGCCGAGAAGAAAAAAAATAAACTCTAAATATACATACATTCCTGATTCCTAAGCAGTAGTTTCTTTTATCCAACTCAAGATGATTTTATCAAATTCCCTTGAAATTTTATGCTCAACTATTTTTATGAGGAATAATAAAAAATGTGACAAGAAAGAATAATTTTCAATACATTATAATTACCGAAGTGTTTTACTTATTGGAGATGTGGAAAGAAGGTAAAAATTATAGTGATAATTAGGGACCTGAAAAATTCGCGGGTTCAATGACCTCCAGGATGAACTCCATAGTTCTGCGTACACTCGGTCAAATGTCACCCACTCATTGGCTGCCGTCTTGTGAGACATCCCAATGTAGCAGCCTGTGATTCGATAAAGCTTTGGTTGGGTGTTTCTCATTGGCCCAGCGTCATCCAGGTGAGTTGTGAGCCAATAGCAGAGGCACCACTGAGGTATAATTATTTGTATTTTAGCCTATCTCGAAATGAATTCCCGAATTTTTCCGGTCTCTAGTGATAATAAATTGAACATTAAATTAAATATGAACATCCTTAAATGAGTTTTAAACGAAACGAATGACTGTTCGTTTTAACGTATTGGATAAATCATAACCGCTAACACGGAGCGTGCAGACGTAAAAAGTGGACGCGTTACCGAAACGGAACTAAAACCACAGACGAATCGAAAGGCAGAACGACGAGGCATTGTATTCCGAGGACACGCAGTGAAACAGCCTCTCAAATGCGCGTGTCTTTTTTTTTTTATGTACGACGTTCGCAATGCAATCCATCCGCAGATAATTGCCCCACAGTTCTCTTTCAAAAACTTTATGTGCGAATGTTTGCTTCGGTTGAAAAACCATTCTCTTGACCATCGTGTTCTTATTGCTTTTCTCCTTCCCCTGGGTTGATGCAGCTGCGCAAAGAAAATGGTCAACTACAACAAAGCTTCCTCCACTGCGGATATCCTTTAAACTGGTCTCATGGAGGTTTGAAACTTGCGTGGATAAGAGCCCGTCTACAATAGTCCGAACCTGTGCGTGGTCCGTGTCCTTATCCGAATGTGAGTGACGTCACATTGTCTCGCCGAAAACTGCCCTGTCCACAATTGCGATGTCCGATGTCAGAATGTATTGATTTCTAAAGTTGTCACCAGAGCGCAGTAAATGTGCCAAACCAAATGGTTTTGTTTATTGTTTTGATGCTTTGTAGTATGAGATTGAACTTATAAAAGTTGTGGGAGTTCAATATTATATATTTATTCAGTAAGGAAGTTTGCATCTTTTACGTTGAAAAGCGCAGGTCGCAATCGGACAGCACTAATTAAAATGTCGTCTTGCTCTTCTTGACATACAACACCTTCCATTTCCTTCATTAACAAAAACAAACACCACGTTTTCAAACGGGAACCGGAAATTCAAATATCGTGAGTGTTCTGTTCTTTTTGTGTGTCCGAAGTACACAGGTTGGGACAAAAAGTTCAAATTGACGAATGTCTTCGGACCAGGTAGGTTCGGACCTTCGCCCACTTGACGCATGACGTCAGAGGGTCACGTGGACCAATCAGCGACGAGTGTCCTTCGGACACAGTTTAGGACATTGCTATTGTAGACGGGCCATAACGGGGGCAAAGTTGGAACGTGTAGACACCCAACAAAATGAACGTTTTATCAGACGTTTTGCATAATCTACAATTCTTACAGTAAATCTTTCGGCGTTAACCGCCCTTTAGAGTCAACTTTTCATGTTAAACCCCATCTCAACTACTATACATACGTACATTTGAATAGCAAAAAAAAAAAGTTGATTTAATATTTTTTTTTTGCAGCATTCTTTATGAGTTTTCAACAGAACAACTTATCGTCCGTGGCTAAAAAAAAGTAATAACCTCAACAGTTATATTCAAATATGATAAATAAAATAAAAACAGTTGGGAAATGTAACGGTTTAGACGTGCGTATATTCTGCATCGTGTAACATGTATTACATTATACAGGTAGTAGTACAAATAGTTACGCGTACTTCTGTTGACAATTGTTTGTAAACTTCACGCGTTTCTCAGTGTCCGTCAACCAAACATCACGTGATGCTATGCAAGCGACACTTGGCAGATGGGTAGCACCGAAAATACTTTTGAGCATTGTAAATTTTGAGACAAGTCACATGACACAAGACTGTACCAATACGTGACGTCTCTGTGCTATAATAAATATAGTTTAAAAAACTAAAGAAACATGCTTTTAAAGATTATCAAACTAAAAAGTAAAAAAAAAATTTTAAATTTAATTTATGACAATAGTATATAAGCAATACTAGTATAAATGAGAAAAAAGCTTGAGGCGCTTTGTGCCATATTTTTTGAATATTAAGCGCCCCATGCTTTTTTCTCATTTATACTAGTATTGCTTATATACTATTGTCATAAATTTAATTTAAAAATTATTTTTTACTTTTCAGTTTGATAATCTTTAAAAGCACGTTTCTTTAGTTTTTTAAACTATATTTATTTTTAACTTTTTAGTTTGATATTCTTTAAAAGCATGTTTTTTTAGTTTTTTAAACTATATTTATTTTTAACTTTTTAGTTTGATATTATTTAAAAGCATGTTTTTTTAGTTTTTTAAACTATATTTATGTATAATTATCATAGGGAAATGAGTTACCGACACTACCTATTACCATCTGAGATAACTATTTGGAGTTGCAACGTCACAAAGAAATGGTAAAGTCTCTACGAATCATTTGCAGTTAGATGTATGGATATAATATTAGAATTTACCGGGGAAAAAAAAACATTATTTTTTACGACGTGGCCGGGAGTAGAACCCACGATCGCTGATTACGAAAGCTGACGTCACAGAAGTCGCGCGCCTTAGACCGCTCGGCTAACGAACGTAATGAAATGGGTGGGACATTTTACAGTGATGCGTCACTCACTCTTAGTCGAAAGAGTTACAGACGGACAGACAGAGTTACAGACGGACAGACAAACATACAGGTGAAGCTAATATAAAGCATGTAAAAAAAAAAACAGGAAAGTGGGCGTTAAAGAACACAGCAAGAAGTGTCGCTATATTTCTAGTTAAGTTTTAAAAAAAAACTTAATACGGAAACAGAGCTACTCGTCCGCCCTCAGCGTTCTCTTGAATGCCATTTCCAAACAGACATAACTCGGATATCTGAAAAGAAAAGAAATATTACGTGAATACGTCTTTAAAACTACTTCCACAGCGGGAGGCAATTCAAAAACGCGTGTGCGCGGTCGCTGCGCGCGTTAGGAGCGAACATTCACACAGCAAGTATGCCATTGCGCTATAATGCAGAGATGCCATCGAGCACCCCACTCCTTATCCTTTGCGCTTCTCGTTACGCTTTCACTTCACGCTCCGACGACGTCATCGCCTCGACCTACCCTACCGGCCGCTTAACCGTTTTCCACTTCACCGAACGAACAAATAAACGTGTTCCCCGAATCATCAGACGCAGCAATTAAAATGCTTCGCGGGAGGGGAAACGGCTCCGAGGCCCGCCGGCCGCGGACAAAGACGGCCACGGGCGGCGGTCGGCGCCGCGACGCGTGTCGGCGCGGCTGGACGCATCCCTGGCGTCACTTCCGGTGCGGTGGGGGGGGGGGGGGGGGGGGGCCGCGTGCTCGGCCGCCCCCGGTTCCTCTTTCCGGCCCGTCGCGTCCCGTCGACCCCCGCCACCGACGCGCGGGGCTTACTTCGGCGACGCTCTAGGATGTCGTCGACAACGTGGTCGCAAGTCCTTCGTCCCTAAAGTCGGGTGTCTTAATTTTTTTTTTTGTGATGAACCACTGTATGACAAATCATGAACCCCGCATGCAGGGCCTTAGAGAATCTAAGAGTCCCAGGGTAACAAATAATTTTGTCTGCCCCCCCCCCCCCCCTAATGCACAGCTTATTTTTCAAACCCCTTACTTTTGTTGACGTGACAACGTCTAATAAATCGATGAACGCCGGCTGCACGCACGGAAAAAGTGTCCCGTCACGCACATTGTCCCGTTACGCGCATTGACCCGTTACGCTCATTGTACGCTTGCGCCGCATCTATCTCTCTTCCACTCGATTGGAACAACCGTCGATTTGACTTTTTCGAGGCACACTAAACTTGAAACACTCCCATTCGTTTCCTTCTTTTACCTATCATCATCCTATCCTTAACAGAATAACACAGATTGGAAGAAGTTTTAAATAGCAAACATGTATAAAAGTTATAGTCAAAATAATCTGTTCGTTAAAGTAATAAACATATTTGTATTAATGAGTGCAAATAAAAGTAAATTTATCAATTAAATTGTAGATTTCATTTCACTCCTTCTTTGTATCCATACAAAATAGTGATAATTCAATAAAAATTATTGAATTTTATTCATAAAAGTATGCAATCATTTTATCAATGTTTTGTTATGACGTTGTCACGTTAAACTATCGTCCGTAAACCGACTTTACAGACAACCAATTTTTTTTTTTTGTGATGAACCACTGTGGGACAAATCATGAACCCCGCATGCACGGCCTTAGAGGATCCAAGAGCCCCAGGGTAACAAATAATTTTGTCTGCCCCCCTAATGCTCAGCTTTTCGAACCCCTTACTTTTTTTACGTGTACACATCTTAGCTCTCGTCGGTATACAGTAGGAGTAATTTCGTGAAAATGGAACGGAAGTCGCTGAACGGGAATGTGACACAAAGATGGCGGACCCACCAGTAGCAATGTAAACCCGTGTGTGGTCACTTTCGTAAACATTAGGGCACATACCAAACGTTTTGGTGTACGAAATGGAACGTTATGATAGTGAAACTACCCTGTAATATATTATTTTGTAAGCAAAAAGAGTCATAAATATAAGAAAACAGGCATTCCAGTGATTATAACACACATTCTCCTTGCAATATGTCAGCGCTTGTTGACCACAAGTGAAGCGAAGCCAGTTGCATGAGTGTACCTACCCAAGGTTGTTGGTGGAAGGGGTCCAAAACCCACAATGAAAAACAATTGGATTAATTTAGAACAGTAACAAAAATAAACAGTAGCCCAACTGAATCAAAATTAAATTTAAAAAAAATTGTGAATTCACCTGATTAAGTACACAACCAATTTTTTTACAATATCTAATCATTCATAAGACAGTTGGTACTAATTAAGGAAATTTTGTGTCAAATTGTACAGTTGCCTAGCAAATATTTTAAAAATAAGGAACCTCGTTTTTTTTGTAGCTAATGGTGTTTACGAGATTAATAATTATATTAATAATCTCAAAATATGACAGGTAATAATTGGGAATAAACTATGTAGAAACCATAATAATGTTACTTTAATATCTGCTGTAATGGGAAAACTCAACCCCCCTCCCCCAAGAAACCATTTTCTCACACCCGACTCGGCGCAGCAGTGATGGACCACACAGACACAAGTCCAAAGATTCGAGCCACACGCCAGTATCACAATTATAAAATAGTGATTTATCGGGAACGCGGCAGTAGGCATATAATCACTAGACCGAAAGGAACTGGACTGAAAGTCACTAGACCAAAAGGCACTAGACCGAAAGTAGTTTCTCGTACGCCTTGAAGAGGCAGGGCCGCACTCTGTACGGCTTCGGAGGGTAGGCCAGCTGTGCCACACCTTACAAAGTTAGTTTCTCCATTTCGGTAAAATGACTTTCGGTCTAGTGCCTGTTACGATATTAATCGCGTGAAAATTTGACTGTAATAGTGTCGATTCACTTAAATTTAAACTTACTTACTTGATTACATTTAAAAATGCAATTTCTTGTTTGCATCGGCAAACGAATCCGGTTCCGCATTTAACATACGTATTGTAGTAAGAAACATCCGTGAGTCACACTAAAATAACATTTCTACTAAATCATAAGTGTAAGAAGAATTAACAGTGGATTACATACTATCTTGTATCAATTCGTCTTCGCTACAAATCATAACGTAAGCATACGTAGGCATGACTTATTTTACGTGTCGAAGTTAAGTCCTTGTCTACCATTTAACCACTTAATTTTATTTGCACTACGTGTAAAAAAATATTAAAACAAACTGTTAATGACAAAACTAACATAAAATAAAAAAACTATTATAAAGAATATGAAACGTTTTTCAAATAATACGGTACGATATAAACTGAACCAAGGCGATACGGCGTTCGATTCCCGCCGGAATTTTTTCGCAAGTGGGAAACAGGGCGGACGTAGTCGTGGCCCGTGGGTTTTCTCGTGGTATTCCCGTTTCCCCCCGACTAGTTCATTCCGTCGCTGCTCCATGACCCTTCACATCTCACCTCGTGCATTCTTCAGGCGGGAATCTACATTTCAAATTTCAGTTTTCACACAAACACACACACATATATAACATAATTTGGACGCATATGTATGAAACATAATCTGACAAGCCTCGTTACATGTGTCTTCTCGGTGGGCCGTAATTTTTTTTACCAGGTGGAATACAAAAAATAAACAACCATTACTCAGTCAAATAATATACCATGATACATCTTTGAAGCACTAACATGCAAGACGAACTTCCTTCTCCATGGTGTCTAACGAAGCCATCCTTCTTTTGCGATCGTTAGTGAGCATCCCGCATCCTACATAAAAGAACTAAATAATATTTACCTGTAAGCAACATGCGGTGTCATCTGTTGAAAATAATCGACACTACTTTAAACAGGTTATTTAGCATGAGATAGATTAACTCTCACCACTGAATGGTGCTATTGTAGTCAGAGTCATGTAGTCTCGTAGCCACGTAGCATCGTGTACTGGAAGCTTCGTAGTCCTGTAGCCTGGCAGTCTCGTAACCTTGTGTTCTGGAAGCTTCGTAGACATGACGCCTTAGAGCCTCGTAGACTGTAGCTACGCAACCAAGTAGCCTTGAAATCACGTAAACTTGTGTTCGGGAAGCTAGTGCGTGGCGCTCATGTGTCGAGACACCAGTGACCTTTTTTGTATATCTTCCCTTATAGCAACGTTATTCTATTTGCAATGCACAGCGTGGTTTCTGTTTGAAAGTGACATTGTGAAAATGGCCAGAACGCACCTAACAGATAATATTTAACAAGTAAAAGATTATTTTCCGGGAAGAGTAGGTTCTACGTGATCTCAACTAGAATCAAAGGTTGGCTAGGTTAGGCTATAGACATTTCAAATACTCTAAAATAATGAAAATGTATGAAATCACGCAAACGAAATTGCAAGAGCAACTGGCGGTCTTTGAGTATTCTCGGGGACTGACTTGTACCGAGGTGATGGGAATAGGTGGGGGGAGGGGGAAGGAAGTGAGAGAGGCCAGTGAAACGTAGGTGTTGAGGATGTTTGAAAAAGGAGAAGGGGGGGGGATTGCCAAAAAAAAAGTATAAAATATCGCAGTAACGTGCAAATTCGATAAATGACCCTTTGTTTTCGCCTGCAAGCATTGCCCATTCACTTAATTCGTCAAACACGAAACTACAACTGGCTAGCTTCCAGCCCGCGCCAGGGACCACACGCAACGTCAATCGTGCGAGCGACTTCCGGTTCCGTTGCCACGGTCCTTCCGGTAACGTCGGTGCGCCACGCGTGGAAACTGTGGTTTCTGTTTCGTTTTGTTTTACGGCGCAGTCGTGTTGGAAATCTTGAGCACGAATCAATCGTAAACGGCAATAAAATAACAAATCCAATATTGGAGGGGAAAAAAATTGCTACTGTGCTTTTCAAAGACTTAACAGAAAAGTTAATAATTGCTGATGTCCACACTATGCGTTTCTGCTGCTGCAACTAAAAACCTTCACACAGAGTTTATTTTTTCTTTCTGAAAACATCCTTCGACAGCTTTTCTTATAGTGCAAAATGCAAATATCTCAAGAATTTACTACGTAGTGGAGGACGGGGCAAGTTGACGAGCGGGGCAAGATGACGAATGACTTATTTCCACGTCATGGCACTAGATAGCACCACCTAACAGACACTACTAGCGCTCCACACTGGTGGGCACTAAAGAATCGCACAGTGAAGCCGCTGCCACCATTATTTAGTTGTTTGTTAGATGATGTTCGTACATTTGGTCTGACGTATTGTAATTTTCAAGAACTTCGAAGTAATATCTCATGGACAAACAGGTAAGATATTTGGATATTCAATGCCACACATTATTACCTTAGACTATATACTTTTCTTAACCACTATATATTGTTAACCTTTTATTTTTTTTCCTAGCGAAAAAATCCAATACTAATAACATTGCTGATCGGGGCAAGTTGACTGGGGCAAGATGACGACTCGTCATCTTGCCCCAAGTGCTTTATACGGTTTTTGTGGTATCCACATACAACTCTTTTATAACTTTTGTTTGATTTTCTGAGCTTTATAATCTCATAAGCAAAATGCAAGTGTCATCACAAGCTCACCCATGAAAGCGATTCTGGTTCAGAGAAGAGCTCAGAGGATAGAACAAGAACGTTTGAAGCAACAAAGACAAGAGTCTAGAGAAGCCAAAAAAGGAACTGTTACTAAGAAACTGAAGCTCGATTCTCGAGAAAAATCCAAGAAGCTCCAACTTTCGACAGGCATGACTTCAGCTCAAATATCCGAAGTGCAGTGTCCAGTGTGTGATGAGATTTATGTCAATCCTCCATCAGAAGACTGGATCGAGTGTTGCAAATGCCACACATGGTGGCACGAGGACTGCTCGAACTTTGAAGGAGGAAAATTTGTGTGCGATTATTGTTTATAAAACACCAACTCTGAATTAGTTATGTAAGTTAACTATTAATTGTAATTTTCAACAAACCAAGCCTTTAATAACATGCCTTATATGTAAAAACGCATGTAACAATGTTAAATTAGTTAGTTTACAGTAGTTTGCATTCTAAGAATAAATATGTTTAAACTTGTGTCAAAAATGTCATCTTACCCCGTAGTCAAAGTCATCTTGCCCCGGTAACGGGGCAAGATGGCACATTTGCATTATATTTTTAAAAGGGCAGAATTTTTGAGATAATATAGAAATATAGATTTTTTTTCATGTAGTTACACCACGACAAAAGACTATTCTAATAGTGTCTGGAAAGAAGGAAATCGTATTTCCAAAATTAAAATTATAAAAAATGGTGAACTCTTAACATCGCCAACTTGCCCCGTCCTCCCCTACATTCATCTAAATTCAACATGTAATGTAAACCATTGATCCAGAAGAAATCACCAGAGTAGAAAACTGACAATCGTTCCTGCTGAACCGCAAAATGTGACAGCGGTCTCACAACTTTATACTGAGCAGGCATACCAATACAAAATAAATAATAATACCAAAACAAAAAATATATATTAATTTGCATATGAAGAGTGAGGAATATATTTCTTCAGCTCTCATGTAAAATTTAAAATGTAAAAGTTATTTCTTTATGAGGTTAGCTATTCAAATAAAAATTAAATCGAAACAGTGAAAAGTCATGTGCAGGAATCTCAATATGGAAAACCTTCCATAATTTTCATGTATTCGCTAGTGTTATGCGTAGTCTGTTTCTCGTGTGCTTCTTTTATATGAAAAATCCTGCGTTTATACGGACACAGTATGAATCAGAAGAACAAAAAAGTTGAACACACATATACGACTTATGATCCAAGGTGCTTTCCAAGACTGGTATACGCCTTTGAAGTTGGAGCTGAACAACATTTTTATTGCAAATAATATATAAATAATTTACGATGCAACACTACCTTCATTTTTTTGAAATAATAGAGGGTTCCAACATGTGAGGAAAAAAAAGTGAGCGAGTCATTCAATACCTCCCAGTGATGTGTGTAACATATAACCTCGGTAACGAACAGATCAATATGTTCTCATGTTGCAAATAAACTTATAATACGAAACTCGGTCACGAAATTTAACGTAGAATAAATAATGCCGAGCGTGGTAAATTTATATGCAAATTGTGTTTTCAACTAAAATTACTGATGTGAATCAGACTTAGTTTTCGCACCCGCCGCTAGAATTCTCTGCCGGAGCAGCTATGTCGACCATAAAATCATTTAATCAGCAGACCTAAATTTCAAACTATGGTAATGAAAGTACTGGGATTCTCAATTGACCTTGCGTTATCGCACATAGGGCTAAACGCTCCCCACTCTTCTAGCTCTACCTGGAGAACTGTTAATTGTATAAAATATTGCCTGAGATCAAAATTTGTACAGAATTTTATGCTCTACAATTTTTCTCATAACTCCCCTCACCCCGCGTCGCACTGCCTCAGCGCTGTTATCTATCGCTGAGCGGCCTTGGAAATTCCGCGGGCCACCGAGGGAACGAGCGACGCTATTCTAGACGCTTCGGGCGTCGGGTCGGCGCGGGATGACGCGACTCGTCACGGCTGCTCTCGTCAGTTTTGGAAGGGCGCCACAGACTACTTAAGCAGGGACGCCGGCCTCCGCGGGAGTTTTTGGGGACGACGGAATCTCGCGAGGGCGAGGATCGGTGAGTGCCGCGAGTGCGGCGACGGAGCTTGGTGACAGAGTTCTGCGGTGAGTTCCGTGAGGAGTGCGATGAGAGTTCCGCGACAGTTCCGAGAGTTCCGAAAGTTCCACGAGCGAGGGGAAGTGCGACATCGGAAGAGGGCGAGAGACCCCCATCGAGAGTGGCGCGACGCGGAGCGACGGGATCGAGAGAGTGCGACTGAGTGGCGCGAGACTGTGTGTGTGGACAGGTGCGAGGTGAGGGGCGAACCACTGTCGAGCCTAGCTCCAGTGAGGTGTGCGAACTGCGGAACTTGACAGACATTGAGCGACCTGAGATAAAACATTGTTGACGTGACAACGTCTAATAAATCGATGAACGCCGGCTGCACGCACGAAAAAGTGTCCCGTTACGCACATTGTCCCGTTTCGCTGTGTCCCGTTACGCTCATTTTATATTGCTCTTTGCTAACCTGAACCTCCTAGCATTGCGACCGAGTCCGTGGCGTAATTCTGTTTTCATGCATTTCAATGTAACATTTTCATTGCTCTTTGCTAACCCGTTCCTCCTAGCATTGCTGCAGAGTTCGTGGCGCAAATATATTATTTTTGACTGCATCTTAGTGTTGGGTAAGCCATTTTCCTTCACATCATCCTTGAAACACTCCCATTCGTTTCCTACTTTTCCTATCATCGTCCTATCCTTAAAAGAATAACACAGATTGGAATAAGTTAAATAGCAAACATGTATAAAAGTTATAGTTAAAATAATTTCTTCGTTAAAGTAATAAACATATTTGAATTAATAAGTGCAAATAAAAGTAAATTTATCAATTAAATTGTAGATTTCATTTCACTCCTTTGTATCCATACAAAATAGTGATAATTCAATAAAAATGATTCAATTTTATTCATAAAAGTATGCAATCATTTCATTAATGTTTTGTTATGACGTCACGTTAAACTATCGTCCGTAAACCGACTTTACAGACAACCAATTTTTTTAAGTGCGAGTAATTGGTGATTACGCATTTCTAAGTAAGATTATTTATTATTGATGTAAATATTAGAAATCAATAAAACTGTAATAAAACCTAATTGGGCTATCGCTTGCGAACCCAGTTCTCCCCACATTATAAATCGTAACAATATATTGGATGCTGGATGCGATCGGCCAATCAAAATCGTGCCTAGCGAAAACGAAAATGACATCTGTTTCCGTCACAGCGATTCTTTAAAATGGCGAAGAACATGGTCGTTTAAAGAGGTTATAAAAGTGAAATAACTGAAATAATGTTAATACGAAGGAATTTTATATTTAAAGAGAAATTAATATTTCTATAACATTAAAAATTGCTTAACATTTATTTCATTGTGTAACGAATATTTTGTAAATTAAATTTATACATTGAAAAAAAATTAATGCTCAAATAACATAATAATTCAAAAATTACATCTAGCAGTGTAATACATTATTTAATTTCAAAAATTTAGATTGATATTGAGAATTCTGAGATAGCTCAGACCAAAAATAAACTTAGATGGTGTGACATGAATTAAAACATATTTGAGGTTATCCGTCCAAATTATGTTTGATAAGAGAAAATTGGAAGCCATTTTCCGTCCAATACTACCCCTCCACTCTATTTTCAAATATATTGAAGACAAATAATATTTGATAGAGTGACAGGGCCTTCAGATCTCAAGCAGGGCTGTCGTAAGCAACGCGCCAGCCAGCCAGAAGTAAAGTATTGTCCAGGGCGAGAGAAATGAGACCAATGAGAGGAGAAGGTGGTAGTTAGGAGGGGGTTAGAGAGGGTGGTAGGGAGGGAGGGAGAGCTGGGCTGGGCAACCTGATGACTAGTTGCTGTAGTCACGGCTCGGCGGCGCCACTCGGTCACCGCAGACAGCGGTTATGAGTGTGCAACTGCACCGTGAATCACCTGCTGCACATTGTGTCTGATTTGACGTCAAGTCATAACTCTCAAGGATGTCGTGAACTTTCCAACTCGCCTAACGATACTGACCACATCGCGCTGAAAGCGAGTTCATTGAACAAGGTTAACAATACGTAACGATACAGAACCGGAATGCGCGTCTAGTGTGTTGAAGTGGCCGCCTGGCCGCTGGGCGCTAAGGTCGACATTTGCTCGGACATCACATGTCTCCTCGCCTCTACGTGCCAGGCACCGAACTGGCGTGCAGTCTTCTCGACGGTAATGCGCCGCTATAAGACTTTAAGCGGTGACCCCATTATTTTATACAAGAAAAATTCAGATAAAGGATTCCTGCACTTCTCTACTCCACTAACAACACGATATATAAAAAATAAAAAAACATTGGTTGTCTGCAAAGTCGGTTTACGGACGATAGTTTAACGTGACAACGTCATAACAAAACATTGATGAAATGATTGCATACTTTCATGAATAAAATTGAATCATTTTTATTGAATTATCACTATTTTGTAAGGATACAAAGAATGAGTGAAATGAAATCTACAATTTAATTGATAAATTTACTTTTATTTGCACTCATTAATACAAATATGTTTACTACTTTAACGAACAGATTATTTTAACTATAACTGTTATACATGTTTGCTATTTAACTTCTTCCAATCTGTGTTATTCTGTTAAGGATAGGACGATGATAGGAAAAATAGGAAACGAATGGAAGTGTTTCAAGTTTAATGTGCCTCGAAAAAGTCAAATCGATGGTTGTTCCAATCGAATGGAAGAGAGATAGATGCGGCGCAAGCGTACAATGAGCGTAACGGGACACAGCGTAACGGGACAATGTGCGTAACGGGACACTTTTTCGTGAGTGCAGCCGGCGTTCATCGATTTATTAGACGTTGTCACGTCAAAATTTTCATATATATAACGCCCGTAAAAACTGTCCAAAAATACACGTTAAAAAGACAAAACCATGAAATGCAACTTGTATAGACAAATGTATTGTGTCTTAAATGTTATTCGTAATCAGACACTTTCAATAAATGGCCCGTTAAGGGGCCTATATAGTCAGAGGTGTTTGTGTGTTAGTGAGGCGGGACGATAAGCGCGACGCTCGCTGGTGCTTCTAGCCTCTGAGCGCAAGGCTGTGAACTTATGTAGGTCTTCTCGTCGTCCATAGGACAGCTGTGAAATTTGAGTGGTTTAAGCTGTGATTTTCTAAGTGATGATGGTTCTGAGATGTGTGTTTCCACGGTATGATCTTGGCTGTTCTAAGTTGTGACTTTTCATATGTTATGCCAATTCCGGCCATTCTAGAATTAGAGAAGGCGCCATCTGGGAAAAAAAAAACCTATAATTTCCGAGATTGAGACCTAGCTTTTGAAGTAGTTTTGGGCCCACTCGCTAGATAGTAGCTTACATTATATATTATTACTTGTGAGTTGAGTAAAGCATCAGCTATTATCGGAAAAACCAACCAGTAAAAATTCACTTAATTTTGGTAGCCACATATATTTGTGGTGTGGCATACAAGAAATACTGCATCTCCTACTCATTTATATATATAAACGAAACAGTATTGAGTGTTCCTAGCACAGTTTATATGTCTGTTACTAAGCAATTAGTAGGGGCCGGGTTCAATGACCTCTAGGATTAACTTTATAGTTCTACGTACACTCGGTCAAATGTCACCCTCTCATTGGCTGCTGTCTTGTGAAGGTGTCCCAATGTAGCAGCCTGTGATTCGACACAGCTTCGGTTGAGAGTTTCTCAGAGTCATCCAGGTGAGTTGTGAGCCAATAGCAGAGGCAGCACTGAGGTGTAACTACATGAATTTTAGGCTGTCGTGGAATGAATCCGCGAATTTTTCCCCGGTCTCAAGCAATTAGACGTCATGTAGTTAAATTATCATCACAAATCTAACACCTCCCGCCGGAAGTGGTTTTTATTATTTGCTAGTAGTTACGGGGCCCAACCAAAAGATTGCTCCAGATGTCACGGTTTCAGTTTACACTGTGAGTCGCACTTCTACCTCCCTCCTTGTTCTGTGCAAAGGCGCGCCTCGCGGCGGGAAGCCTACAACTCACGTAGTTTCGGTTACCTGCAAGAATTTCCGAAGATTTCCGAAGTTTTGCGTTTTTGGTGTTAACGCCACTTCAGCCGCTAAATCAGAAGTTCCCAATGAAAACAAGCATGTCGTGACTGACCTAACATAACCTAACCCTTCGATTTTTTTTTTAATTTTCAATTTTTGAGAGAAACCCGAAGTTGCACGAACGTGGTAGGGAACCGAAACTACGTGAGTTGTAGGCTTCCCCCTCGTGGCATTGACGTGGGTCTCAGACCGCCTCGAAGGACGGTGGGGACGACTAACTCCATTCCCCCCCCCCCCCTCAACCACTCCCGACCGAACCAAGGACTTGTTTACCGCAGAGAGGCGCGGGGCCGGGACCGGTGTCCGGTATGGTAATGTCTGCCGCCGCAGCCGCCGACGACGTGACGACGCTGTAAAAATACCTCCCAGATCGCCGCTCGACAACCTTCGGCCCGTCGTCTACACCGTGGGTTGTCCAGTCCGCTCCGCCTGCCCGCGGTCGGGTGGGGCTCTGGAGGGGGGAGGAGGGGGGGAGTGATCCTAGTCACCGAGACCACCTGCCTGTAGTGATGTCATCCACCTCGCCGACTCTGCCTGTACTGCGCAACACCTTCTGCGCAGGGTCACCTTCAACCTGCGCAGCTATCCGTGGTCCTGACCTGCGTCTCTCGCCTCAAGAATATACCTCACGGGGGGGAGAAACTAAAATCGCCGATACTCAGGGCCGGTGCAAGGTAAATTGGCGCCCTAGGCGAAAAACCCTTAATATCTCTCTCTCTCTCTCTCTCTCTCTCCCCCCCCCCCCCCCGGCTGGACACCCCAAAAAAATTTTTCTTGACTCAAAATACATCACCTAAGCCTAAGATTTTGTCAACAATCAAATGTAAGCAGGGTTGTGTTTTTTTTTTTTTTTACTGATTTACTTATTACAAATCATAAACAGGTCACCGTGGACTTAAAATAATTACTTATATCAATATATACATTCCAAACTGTTACAAAAATCTATTTTCATCTAGTTCCAATAATCGTTAAACATATTATATCAGCTGTTATGAGGCGTGCTGCGCCGCCCCCAGCTACTTGGCACACTAGGTGGTTGCATAGTTCGCCTATATGGACGCGCCGGCCCTGCCGATACTGCGACCTAGTTTTTTTTTAAGCAGAGAGTAGCTTTTATAATACTGTATCCCCCTATTCTTTTATGCAAAACAAGCTTATTTATTACAAACCAGTAATAAGTTTTTTTTCCGCAGTAATTGTCTTCTACTAAACAATTAGTCGTCGAGTAGTTAACATCTTGGATTTGAACCTGCCTTTTTTTTAGTGCTAGTAGTTATGGGTCCAGACAACAGATAGCGTCACATGCGCAAAACATGCACTGCAAGAGTCGCACTTCCATGTCTCTCTCCTTGAGTTCTATGGACCACCTCCATCGCGACCGTGCAGCCGGATTCATAATGCAGTCAGGACCGTGTACATTTCGCGAAAAGTTTTTCTTCGAGACTAACTGCAAGTTAGAACACTGTGGCATCGTCTGTGTTTAGTGATTGGCTGGGATTCTTTCAAAGCCCATGTCTGCTGTCGGCGCACGAATCATAGCAACTCTCTGCGGAAGCAAATACGTCCGTGACTTCTCTTGCACACACCCGCCAATAACACAGATGAAACTCCACGGGGGCACGGGCATATCTTATTGCAGTCTAACGAGCGTCCAGATTTTTCGAAGTGAAATTTCTTTCGGCGCGAAGAAAGTAAAATTTCAAGGCCAAGTTTTCATGAAACGTTTCGTGAAATATTGTTGTGAAACGTTGCTGACGCTTAAAGGACAGAGAATATGTATTTGGCAAAAGATATATAAAAAGAACACTATTTCATATACGTTTATGGGCTCGTTTCTAATCTCCTATAAGTGCGATGCTTCGTACCCCCCCTCCTCCCCCCAAAAAATAGAACCGAGAGATATATGTGAACGAAATAATAATAATACAGAGAGAATGCGCATACGCTTGTTTCAGAAAATAGATATAGGTATCCTATACAGTCAGCTGTGAATGCCTTGAATTTTATATTTGCTACCAGCGTGCTCGCGTTCCTTCTTGTTCAACCAGCAGCGTAGAGAGCGCTGTTGAGACAGGCCCAGCATTTACCGCATAGACAGCGCTACCTGTTATGAATTTTTATTTCGTTCAGAGTTTTAGCATGTTCCAAATGGCAGAATTGTTGGAAGAAACAATAACATGCACAGATTTTATTTATGATGTGAGTATTTCAACAGTGAGTAATATTTTTTATAAAATTGTCTTATTTCTTTCGTTCTCTCTCTCTCTCTCTCTCTCTCTCTCTCTCTCTCTCTCTGGAGTTTTACCTCTAACTATGTATTTACAAGTCCAGGTTTGAATTTACAAAAAAGTTTCACTTATATCACATGTATTGATATTCATGCGGTCTTGTTTTATTTTCTCCTTTGAAAAATACATTCCCCAAAATATAATCTATGTCATCTGACTTGTCCGAAATTCTATAGTTCTCAAAAGTAATACAGTGGTCTTCAGTGCGCAACTGTCACGTGCAAAGCATCACATAATGATTGTTCTCGAACACTTGACTACTACTACACGACATGAATTCACGGACACTGTTGACAGAACAACATCTACGTCTGAGAACTGTTAAATTAGCGACAAGTCACATGGCACAGACTATATTCAAGATGCCGTGTGACCGAGAGTTGGGTTTCCCACCTGTCAACGCTGGTTTTACCTGGAGCCACGCCTTCGATTGCTTACGCCCTTAAACATCTGCATGAACAGGAAATACATTCTTAGCATGGTTATTTCGCATGAATCTGTTTGTGAAAATGTGAGTGACTGACGTTAATGTGATCCCATTTTTTTGTTTTGTTTTTAGAATGACAATAACTAGTATGACTTGGTCGTGGGACCCACAGTAATGAAAATTATTTCTCACATCTTAACTGTTCGGACTTTGTGACTTATGTCCTTGTTGTGTGAAGTGTTACTTGTGCCCCTTTTGCGTGTCGTATAAACAGTTCGGAAAGATGGCGGGCAGCGTGCATACTGTTCGTTTGATTTGTACATGGCTATCGTTTCGTTGTCATAGTTGTATTCACTAAATCAGACTATTATTATATTTATGGTCCTCCGGAAGAAATTCGTTGAAACAAAAGAACACTAACTTTGTTTAAGAAAACTACTCTCCAAAATAAATATGCCAGAGAATTTATAAAAAAAAAAAAAAAAAAAAAAAAAAAAAACAGAAAATATATGTACATAAATTTATTTTACAAATTGCTACGATCATTATTCCCCTCTCTGAAACTAGGGATTTTTGAAGGTGGTCACTCGCCCTGAAGTCCTGTAGGAGACGTCCAGTCCTGGGTCTGAGGCGAGTTGTTTTCCTGCGTCCACTCGCCCGCCGAGTAGCACAGCGCTCGACTCGGACTTCGTCGGCGGGGACTAGAGGTGGGTTCCAGAGTATAAATCTGCTACTTTGTAACTGATACACGCCTGTATCAAGTACTGCAAACGAGTACACTATTCAAGTATCAAGTACTTTAGTATCAGTTTAGAATTCGCCTGGAACAACACCACGGCCAATGTACGCAGAACCCGATCGCAGATGACGGTCACTTGGGCGGAGCTTGTGAAAGGGGAGGGAGCGGCACGACGAATAAGGGATAAAGAAGGGAAAGAATGTAGGGGTGGAAGCGCAGGGGAAGGAGTTTAAAGAGAGGCGCAGAGCGAAATGTTACGAGTCGTTTTGTTTTTGTCCCATATCAAAGTACGCTCAGTGCGCAGTGCGTGCTTCTTGCGAAGACTGAAGACTCAGATTACGAAAGGCGTGGAAAGAGAACACCGATACCTTTTTTCGACTACGAAGAATGTAGAATGAGAAAACTGATACCTTTTTACGAAGAACGTGGAAAGAAAAAACTGATAACTTTTTACGCTGGTTATGACGGCACGGAGAATGTGTAACCAGTAACGCGAATGCTGATACCTTGTTGCTTCCTAGGACCGCTACTGCTGTAGCTGATACAGAACAATCAGCTACTTGTAACCAGTACATTACTGTATCAGTAACTGGTTGGAACTGATACAGAAAATTGTGTAACAACCCACCTCTAGGGCTGGTATTTATAGTCACATCTTGAGCAATGTCTTGAGACCGTCTTGACGAAGACGGTCTTGTTTCTCAAGGCAGCGATTTCAATCTCCATGTTTCATAGTCCGCGATCAAGACGAGCTTCATGAAGACTGCATGCTCAAGCAAGAGCTTGTTTGCCATACTTATGGCTTGACGAAGCACTTACTTGAGACAGCCGAAAAGACACGAGCATACACGAACTTTGGCGTTTGAACTGTATTCGTTAAATATTCTGGTACTATTCACACCAAGCACTGAAACCCCAGAATTTGAGGCTATTTATAGTAACAAGATTTAGTGAGTATATATCACTACATTCGAAGTACGTTTGTGCGTTGATGTGAGGAATTCGTTTATTGTTTTAATACTCTTGAATCACACATGGAAAAATTGATGTTTTGCGACCACAAATATGCATACCTTCTAGTACATCTCAGATTATGTCACTTGAGATGAATGAAATTAAGAACTTTATAGACTTTTGTCTTTCCTGTGCAAGTTTAACATTAAGAAATTATGTATCTAACGATTTAATAATACCCTTTTAAAAAATAATAAAATTAAGTTAGCATCTTCAGAACTGTTAATACTGAATTACTACTTGTTTAAAAGCTACCTGTCTTTACAGAATTAACAAAAAATATTTCAGGTAGTGAAAAACATTTTTTTTTTGAGAAAATGTCACTGCTTCAGCTTCAGGATAAGGTACAGTAAATGTTAGTTTAATAAAAATATCAGATTTAACTACACAGTAAAAGAAAATTTTTAATTTAAGTAAGAAAAATGTATGTTTAGAATTATAACAATAAGTTAGAACGAATCTGATAAGGGTACATAGTAAGGAACTTAAAATTTTGTAAACCCTTTATAAAGTGTTTGTTCATCAATAATATAAGACATTAATTTCCTCATATAATAGGTTAATTTTTCTTGTTCAAGTTACTTGTGATTCTATAATTTAATCGTATTATAAAAAAAAATATATAGACTACAGTATGTCTCAAAGCCTACTGCGTATGAAATAACCAAATCATTAAATTGAGCTATGTATTTAAATATATTATAACAATTAGATTTCAAAAAATTAATCTAATAAAATTTCTCTTAAAGCTATATTTGCATTTTTCATTTACTGTAACTATAAAAAAAATATTGTCAGTGCCAAGTTATGAACCACATTCGCATTGCTTTCTCAATCTACGGACTTGCAACCCATCTCCCTAACCATTACACTAAGAAACCTCTAACGAGTTTTTGTGGAAAATTATGGTATATCAACAGTTAATGCCACTTTTTCTTAAATTATTTATAATGTATTTTGGGTGTCACGAATGTAGAATTAAATTTTCTGATTGTGATATGTACCATCAACCATCATTAAACGCATCGTTTTCCACATCCATTATACTCGTTCTGTGATCGATACGTAAATAAACGTGTCTGTTTAGCACTTGAAAATGTAACCACTGGTCACAAACAAACACTAAACTCATTTAAAATACATATAAAATTGCTTCAGCACTTCATACAGGATTTATTGAAGTTTAAAAATACGAGGTTCACGAGAATCCGCCATTTTATACATTGCGATCAGAACAAGCAATTGCTTGAGACATGCCTGCAGTGGTCTTGGCAAAGACGATCTTATTCGTGTTCTTAAGCACGGTCTCAGCGACTATGAAACATGTTTCTACGATGGTGTTCTCAAGCAACGAGTATGAGACAGGAGAATGCCCTCTCATAAATAAGAAATATGTGACTATCATAAGATGGTCTTCATCAAGATTGTCTTGTTTGCGATCACTTGAGATCATCTCAAGCAACCTCTATGGCACACAAATGTTAAATAAGAATGCATATAAGAATTTCTTGACGAAGGAATCGCTCAAGACGTGAATACAAATACCACCCTAGGGACAGCTAGCAGGAGCTCCTCCAGAAACCCCTCTGGAAGGCTCAACCATTTGGACGAAGGACTGGCCACGATTCTCCTTTCACGACTCCCCAGCGAGCGTCTCTGGTCTCCACCTCTGCACACTCGTTCACAACTGTCTTGATTTGCGGACGTAGTAACACTATCAACACCATGTCAACATGGCCAAAAGGACACAACGAGTCCACTTCACGCATCAACCGAAACTCGCTGATCGTTAATTATTGTTGATATTGTCCGTACCCTGCCTGCCCTTGACCAGCCTGCCTTGTCACCAACTCGTCCCTGCTATTGATGTACTTAGCCCCTTTCTGCACCAACACTCTTGACTTACTCTCTTTCTCACTACTCGCTCGGCGAGTAAAAATTGTCACATCGTCAGTGAGTCTTTTTAAAGAACAATGTGCTATTCTGACCCCCCTAACTGTACCCCAATCCGATGAGCGAGTTTTTGCAACTTACTCGCTCAGCGAGTGCCAGCTCGCAGGGCGATTTGAGTATATCAGTCCTCGGACGAGTTAACTTCGTACACCGCGGCTCTCACTAGTCGATGGTAGTAGCTTCCTTCCCCACGGCCGATGGTTCTAAGTCCGAACTTAAAAACAGACCAAGTCCCTCTTACCCAAATCAGTGGCTAAGTCCAACATCGGGCACCATCGTGGATTCCGGCAGCATGACGGCGGTGTTACTTCTTCTCTGCTTGTCCTTCTCTGTTTCTTCTTGCTGTGGTCCCGCGGAGGGGTGCATACATATACCCAGAAGCTCGGCGTCCGGAACGAACCAGAACGATTGCGCACGGGGCGGAAGTATCAATCCGCGCCCAGAGTTCGGCGGAAGGATCGCGAACAGTCTCGCACCGGAACTACCTGCTGTTCACATGACCTGTCCTCACGACTGGCTCAGAACCTCTTCCCCTGGTAGTTAGGCAACTGGAAATTCTTCTATGTGTGGTGGTAAGCACTCAGGGGTTAACATGGCACAAAGTCGGGAAGAACGTAAGAGCGTTGCGAACGGCAAAATTACAACTGCAACACGTTGTTTTTTATAAACTTTTTCGACGGGAACTAGCTACGAGGCTGGCCAGACAGCCTGCAGGTAGAGCACGATGCAGATGGCGCCCTTCTACCTCCGCCGTAGGCTCGGCACGTCTCCGGAGCCCCATCTGCGTAATGTGGCGCAACTAGGATGCCGCTGTTCTCGAAGCTTCGGGTGTCAAGTCGACCCTGACGACACGAAACTTCGAAAAGCTGCGAGACCTATCCAGAGCAAGGCCTGAGGACTACATAGGCGGCGAGGCTCCTGAAATCGCCCTCAGCACAGCACGGGTTCGTGTCCTGACTGCAACCCCGCCAAACCACCCAACTCACAACACCTCAGGGTCACCAAACATCCGTTATCTACATCACCATTAAAACCTAATATCTGTTTTCCCAACTAGAGGTAGCTGGGCGGCAATCCGTGGCCTCATAGGCGTTCGCAGGACTTCAGTATTGGTGGTGCCAGATTACACAACAGCCCTGTCATTCACGGACCCCGAGCCTAAAGCGGGGGGTCCGGGGGTCTCCCCCGGGAAAATTTGGATTTGAAAGCGCAAAATGGTGCTATTTAAGGTGTTCCCGAACAAAAACATTAAATACACGGATGTAAAAATTTTAACATTTTTTATGACAAATTATGGCTTTGAACGTTATAATCACCAGGAAAACTACTAAACTATTTACAGTTTTAAGCTTTGTTGAGCCATAAAGTAAATTGCACAAATTGTTTGCAAGGAATTCATGCTGGTGGCTTTGAAAAACCGTACTTATATGTTTTCTGAAGACGCTAAATATATGCTAGAAAATACATTCTCAAATGTTAAGTTTTAAAATCAACAAATGAAGGGAGTTCTTGTAACATACCTAAAATATGTAAAATATTAAAATAATAAAAATACACAACTAAGAGTGGGCAACAGTTTTAACTTTTGGAATACAACAAAAATTTTTGTCGGCGACTGCATATAAGTCATCGAGTAAGCCTATCATTTTAACTAACTAAACTCTCTTTTTTTAAATAAACCCTGGCGGACGGCGGCTATTATTCCGTGCGCCTGCCGAGTGGAGTGAACAGTGGACACCGAGGCGCGCATTCTATGTAATTCGAGGAGAACTAGGAGAAGTATTTACATTTCAGAAGTTTCGTAGCCGCGGCCCGCGTGTACAACACAAGTAATTGCACCTGGCTTGTTTCCGTGTGTATAGTTGGTTCAAATGATAATTGATATACTGATAGTGTTATGAGCACATATCTGTAACTCGACACGATTGGAAAACATATTTTTTTGGAAATAATACGGATTTTTGTAAGTATGTATTATTTCTGCTTGTAAAAAACAAAATAACGTTAACCCTAATGGTGGTGCCAAGGCACCTGTGGCACCTACCGTGCGCACGCCTATGCGTGGCCTCGAACTCTACCCGGGGGCCCGCGGTTCGATGCCCGGGGATCTTGCACTCGGACCTCGAGGCCCGCAATGGCTGTGATGACAGTACAGTTGCAGCTTACCCTGCGGCGGTATTGCCTGACTAAGCAACAGGTCTGAGCCATAGGCGGCGAGGACAGTGAAGTGAGAAGGGCGAGTGAGCGAGCCCTTGGTGAGCGAAAGTGAACGACGAGCGACGGGTTTCGTGTGCGAAGCCTTCTCGAAGCATCCGGACGGTGTCGTGTGTGACGAGTGATTCGTGCGAGGCGGTATTTGGGACAGAGGTGGAGAGAGCCACTGTCGAGCCGAGCTCCAGTGGGGAGAGTAAACTGTGGACTTCCAGAAAATACTTATTAATTAGTGAACAGGCGTTCACATTGACGTAATTAAACCTATAGCTTAAATATTATGTAAAGAGTAAAACACTATTTAATTAATTGGCATATCCTTTCCGGATATATTTCCCACACGTACCAATAACTTTCTGTTTCGTTATTGTATTCATTTTATAACTACTTATGTTTTATTTCCTATGTTATTTGTCCTTTAGACTTTTTAACGTGTCAGGACTTAAGTTTTTTTTTTAAGTTATTAGAGTTTGTTCATTAAAGTTTAGTATCATCACAAGATAAGAATATGTGATTTTGCTGAAAGCCTTAACTTAGCCGTAAAGCCGGTAGAAATAAGGAAATAAAAATAATTATTTACGGCTCTGCGAACGTCATCGCCGCACCACCGGCAGTAAATAAGTTGATAAATTTAAAAAAAAAAAAAAAAGAACACTGCAGAAACGGCTTGCCACGAATCCCTCGCGTGCAGAACTACTCGTCCAGGGGCTCCTGCAGCCGGGTTGAGAGGGAGGGAGGAAGGATGGGAGGGGAGGGGACGCGGGGAGCTCAGCAGGCTTCCCCCCCCCCCCTTTTCAAGGATCCAGAGAATTCGCTAACGGGTTTCGAAACCTCGGCCTGCAGTTTCTGACGCATTCCGGCCGACCGGATCGAGACCACGAATAGCCGGCTGGCTGCGAGGGAGCCGTCAGACCAGCCCCGCCTCGGGCGTCGAGAGCTGCTGCGGAGAAGCGGAGGTGCAGGCGCCCACCAGCAGAGGGATGGAAGGTGCGGCCATCAGAGGCAGCGCTCTCCAGAGAGTCCTGGCTTTGAATATATATACTGTATAGAAGTCGCCAGCCCAGGTTAAAATTTCTAATACGGTTTTAAGTAGTTGGTTAATTCACCGTCGCAATCGCCACCATCTGTAGGGCATCGACTTGTTGGTGGTCCCTAGCGGGACAAGTGTCGAACTCTTCAAACACCCCTTCCCCCTCACGTTGAACGACCTCGAGCTGCAGTGAATGATTGGTGGGGGGGGGGGGGGGTGCGGGGGAATGACAGCGGGCGACAGTGCTGCGCTCTAACGTGTAAATAACAACTAAGACGATACAGGGCGTTACGGCAGCGCCCTGCAGCGGTGAAGTTCCCAAGCTGCTTATCATACGCTTCTGAAAAACGTAGAGTAAATCCTATCCACTCGCGACTTCTATACAGTATATATATTCAAAGGTGAAGGAGAAAGCTGGAGATGGCGAGAGAATGTCATCCCGGCTGTCGGCGCTGGTTGACATTCATCTACAGCAAGGAGGGATGCATGCATTACCACACACAGACTGCCCCCGATTTACAAACCGGGCATTTGTCCAGAGCGCCTTCCTGTTTTTAAGGTGCGGGAGGATTCACGGTGGGAAAAAAATGAAGGATAAAAAATTTGAGGGGCGGGAAAAATAAATTTTTTAACGTACGGTAACGATTTGATTTTCAAAAAAACACGCGTCAAATCCTACAATTTAAAGCATAACAGAGAGACAGAAATTGTGCTGCCCTCTATGTATTGTTACGAGTATAATGTGGGGGAACTGGGATCATAATAGATAGTCCAATTACGTTTTATTGCATTTTTATTCATTACCAATAAATAATTGTACTTAAAAAAAGTCTGAACACAAATCACTTGCACTTTAAAAAAAAAGACACAGCGTATGTATTTGAAAAAAAAATTGTTTTTTAGTTCATCCCGAGCCGACCCGCAGCCCGAAACACACAGAACAGCGACGCCTATTCACGTCACTCCACGCGGCGGCATCTGTAAGTCCAGAATTCCCGGACCGCTAAAGGTGACAATAGCCCGACGCAGGTGGGTGGGTAACGTGGACCCTTGTAATCCGACCAGGCACACGTGGCATTCCTTACGTCAAAGGACGACACGTGACGTCAGTGGCCGTGCGTGACCGCCGGTCCGCCCCTAACCTGGCGCGCATAGCTGTCTTTCTTTATTTTTTTAAAAAATCGCTTTCCTAAAACAAATATTCCGGATCAGACACGCTGTTCGTTTCCCATCTCGCCCCGTAAAAGAAGTTGATTTTAACGATTTTTTTTAAAGTCTCAAAAAAATTAAGTTAAATACAAATATATTGTGAAACCTGCTTAGAAAACACATATTATGCGCGCACGGTAGGGGAACAGCATTTCCTGATTTCGCCGCCAGGCAATCTTGATTGTTCGCCCCGTCACGCGACCGCCGGTCGCCTACTGGCGTAACAGTTGGCACGCATGTCGTCGGCAGATTCCTGGCCGGGCTTCAGTCGCAGTTGGCCTCCCGGCGAGATCTCGATTCCTGGATCCACGTAACCGAAGACGTCCGTAAAAGTTCTACGGTAGCCGCCATCAGCGAGATCGTGGTTTTTTTCTTCTCTCTATTTTTTTTTTTTTTTTGGCTGTTGTCGTGAACGTGGCATCGAATAATGATTTTAGAGAATAATCTAGGCATTGCTATTATCTTTGAAAGATTTGTGCAATGGGAGTGCATGACTTGATGTAGGCTTTTGGACATACGCCATTGCTTAGCACATGTATGTCTGCAGAAGAAAACTACAAAAAAACACAAATGACAAAAACACAAATTAAGCAAAATTGATGTTGTCAGGATTTAACGCCACACAATATTCCACAAAAGGAATATGGTCAACAAACAAGGGGGAAAAAAAAACAAAGAAAAATGGACAAACAAAACGAAAAAAACCCCACAAATGATGACAGCACAAAAATTCCTAACCCAAAAAAATTCAACACAACAGTTGAAACGAGACAAAAACACAGCAAAAAGAAAAGACGAAACAAACACAATAGTTTTCCAATTTTGCTTAATATGTGTTTTTGTCATTTGTGTTTTTTTTTTGTAGTTTTCTTCTGCAGACCTACATGTGCTAAGCAATGGCGTATGTCCAAAAGCCTACATCAAGTTAATCTAGGCATTGATTAACATTATTAGTGAAGCATATGTAATATTTCTATAGTTATGAAGATTTATGAACTATAAGTCAATTTGAGTACCGATAAAGAAAAGAGTTACTGGTCGTTGGCGTAGAGAGGTTGACCATTAAAAAAAAAAAAAAATAAATAAATAAGAGATCGGGCGTGTGCTATAGCGAACAGGAAGACAAACAAACCGGACCATTCATCGTCGGTCGGTCCTATTAGGGAAAAGGAGGGGGGTGGCGAACGGGCCTATCCACCAACCATCCTTCTAAAAAGAAAAAAAAACTTCCCTCGAATTATAAAAATTATGAAACGTTACAAAAATGTGACTCAATAGTTTTGATACTGATTTTACAAGGGATCGAAAATTTCTGTTTTCAAGTCGAACTGCTCACTCAACCAGCCCCTCCCCCCCCCCCCCCCCCAAAAAAAAAGAGAATCAAAGCTGGGACCGTTACCTACTAGGTAACAGTAGGTAACTGCTCCTTGATGATGGCTACTGCAATGTCGGTCGAAACTTCGGTGAATTATTCGCCAAGGACGCGGCTACAACCCAGAAGCCAAGCTACTTCAGACAATGGCCGTCAAAGCCTGCGAACATTATTAATTTAAACGTCTGTCCACTAATTAATCAGACTTGCACAAGTACACCCTCTGCTCTTCCCATTGGAGTTCTACTGCTCGCCTCTTACCGCGCACCTCTGTCCCAAAACACTGCTTCGAACTGCTCACTCGCCCGCCGCGTCGTGACACAGTGCCGTGACATCGATCCTCGCACGCGAATCCCGTCTCTCGTCGCCCTCTATCGCTCGCCAAACCGAGTCATTCATCCTCTTCAATTCACTGCTCCGAGGATTCGCCTGTCGGCCTCCGTCTTGTATGCTTGTCAGGCAGGGGCGTAGCCAGGGGGGGGGGGGGGGTTAGGGGTTCAACCCCCCCCCCCCCTAGCACCAAATCTTTAATTAATTTCTTATTCATCACTCAAACAAATTTCATATTAAAATTAATAAAATTTTTACCATTACAATATTTAAATTTAAGAACCGAAAACTGCTAATATAGCACTATTTTACACCTTAAAATCCAAATTTTCCCGGTGGAGGACCCCCGGTCCCCCCACTTTAATACGGGGGGGGGGGGCATGCTTCTTAACACCCCCCCATACACAAATCCTGGCTACGCCACTGTTGTCAGCCCTTCTACGGAGAGTTCTCGTAGTCCTCTACAGTGTCTCGTCCCCGACTTAAACGCCCGAAGCTACGAGAACAATGGCGTCCTAGTTACGTCACCACTTCACTTGAAAGTGCCCTCGGGACGCGCAGAATGTTCCAGACAAAAAAAGGCGCCCCTGAATCCGCGGGACAGGGGCGTGAATGACAGAAAGAACCGGCTAATGGGAGGTACTTGTAAGGGGGCCGACACCCACGTCCGGGAGAAGGTAGGGATTCCCTTAAGACCCACCGCTGGGCGACGCGCCAGGCCGGCCTACCCCATCTCCAGCAACTTCGTAGCACTGGCCTGCCTCGTCTAGATCAGCCTCGTAACAATTTATATATTTTCAATGTCGCGCAACATTTGTACTAATTTCCCCCCTAATACCAACATTCTACCCTCCTCGTCGTTTTCGACTTTATTTTTATTTTATTATTTATTTTCTTCTTAAAACTAATTTACACAAATACATTCGTTTCAAAAGGAAATTTAACGTTCACAGACGCAAGCTCGTGCGAAAGTAAAGAACGTTTGTTCGTCTATATATATTTTTTATTCAAGATAATGAAACCAAACTTATTTTACATCACATATGATATCTTAACTTTTTTTCTACGTAGTCACCATGCAATTTTAAACATTTGTCGTAGCGTATCACCAGCATTACTATGCCTTCTTATATAACATATAAATTAATTTATAGTTTGATTAGGATTACTTACCCCTCTTTATTTCCCCCACTCGAATGCCAATGTAAAAATTCAGAGATAAGTAAATATGGCAATATCTGTTAACCAAAAAACCAAACTCACGCCATTTTTTACCGTAAATGTTATCCAAAATAATTATAATAAAGTTTTTATTATATTAAGTTTAAAATTATCTCGCCAATACTGATTGAGTGGACCCCATAACGTTTTTATTTTTAAAATAATTCTAACCCTTGTTTAAACTTAAGAGGTGATATTTCTAAGAACGTTGAATAAGAGAAGGTAGCTGAAGGTATGTTTATTTATCATTTCCTATATCTTAAATTAACTTAATTTGATGAGAAGATATTATTTTTTAATGTTAAAACCATATTTACAATATTTCACCTTTTATAAAGTATAACTTCAGTAGATTTTGCATGTTATAAATCATACCACATAACATACATCCAGTTTGATTAACTTACGAGATAAGACTTTTATAATTAAAAAAAAAGCAAATACCGTCTTTTCACCCCTTTTGCGGTCGAATATAAAAAATTGGTATAGGTTAAAAAAATAATATTAAATCATAATTTTGTACTTTATTCTTGCTCAGTATCTTACTTTCATCCTAATTTGCTGGATATATAATTTATTACTATAAAAACTAACGTGCCCCCGTTTCACTGCTTTTGTGGTCTAATATCGAAAAAAATTGTAAAATTACTCTAGGTAATTAATTATTTACGTTATTTATGCTAAGATTCTTACATCCAGCTTTGTTTGCTATTGGGGTATGAATTTTTTATGATAAAACATAACTTACTATGTTTTCACAGCCTTGAAGACGAAATCCGGAAAAATTAAAAAATAAAACTTGTAACTCTAATGTTTAATGTTCATTCTTAATTTCTAACCCTTAGGTCTAGTAGATACGAAAATATGATTTTTTTCCCCTTTAACCAAACATAACCCCTTTACACTCCTTAGGGGCGGATTCTTGCAAATAAGTTAAATAATAATTTAATAGTTAATATTTTTACCATTAACTTACGTCTTAATTAGTTTTGGAGATAGTTTTTTTTTTAATAATTGAAGACTTACCCCATTTTACCCGCCATTTAAAGACGAATTTTAATAAACAAAAACAAGCAATACGTAACTCTAGAAACAAGTTTTTTCAGTTTCTAACTTCTCATTTTAATTGAATTTGATGTTAGTTTCTTCTGTTTTAAAAACACACCGACCCCTTTTACCATATTAGGGTCTGAATTTCGCAAACTGGTAAAATTGTTGTTGGTAATTTTCATATGTTTATAATTAGTACCCAAAATAATTTATTAGGCTTAATTTATTTCAGAGATATAATTATTAATTTTAAAATCATAAGAGTTTTCACTCCTTCGGGGTTGCATTACGCATAATGGAAAATTGTGATTGGTAGATTTCGTATTATAATTATTGGTCCCTTGTGTATTTTGCTATGCATGGTTAGCTTAGGAGATATAATAAATTATCTTCAACCCGTATTTACCTCTTTTTCAACTCTTAAGGATTGAATTTCACAAAATGATATTATTGTAATTGGTAGTTTTCTTAAGTTTATTATTAGTACCAAAAAATAATATTTTTTATTATTAATAAGAAAATTTTACTTAGTCTGTAAACACGGGTTTTAGTCATTATCACTCTTCTAAGAATATAATTTAGAAGATAAATACGGAAACAGAACTACTCATCCTACTCATCAGCGTATTCTTAAATGATTTTCTTAAGCACCGCACACCTAACGTGTGTTCAGGTAGGTGGGGCTCATAAAAAAAAAAAAAGCCAAGCGAGTGTCACCAAATAGCAAATAATAAATAACAATAATGCCAACTTTGCAGGTATCCAGTTATGACTTGAATTCCACGACTTGGCGAAATGACCCTACGACCTCTGACCTTTGTTTTGTTACGACCGGCTGAGACTGACTCCATGGCAGGATATAGATTTTGGGGTGGTGGGGGTGGGGGGGGGGGGGAGGAGGGGCTTTTCTGCGAATGCGCGCGAGCCTGCTCGAAAGCACGCCAATGCTTTCAACAGAACACATAAAAATAAAATGAAATAAAAAGAAAACCTCCCGACGTCTTATTTCCTTCTCGTCGTCGTTGCTATTCGATGCGCGGCGTTCGGGACCTCCGAAGGGCCGAGAACAATCGACAAAATTTCCGGGCGGCACGTGACTTCCGTCCCAGCCTCCGCGCGCCGGGACGCCAAGCGTCTGGTCTTCACGCATCGAGAGAGGAAAAAAAAAATGCGTAACCCCCCCCCCCCCCCAATCCTCTCCGGCTTTTTAAGGGGGTTAGGACCTCGCCTGCTTGGAATTTTTCCATCTTTTTTTTTTGCTATATAATTCTAATTTTGGACTATTTATCCCAATTTTTTTTGGCATGTCAAGGCACAAGACGTATCTCCCAGACCGTTGTTGCAACCACATGATTACGAACAGGCTCTAGTCTGTAAGCGCCACGAGGAAATAACTTGGTATTTCACGCAAGCGACTGCAACTATCATGGTAACCACACCAGTTCACAAGTGTTCACTTCAGCAAGTAGCCAAAGATAAGTCCTATGCCATGTCAAACAAAAAAAAATTGGTTGTCTGTAAAGTCGGTTTACGGACGATAGTTTACGAGACGACGTCATAACAAAACATTGATGAAATGATTGCATACTTTTATGAATAAAATTCAATCATTTTTATTGAATTATCAATATTTTGTATGGATACAAAGAAGGAGTGAAATGAAATCTACAATTTAATTGATACATTTACTTTTATTTGCACTCATTAATTCAAATATGTTTATTACTTTAACGAAGAGATAATTTAACTATAACTTTTAAACATGTTTGCTATTTAACTTCTTCCAATATGTGTTATTCTGTTAAGGATAGGACGATGATAGGAAAAGTAGGAAACGAATGTGAGTGTTTCAAGTTTAATGTGTCTCGAAAAAGTCAAATCGATGGTTGTTCCAATCGAGTGGAAGAGAGATAGATGCGGCGCAAACGTACAATGAGCATAACGGGACAATGTGCGTAACGGGGCAATGTGCGTAACGGGACAATGAGTCATCCTTTTTCGTGCGTTCAGCCGGCGTTCATCGATTTATTAGACGTTGTCACGTCAAAACTTAGCACGGAAGCTTTATTGCAGGCGGTATCAAAATATATTCGAAATTGCAAGACGGCGAAGCCTAATCCCCCTTAATATAGGAACAACAATAAAATGTGTAGGTGATACCGTCTAACCGTTCATGGTACACACATGATGATAGTTTTATTTACTTTCTTTTATTTATTGGAATGAACCAGACCTTGTAGCTCTATTATAAAACCAAACAAGACTGTGTGTCATATATGGTAAACAGACCATTCCTAACAAAACTTTGCACTTATAGTACCCATGTATGAAAGAGATTGAACTTAATACGCATATTGCACAACTAAAACTAACATAATTCATTATACAGCTAGGTATTGCAGAAAATGAACACTTATCAGTATTAAATTTACATAAATAGGTAAATAAGGCTAGCTCATAACTCTACACAGTGCTGTCTGTACATTCATCACGTATATCTCCAACAGAGATACCTACATTTTAATCAAAATATTCACGAAGTGTTACAGATTTACAACAAATAGTATTAAATTAAAAATTACAAGTAATCTCCATAAAATATAATCCCCCCCCCCCCTTCTCAATCCATCAGAACAAGGTTATGCATTACAAAAGTTTGCTTTTACGTATAAAAAAAAAGGTTAGGATAGAAAAGCTGCTCTACAATTTTTTTTCGGTGTGAGGTTGGCAACAAGTTAACGTGTCCGCAGAATAAGGGTGTATGAATATAATGTTTTCCTTCCTCCTATATATAAAAATGAGAATTATTTATGTGAGTTACAAACTTGTTCTGCGTGGCTATTTAATCGTTTAGACACCTATGCTATATATTATAGTCAGTGGCGGACGGGGGGTAAGGGTGATATATCCCCTCTGAAGTTATAAAAAATATATACCTATGCGAGATCTCGGTTAAGGAAGTATGTTAGTTAATGTGGATGATACAAGGTGAGATGTTACACAACACCTGAAATCACAAAACCAAAAGTCAGATATGAATGTCAAGAATGATAACCAGTGGCGTAGCCAGGATTTGTGTTTGGGGGGTGTTAAGAAGCATGCGCCCCCCCCCCCCCCGTATTAAAGCGGGGGGTCCGGGGGTCCTCCCCCGGGAAAATTTGGATTTTAAGGTGTAAAATAGTGCTATTTTAGCAGTTTTTGGTACTTAAATTTAAATATTGTAATGGTAAAAATTTTATTAATTTTAATATGAAATTTGTTTGAGTGATGAATAAGAAATTAATTAAAGATTTGGTGCTAAGGGGGGGGGGGTTGAACCCCTAACCCCCCCCCCCCCCCCTTCTGGCTACGCCCCTGATGATAACGTAACTTTCCGAACGTCTTGTGTTTGACGTACGTATGTAATTTTTTTTTTTCGAATCCCCTCCCGAAATAAATTCTTGTATCCGCCACTGATTACCCGGAGACTGGTCGTGAGGATGCGGTCTCGGCCTGGCTGTGCGTGCCAAACCCAGGTGAGCCTGTGTGCAACAGGATGGACGAGGTGCGACAACTCAGCAACGGGTCGTTACCACAACGCCGAATACCACAACGCCGAATGCCAAATTGACCGCAACGCCGACAGCTAGAAAACTGCTGTGTACCACAACGCCGAAATACAGTAACGCCGAAAAAATGTTGCTGCGGGTTGTGGGGGGGGGGGGGGGGCAAAGGAGCAAAATGAAAAACAACTGAATGAATTCGTGTGCTAACCTTACCTAACCTAACCTTTGTGGCAATCCTGCAATGACATTTTTCGGCGTGCATTAGGGTTACCAACTATTTCACCCTGACCATAAGGGACACTGAACCCCACCTAATAGAGCGGGGGGGAAAATTGGTGCTATTTTAGCAGTTTTTGTATGCCGTATCAATTTTGTATTACAATTAAAACTGTTATAAATAAAACCATGCTTCGTATTGTGATAACATAGAGCTAGTTCAGATGCTACAACAGAATTTTGATCGCTAGTGCCTTGTTTTACGAAATAACTGTTTATCTTAGTTTTTTCACTCGCATTTGCTTGTTGGAACCGTGGTTCTATGTAACAATGTTGAAGCATGCTGTTTTACATCGTTTTCGCCGCAGTGTGCTATTGAAAACTCTCTTTTGCAAAGTACACATTTGGCTTTGTAACTATTATCACTACATGTGAGCCACTTATAGTTATGTTCCCATTGAACTAAATAAACGCACAGCCGTTTCTTTTTTCGCCGTGGCGAATCTGTTAAAAAAGAAAAAGAAAATTTTGATCTTGGTTGAATATCCACGTTGTCGTTGCCCATTGTGTTACATATTTTTTGTATAGATGTCTAGGACTGTTGTGTATTCTTGCTGTGCAATCGTTTGTTTCTTTAATATAAAACATATTAAAGTAGATTTTCTCAGTTTTATTCACTAAGAAACCCTAACTTTAATAGGTTATGGGCCCAGGAAACTCTGAAAACTGAAGAATTAAGAAAACAGCAAAGAAGAAGTCATAATTTGCATTTTCGAATAAATCACACCATATAACCTCCAAATGGAACGAACTTTGAGTGTGGATAAATTTGACGGAAGAAACTTCAGGCAATGGAAATTCCAGATAAAATGTGCCCTGAAAGCAAAAGGAATCGATATTTCTATACAAAGAACAGAAGCAAATGCGGATGCATGGCTAAAAAAGGATGGCATGGCTATGTACATTATCACGTCGTCGATGGATTTAAATCAAATAACCCTAATAGAAAACTGTGAAACCGCCTTGGAAATTATGTCGAAATTAGAATCCATATATGAACAAAAAAGTGAATTGAACAAAATGTTAATTCATGAACGGTTTTACCAGTATAAAATGTCACCAAGTGACAGTGTTGCACAACATATTGCAAAGGTTGAAAATCTCGCAAAGCAGCTCAAGGAAAGTGGTGAAAGCATCAGCGACAATGCTATAATCACGAAAATATTGGGAACTCTGCCTCCTAAATATAGATCACTTAGGCAAGCATGGATGTCGCTGGATTCTGAAAAACAAAACTTGAATAACTTAACGGCAAGACTACTTGATGAGGAAGCTAATATTACTTGTGAAGAAGAACAAGAAATGGCTTTTTTGGTTGCTAATACTAAACCGAAGAAAGAATCAACCAAAAATGAACCTAGTACAAGTGGAATTAGCAAAGAGAAACCTGCGAAGCATCGTTTTGAATGTTACAACTGCGGAAGAAGGGGGCACTTTGCCAGAGAATGTCGTGCACCAAAGAAAATACATAAGAAACCAGCTGAAGGTAAGAATACCATGCTAGCTTTTAATGTAGTTGATGAGTCAAATATAGGCAGTGGTTCAGAAGAAGACACCTGGATCTTGGATAGTGGTGCTTCGGCCCATATGACATATAGAAAAGAATTTTTTGAAGAATATACAGCTTGTACTCAGAAATCATTGACATTGGGGAACAAAGAGTCCATAGAACTATGTGGAATTGGAAAAATTTTAATAAAAAGATGTGTCAATGGACAGTGGGAGCTAAGCATGTTACATGAAGTACTACATGTGCCTAACTTAAGAAGAAATTTAGTTTCTGAAGGCATGGTAACAAGAAAAGGTTATGCCATTGTAAAGAAGGACAGTAATGCTCTAATTTACAATGGTGATGAAGTTGTGATGTGTGCAAAAATGAAGTTGAACAATTTATATGAACTGGACATTGAAACAGTTGTTCCTGACACATGCAACTTAGTGCAGAAAAATAAAAGTGATATTAAAAAATGGCACGAAAGATTAGGACATTTAAACTTTAAAGAAATAAAACAAATGAGCGTGAACAATATAGTTGAAGGTTTAAATATTGAAAAAAGTCATGAAACTGACTTAGTGTGTGAAGCATGTGCTTATGGGAAACAATCTCGGTTTCCATTCCAGAAATCAAGTCGGGCAGAACTACAACCTGGTGACCTAGTATATAGTGACGTATGTGGTCCAATGAGTCATACATCGGTTCAAGGTATGAGGTATTTTTTATTATTCAAGGATGCGGCAACCAGCTACAGACATGTGTACTTCATGAGAAATAAGAGCGATACTCTTGAATATTTCAAGAAATATAATGCAATTGTGAAAAACAAATACCTGCACAGTGTAAAAGCCTTGCATACAGATAATGGAAGTGAATATATTAATAATGCATTTAAAGACTACTTAGATAAAGAAGGAATTGTTCATGAATGTACTGCTCCATATACCCCAGAACAAAATGGGCGTGCAGAAAGAGATATCAGGACAATAGTAGAAAGCGCTCGATCCATGCTGTATGCACGTGATGTATCTTTGGATTTATGGGCAGAAGCCATAAATTGTGCAGTTTATTTGCTTAATAGAACCTCATCTAGCCAAACATCAGACAAAACGCCATCAGAGTTGTGGAATGGAGTCAAACCAGTTTTGGGGCATGTAAGAGTATTTGGTAGTGAAGGATATGTACATATTCCTGATCAGTTGCGGACCAAATTAGAAAAAAAAAGTGAAAAGATGATATTGGTTGGATATGATAATACCAATTACAGAATGTTCAACATGAAAACAAAACGAATTAAAGTATCAAGAAATGTTGTTTTTGATGAGAATAAATATCCTGAACAAAGACAGAATATAGCAAAAATATTCATAGAAGAAAGTGATGAAAATGTCAAACAGGATAACTCTGAAGTCATACTCAAAAACGACCCTGCTTTGAGTGATAATTCTTTAAATGAAATCTCACTGAATGAGAATGAGGAAAGTATGCTCAGTTGAAAGAATGATGATCCTAATTATGAACCATCACATACCCTCAATGATTCTCCATGTGAACCAATGAATCTGAGACCCAGGAGAAATTTGAATTTAGAAGCCAATTTAATGGAATTTGTATTACCATCATCATTTGATGAGGCAATGAAGAGTTCGCAGAAGAATGAATGGTTGCAAGCCATTAAAGAAGAACTAAGTGCTCATGATGAAAATCAGACTTGGACCCCAGTGAAGCGAGCTGGACAGAGAACACTCACAGCCAAGTGGGTATTTTCCATTAAGAGGGGTGACGATGGAAAAGTAAACCGTTACAAAGCTCGATTATGTGCACGAGGGTTCAATCAAATCCCTGGTATTGATTACCAGCAAATATTTTCCCCTACCACAAGGTATGATTCAATTAGAATTATTTTAAGTATTGCAGCTAAGTATAACTTAGAAATCCAACAATTTGATGTCAAAACTGCTTTTTTGAACGGGGATCTTGAAGAAGAAATTTATTTAGAAATTCCTGATGGTGTGCTTGTTGACAAAAGTAATGTATTAAAATTGAATAGGTCACTCTATGGGTTAAAACAGGCAGCAAGGTGTTGGAACAAGAAGTTTACTGAATTCTTAAAATCATATGGTTTTGTTCAGTCACAAGCTGATTACTGTGTATATGTTAGAAATGTTGAAAGTATCAAGGTTATAATGATAATATATGTTGACGATGCTCTCATAATATCATCAAGTAAAAAGGTAATTAAAGATATAATTAGTTTCTTGAAACAGGCATTTAAAATTAAGGAATTGAATTTGTCACAGTTTGTAGGCATAGAAGTGTTAAAGTCTGATAACTGTATTTGTTTACATCAGCGAGAGTACATCGATCAAATTGTTAAAACTTTTGATATGAGTGAATGCAATCATGCATCAACTCCTGCTGATCCGAATGTTGTTATATGTAAAAATCTTGAGGAAACTGCTGTGAAATTCCCTTATAGGGAAGCTATTGGTTCACTGTTGTTTCTATGCTCAGTGTCCAGACCTGATATTTCATATGCGGTTAACATGTTGAGTCGGTATATTAATAATCCTAGTCTACAACATATTAATGCAGTGAAGCGTGTGATTAGATATTTGGTTAATACAAAAAATGTTTGTATTAGATATGGAGAAAGCAATGATCTTATCGGGTACTCCGATGCTGATTTTGCAGGCGATGTTGATACTAGAAAGTCTACTACTGGATATATATTCTTAATGAATGGCGGGCCAGTAACATGGTTAAGCCAAAAGCAAAAGACCATTGCTCTCTCTACCACCGAAGCAGAATTTGTTGCAGCCTGTGAGTCTGCAAAGGAAATACTATGGTTAAAGCAATTGTTGTTGGACTTGGATGAAAAATATGATTGTATTAAGCTATATGTTGACAATCAGAGTGCCATTAAGTTAATTAATAACCCAGTTTTTCACAAACGAACCAAACATATAGATGTCAAATACAACTTTATCCGAGAGAAAGTGGAGAATGGTGTAATAAATATATCCTATGTCCCAAGTAAGAATCAGCTTGCTGATATATTAACAAAGCCATTGCCCACTCAACCTTTTGTCTTTCTAAGAGAACAAATAATGGATAAGCTGTAATAGTGTAATGTTTGAATGTAAAATATTTTTTTGCTCTCATGATGTAAAATTTTAGTGGGAGTGTTAAAAAAGAAAAAGAAAATTTTGATCTTGGTTGAATATCCACGTTGTCGTTGCCCATTGTGTTACATATTTTTTGTATAGATGTCTATGACTGTTGTGTATTCTTGCTGTGCAATCGTTTGTTACTTTAATATAAAACATATTAAAGTAGATTTTCTCAGTTTTATTCACTAAGAAACCCTAACTTTAATAAATCGCACATTTTTTCAACTTAACTTTACCCGATTTACTCAACTTTATCCGTTTTCAACTCAACACACTATCAATATAAACATAACAGACTAAGCGCGGACGAGTGATGCCACCTGTCGGCGTCAACATGAACTATTTGGTGGCCAGTGAACTGCGGAGTAAACGGAGCCTCGCAATGTCGCAATACATATAACAGGTGGTGCGGCGCAGGCGAGGAAATACTTTTTTAAATTTTATGCAGGTGTGTGAATTGAACTTTAAACAAGATACGGGAAATATCACGTCCCGTCCTGCCTACGTACGGGATAATTCTTTTAGTCACGGAATACGGGAAATCCCGTACAATACGGGACGGTTGGCAACCCTAGCGTGCATACATTGCGCGGGGAATTCAAGTGTGTTCGCTGTTGCTCGCAAGATAGCGTTATGCGGACACGTGTTCCAAGGAAGGAAAAAAAAAACTGCTTGTTTCGGCATTTCCTGCCAACCTCTTAAATTCATGCCCCAAAAATTTGCGAACATTCAGTGTTACATTGACATAAACACAGATCTTATAATCTTCGAGCAGTTTTTTAACACGCACATAACATTGTTTTACAAAACAACCAGTCTCTTCAAAACTGCGAGCGACAGCCGTCGAAAGCGCCGACGTGTAGGAGGTTTGCTGACGTAATGTTGAAGCGGAGCGCCATCTTGCCGTACACTGCGCGCGCTACAACAGTACCTGTCGTGGAGGTAACGGGGCGGCACCTACCGGCAACAACGTGAACTGCACAGCGTGAAACGTGTGCCACGGCGAAATACTGTCGTCCCGATTTATATTAAGGCCCCATTGATCAGACGAATCATTTTGAAACATCGCAAGAGACAAAGATTTCGCGCTTCAAGCGAGAAAACAAAAAAAAAAAATCAGTACTCATGCATGCACTTATCAAAAACTGTTGGCGTTACTCTTTAATTGAGGAGGTAGCTGCAATAATGGTCCATGCTCCAAAACAATGTTTTGAGCTATCAAGGTGTAAAGTTTCCTTGGTGGCACACATGAGGTCGGAGCATAGTTACTCCAATGAACACACACGTACATAAGTTATTGAATAATATTCTGTAACTTACTAAACAAATGTTTTCCCTAATCTTTCACTATTAATACACAAACACGTAAAAATAGTAGGTAATCTAAGTATCTAAAAACTTTCAACAATAGAAATGGTTCTCTTCAAAAAGGGCTCATAACATAATCACATTAAACTTTTTTTCATACCAACACAACAAATTAAAATTTCTAGATAATATTTGGCGACCCCAGAGATTAAGATATGTAGAATTCATTTTTTGTATTCTCCCTAAAAACGGACCGTGGGTCTCATAGGCCCTTATTGCAGCAACCTCCTCAAATTCGTGTCTTTGAACCAACACTCTACATCGCTTACAGTTGATTCTATTGTATTCTTTTATGGTCACACGGTATTTAAAATTTGATTTTTTATGTCGGCATTTCTCAGCCGCAGAGATATTTTTGACGCGACAACGTCTAATAAATCGATGAACGCCGGCTGCACGCACGAAAAAGTGTCCCGTTACGCACATTGTCCCGTTACGCTCATTGTACGCTTGCGCCGCATCTATCTCTCTTCCACTCGACTGTTTATAAAGTGACTAAACTATCGTCCGTAAAACGACTTTACAGACAACCATTTTTTTTTTGTTTTTTGTTTCAGTGGCCATACTCCGCGTGTTCAGTTGCGCCTCTTGAGGGGAGAGTGGAGAGCTGAGAGAAAGTGGCCGGCCCTCGGACCGGGGCCCACGCGCGCCTTGTTCGTTACGACGAGGCAGCCTTGTGACGTCAGCGTTCTTCCGGCGGCGGCGCGCGCGCGTGGGAACACGGTGGCGCGTGAGTCAGACCCTTCCCTTGCCGTCTGGCGCGCGCGCTGACTGGCCGGGCGCCCACGAGGCGGCGGCCATAGACTAGGTGATGCCGGTAGAGCAGTCGCTTTGAATATATATACTGTATAGAAGTCGCGAGTGGATAGGATTTACTCTACGTTTTTCAGAAGCGTATGATGAGCAGCTTGGGAACTTCACCGCTGCAGTGCGCTGCCGTAACGCCCTGTATCGTCTTAGTTGTTATTTACACGTTAGAGCGCAGCACTGTCGCCCGCTGTCATTCCCCCGCAACCCCCATCCATCATTCACTGCAGCTCAAGGTCGTTCAACATGAGGGGGAAGGGGTGTTTGAAAAGTTCGACACTTGTCCGCTAGGGACCACCACAAGTCGATGCCCTAGAGATGGTGGCGATTGCGGCGGTGAATTAACCAACTACCTCAAAACCGTATTAGAAATTTTAACCTGGGCTGACGACTTCTATACAGTATATATATTCAAAGGTAGTCGCGGGCCGGATCATGCCGGGTCACGTTCTAGCAGGGCCGGCGCGTCCACACAGGCGAACTAGGCAACCGCCTAGAGCGCCAAGTAGCTGGGGGCAGCGCAGCACGACACATAACATCTCATATAATATGTTTAACGATTATTCAAACTAGATGAAAATGGATTTTTGTAACAGTTTGGAATGTTTATATTGATAAAAGTAATTATTTAAAGTCCACGGTGACCTGTTTATGATTTGTAATAAGTAAAAAAAAGTAAAAAAAAAAAACACAAGCCTGCTTACATTTGATTGTTGACAAAATCTTAGGCTTACGTGATCTATTTTGAGGCAAGGAAAACTTTTTTTTGGGGAAGTCCGGCCCGGGGGGAACATTAAGGTTTTTCGCCTAGGGCGCCAATTTACCTTGCACCGGCCCTGTGTTCTAGCTTTGAATATATATACTGTATAGAAGTCGCGAGTGGATAGGATTTACTCTACGTTTTTCAAAAGCGTAAGATGAGCAGCTTGGGAACTTCACCGCTGCAGTGCGCTGCCGTAACGCCCTGTATCGTCTTAGTTGTTATTTACACGTTAGAGCGCAGCCCTGTCGCCCGCTGTCATTCCCCGCGCCCCCCATCAATCATTCACTGCAGCTCAAGTTCGTTCAACGGGAGGGGGAAGGGGTGTTTGAAGAGTTCGGCACTTGTCCGCTAGGGACCACCACAAGTCGATGCTCTAGAGATGGTGGTGATTGCGGCGGTGAATTAACCAACTACCTCAAAACCGTATTAGAAGTTTTAACCTGGGCTGGCGACTTCTATACAGTATATATATTCAAAGGTTCTAGCGAGGCGGCGCTCTCTGGCGCAGTCTTCTCAGTCTTCTCGTCGTGCACAGGCCATCGACGTAGATCTCGCACGGCGGGGAAATGAAGATAAAGGTGAAACGCAAAGTCCAGCGAATGCTTCCAAGAATCCGGACCACAGGTTTTTTTTTTTCATGCCTAAATATTATTTTGAAAACACGCGTTTCAGCCATCATATTCACTCTTCTAAAAAATACAGTTTGAAAACGGAAACGTCTGCCCTCAGCGACTTTTTCGTAGACCCCACTCGGGATATATCGAGCAGTTTTTTCAAACCGCGTTTTTATGCTCATCGCAAGTGTGTCCAGATAAGCTGGGTCCTCGAAGTGGTAACTAATGATATAATAATAATATTATATTCGTTTTTACTTTTGTTTCCTTTATTAACCTACTTCTTATTATTCATACTTACGTATACTTTCCGCGTTTAATATTTCTCGTAGTACACCGACAACTAAAGACTTACATAACATTACATTGGACTCCACGAAAAATCTCTGCTTCAGAAAGGACTTCGTGGATAGAGAGAAATCAGGGCACGAAGCCGTTGTTTTGGCACTCCGCCACTAGCGACATCTGTCTGCAGACCGGATGTTTCATTTTCCGCGCACACCGCAGACCGTTCGTCTTAAAAGCCCTGCCTCAAGTTCACGATGCATCAGGACGCGAAAGCACAGAGCGGTGCACAATTTTCTTCATTCAAAAAAAATGTTACGAGCACTGAAAAAGGAATGGGAGCCTTGAAGTAAAAGGAGAGAAAGGAAAGGAGGCAAGGCGAGAACAAAAACGACCCACGACAGCAAAACAAGGAGCGAGGAAAAGAGTGGGAAGCGGAATAACAAGCGAGGCAGGCGCAGTTCTCGGAATTTCTCTCTCTCTCTCTCTCGCTCTCTCTCTTTCTCTCTATCGATCATTCTCTCTCATTCCCTCTTTCACTCTATGAAGACGGAACACGAACCGAGGCGCAGCGGCGGCGTTGCCACATCTCGCAAAGCGTCCCATTACTAACGCCACTATTATTTCGCGGATTAATTCCATCCCAGGCTAGATTAAAAGTGTCTATTACACAATCAAACATTTTGACGTGACAACGTCTAATAAATCGATGAACGCCGGCTGCACGCACGAAAAAGTCCCGTTACGCACATTGTCCCGTTACGCTGTGTCCTCGTTACGCTCATTGTACGCTTGAGCCGCATCTATTTCTCTTCCACTCGATTGGAACAACCATCGATTTGGCTTTTTCGGGGCACATTAAACTTGAAACACTCCCATTCGTTTCCTACTTTTCCTATCATCGTCCTATCCTTAACAGAATAACACAGATTGTAAGAAGTTAAATAGCAAACATGTATAAAAGTTATAGTTAAAACAATCTCTTCGTTAAAGTAATAAAAATATTTGAATTATTGAGTGCCAATAAAAGTAAATTTATCAATTAAATTGTAGATTTCATTTCACTCCTTCTTTTATCCATACAAAATAGTGATAATTCAATAAAAATGATTCAATTTTATTCATAAAAGTATGCAATCATTTCATCAATGTTTTTTTTTAGAATGCTCATTGGTTCATAACAAGGTCACATCATATGGCGAGTTACACGTAATTTGGTAACCACTTCTCCTTGTTTATTACTGGCCTTAGGGTCGCCAAAAGGGCTTGTCGAGAGCTCTGTAGTCCAATCATCAACCCAAAGCAGATGTATATGTACTTCAAGTCCACTTTGCTACCCGTTGTATCCGCGAAATAATCGTGACGTACGTATGCTTAGGGGCATATATTTTTCGGGAAATAATGTGATCTCTCGTCAGTAAGGTATGCCCGCGCTAGATATTCCTCCAGTGGCGGCCGCCTGGATGCCATTTACGGACATATCTGGCCGGGGCATTCAGGACGCGCTTGCTTCCGCACTGGTGTGCTGGCAGTAGGCATGTATGTACACTTAATAAAACCAGTCCACCACGAGACACAGACATTGTTACAAAGTTTTAAACACACAGCTGGTCAGGAAATAATTTTTTTTCGCGAAAATTACATGGTCCGACGTATGCTTCTCCGCCCCCACCCAACCCAAACTGCAGCGAAAACAACTCTCATAAAACTGCAGCGCATTCAGAATATTAAAATATTTGAAATCGCTACAAAAGCCCTCCAGCATACTGGCCTGTAGATTCAATGCAACACGAGACGAACCCTCTAAACTTTAGATGATTTTTAAACGTTCTGACTACGTAAAAATAATTTTGTGAGAAACGCGCAGTTTGTAGAAACCAGTATGTTTCCTTCCTCTGTAATTATGGTCCTGAGGAATATCAGACGGTGTAAACGGCCAAAATCCATCCGCCTATATGAAAGACGATTTAAAAAAAACAACAACATTCAATGGTATCCGACCGGTTTGCCAGACCTGCAGAGGTGGTTACTATAGGGGCAGGCAACCAAACTCTGGGACTTCAGCACGTGAGTCGCGTGGGAAACTAGGCCTCGCTCTCCGCAGTCGCAGTGCGCAGCTATAGCGCCAGGCCCGGGCGAGGCGCCACGTTTGGCAACGCCGCCCGTCTAGCTAGCCGCCGCAACCCCCTCCCCGGCAACGGGCGGGTTGCCCCCTCCCTTCTCCCACACCGCCGGAGGGGAGGGGCGGCGGCCATGAGATACCGCCGGTTCGTGACTGTCGTGACGGTTGGGTCGTAAAGCGGGGAGGTGGAAGAGGGTGATGAAGAGAAAGGGGGAGGTTCGGACGGGGAGAGGGGGAAGTGTTGCGTGCTCTCACGGTACACGTCATCAGGCCTTGAACCCCATTTTCGATTCTCGACCCGGTCAGCCCAGCGCGCGCGGCGCGGGCGGCGTTGCCGACGCTAGCGCCGCGGTGGCGGGCGGCGGCGCGGAGAGTCACGAATGGAAGGAGGGGAGGGGGAGAAAAACAAAAAACTCACACGAGTGAAAGAGGGACGCCTGTAGACAAAACAAAACGCCGGAACAGCAGTTACGTTGTGCTTTGCAGCTGTCAGTTACGAGAACAAGCCCGCGTAGAAACTGGCGGAGAGGCTCCGGATAAATTCTCACCGAACCACGGCCTGGTTTATAAACTACGGAATGACGCAAGACGCAAAAATGTTCTCGCACAACATTTTAAAGAGTGCCTGTTTATGAACTACACAAAGCGCTATAACGCAACGAAAGTATTGTTTGACTTATCGCGTTTTGGCTTACGTTTCCGATGGCCGTATCTGAACAGAAGTGTTCCAAAAACTTTTTAAGATGCAGACGTTATGTGCAGTGTTATTTTAAGCATACAATATGCTTACACAGTAAAAAAAACTAACAATTTAAACGAGGAGCAAAGAATTCAGCCTCCACAAGTGACTGGACAGGATTGTACAGAATGTTCGTTCCTAAAAAAAAGCACCGGGAACAACGATTAGACCTACAAAAGTGACTGGACAGACTCATCTAGGGCTGTTCGTGTCTACGCAAGTGACTGGGTCAGGCTAATCCAGAGAAATGCTTGTGCCAACACAAGTGAATTCCTACAGATCTGCGCCCTTGGTTTCCTGGCTCGACCTTTGCTGTGCGATCTAGGTAGGAACTGGAAAGAAGGGACAAACCCTCTTATTTAAGCCGACCACAGGTACATGCGCATACTAAATGGAAGCCCAAAGCAGCCTGCCTCGACACACTTGGCGGCCCGATGCGTTTTGAAAGTTGCCTGTCCACAAAAAAAAAAACCCATCAACGCACAGTTTCGTAAACACTTCGTGCTGCAGCTACCAACACGTTGCAAGGTCACTCTTTCACATCTCATTAATATTAACGATAAAACCGAGGCTTTGCAATGTAAGTAACATTTTATAGCTCAGCTGTAAACATATTTTTGATTGTTTTTTTTTTGTTACTTGCTAGAGAAAATAAACTCGTAGCTATTTTAATGTATACTACTCAGCAGGTGATGTTATAGGCATGTGAGTAGATGAACATAGAAGAAAATGGGCAATTTTGATGAAAGGTGCTAAACTTAAATTAAATAATAGTAGCTTGGGATGAACATTTCAACGTTTTTGAAAGCAACATTTTCTTCAGAGGCCTGCCGACTTAAAGTAATTATCCACTGCAAGCGTTAAGGACGACGCTGGCACCAGCATATAATGCCCGCTTGCCCCTATGCTCAACACAGTGAGTTCAGCCTCTTTACGTCAAGACGCGCGCAAACGTGCGCGTTCAGCAAGGGCGCTACAACAACACCGACTGGGAAGACTTTCAGGCAGGCTTAACCAGCGACTGCCTGAAACTGTAAGGTTCGTGCCACGGAGGTGATGCACACCGGAGGGTTGAATGTCACGGCGCTGCGATCGTGCGATTTCTCAGCCAGTGAAGCAGTGCTTGATGCGCGCGAAATTCACATTTACGCGCTACTGTTCACGCCCTTAACTTTGCACGGTTTCGTTTCCGGGCTTTTGCTACTTACCGAAAATTGCTTGTTTTGGCAATCCCTGGCCACACATTAATTTGCCCAGCAATTTCCGGACATTCTGTACACACTTAAAGCAAACACCGACCCAGACACGACACAAGTAAAAGAGATCACGTACATATCAAAACATACAAATCATAAATACAAGTACACATAATATTACAAAAAAAAAATTATTATGAAAGAGAGGTTTTGTCTGTTTGTCTGTAATTCCAGTGGCGAGGGGACGTAAAGGCCTAGATACGTGAAAAAAAAAAGGGGGGAAGGAGGGGGGAAGAGGGTTTGCGTGTCTGTTCCCACATCGAATAGATGTTTACAAAATTAATTTAAGTATTTTTAAATTTAATTTTCTAAGAGATTTTCCACCACGTTTTCTCGATAATTTTCATGGCAACGGCCTTTTCATTGATGATACTTTCTTCATCTCCTGGCAATGGCTATTGTTGCATTGCTAATGCTTTATTCGCTTTCGAGATTCTTTATACAGTATTTCCGTAATAATTAGATAATTATTATCTTTGCAGTCACACTGTCACAGTAGTGGAAAAATAAATTAGAACTCGAAGGTCCTTAAGAACTATGGAATCCAAGCTGGCGTCTTTGGTTAGGTTTTTATTTTTATTTTTATTCCATTCCATTCGAGGTGCGAGGCAGTAGCGTAGCCACGAACAGGGTCAAGTATAATTTCCTTCCTGTAGACTACCGTCGCGAAACACGAGTGCATAAGCCAGTAGGCCTACATGTACACATGTAACAACAGGGTCGGCACAGAACTTTATTTAAATACAAGAAATATTTATTCATACAAAAATATTAAAAAGCCAACATTGCGGGGGAATCCGAACCGTAAGAGTACACTTCCCATGATTCTAGTCAAAAGCAAGGAAGATAAAGAGCAGCAATTCAACGCTATAACCAAAGCTCTTATTTTATTTGAAAATCAGATAACTGTGTGGGATTTTGAGTCATCCTTGATTTTTTTTTACGTTTAAGATTATTTATTTTTCTATACCGAACCACTGTGTTAAAATATTTGATATTTTGTTTCAAAAATTAAAACATTGCATAGCCAGTATTCCAAAGCATAATATTTTGACATAATAATCAATACGCCACTCCGTTAATAGTAAATAGACAATTCCATTAATTCTGAACTAAGAATTTTCGTAAATAGTATTTTTTTTATTTGTGTGATTATATTCAATAAATTTCTATGTTTTCCTCATTAAAAAGACTATTTGAAATGTTGGTATTTCTCAACCGCAGTTTTTTTTTAATGGCCAATATTCCGCCCACCCTGTCGCGCCTCCCTGATTCTCGTGCATGTTTTCCTCGTATTCAAAACTATTTTCGATGTTGGTATTTCTCAACTGCAGTTTTTTTTGTTAGTGGCCAATATTCCGCCCACCCTGTCACACCACCCTGATTCTCGTGCATGTTTTCCTCGTATTCAAAACTATTTTCGATGTTGGTATTTCTCAACTGCAGTTTTTTTTGTTAGTGGCCAATATTCCGCCCACCCTGTAAACCCCCCCCCCCCCCCCTGATTCTCGTGCATGTTTTCCTCGTATTCAAAATTATTTTCGATGTTGGTATTTCTCAACCGCAGTTTTTTTTAATGGTATATATACCGCCCACCCTGTCGCGCCTCCCTGATTCTCGTGCATGTTTTCCTCGTATTCAAAACTATTTTCGATGTTGGTATTTCTCAACCGCAGTTTTTTTTTAATGGCCAATATTCCGCCCACCCTGTCGCGCCTCCCTGATTCTCGTGCATGTTTTCCTCGTATTCAAAACTATTTTCGATGTTGGTATTTCTCAACTGCAGTTTTTTTTTAATGGTATATATACCGCCCACCCTGTCACACCCCCCTGATTCTCGTGCATGTTTTCCTCGTATTCAAAATTATTTTCGATGTTGGTATTTCTCAACCGCAGTTTTTTTTAATGGTATATATACCGCCCACCCTGTCGCGCCTCCCTGATTCTCGTGCATGTTTTCCTCGTATTCAAAACTATTTTCGATGTTGGTATTTCTCAACTGCAGTTTTTTTTGTTAGTGGCCAATATTCCGCCCACCCTGTCACACCACCCTGATTCTCGTGCATGTTTTCCTCGTATTCAAAACTATTTTCGATGTTGGTATTTCTCAACTGCAGTTTTTTTTGTTAGTGGCCAATATTCCGCCCACCCTGTCACACCCCCCTGATTCTCGTGCATGTTTTCCTCGTATTCAAAATTATTTTCGATGTTTGTATTTCTCAACCGCAGTTTTTTTTTAATGGTATATATACCGCCCACCCTGTCACACCCCCCTGATTCTCGTGCATGTTTTCCTCGTATTCAAAATTATTTTCGATGTTGGTATTTCTCAACCGCAGTTTTTTTTAATGGTATATATACCGCCCACCCTGTCACACCCCCCTGATTCTCGTGCATGTTTTCCTCGTATTCAAAACTATTTTCGATGTTGGTATTTCTCAACCGCAGTTTTTTTTAATGGTATATATACCGCCCACCCTGTCACACCCCCCTGATTCTCGTGCATGTTTTCCTCGTATTCAAAACTATTTTCGATGTTGGTATTTCTCAACCGCAGTATTTTTTTTTTAGTGGCCAATATTCCGCCCACACTGTCGCGCTCCCCTGATTCTCGTGCATGTTTTCCTCGTATTCAAAATTATTTTCGATGTTGGTATTTCTCAACCGCAGTTTTTTTTAATGGTATATATACCGCCCACCCTGTCACACCCCCCTGATTCTCGTGCATGTTTCCCTCGTATTCAAAACTATTTTCGATGTTGGTATTTCTCAACCGCAGTTTTTTTTAATGGTATATATACCGCCCACCCTGTCACACACCCCTGATTCTCGTGCATGTTTTCCTCGTATTCAAAACTATTTTCGATGTTGGTATTTCTCAACCGCAGTATTTTTTTTTTAGTGGCCAATATTCCGCCCACACTGTCGCGCTCCCCTGATTCTCGTGCATGTTTTCCTCGTATTCAAAATTATTTTCGATGTTGGTATTTCTCAACCGCAGTTTTTTTTAATGGTATATATACCGCCCACCCTGTCACACCCCCCTGATTCTCGTGCATGTTTTCCTCGTATTCAAAACTATTTTCGATGTTGGTATTTCTCAACCGCAGTTTTTTTTAATGGTATATATACCGCCCACCCTGTCACACCCCCCTGATTCTCGTGCATGTTTTCCTCGTATTCAAAACTATTTTCGATGTTGGTATTTCTCAACCGCAGTATTTTTTTGTTAGTGGCCAATATTCCGCCCACACTGTCGCGCTCCCCTGATTCTCGTGCATGTTTTCCTCGTATTCAAAACTATTTTCGATGTTGGTATTTCTCAACCGCAGTATTTTTTTGTTAGTGGCCAATATTCCGCCCACACTGTCGCGTCCCCCTGATTCTCGTGCATGTTTTCCTCGTATTCAAAACTATTTTCGATGTTGGTATTTCTCAACCGCAGTATTTTTTTTTTAGTGGCCAATATTCCGCCCACACTGTCGCGTCCCCCTGATTCTCGTGCATGTTTTCCTCGTATTCAAAACTATTTTCGATGTTGGTATTTCTCAACCGCAGTATTTTTTTGTTAGTGGCCAATATTCCGCCCACCCTGATTTTCGTGCGAGATGCACTGAACTGCGACGTCGAGACGGGCCACGAGCGCCTACGCGGCACGCAACACGTCGCACAGGTCACGTGACCTTTCAAGTCCACACAAACCGTAAGGGGGTGCCTCACATTTCAGGTCATGATTTTATATTTATATTACACCCTGATCAACTTTTAGACTTTTTCGATTGTTTAACTTTTCACGAAATGAAAAAAATATATATACAGCGCATACTTTTTTGCATAATTAGCTGCCAAAGTTACATTTTAAACGTTTTTGCGTTGTACAAACAAGGAGAATTTAATTTATTGCAGAACTGAAACTTTTTAGGTTTAATTGCAATGCCACTGGCTGTCAAAATCGTAACAAATTTGAGAAATTTAAAATGCCACGTAAAATTAATTAATATTTTCTGAAATAAATTCAAACCATTTCTTGAAGTAGCCAGTGGCATTGCAGTTAAACCTAAAAAGTTTCAGTTTTGCAATAAATTTAATTCCCCTTATTTGTACAACCCAAAAACGTAAAAAAAAAAAAAAATGTAACTTTGGAAGCTAACTATGCAAACAGTATGTGCTGTATATACTTTTCATTTCGTGAAAGTTAAACAATTGAAAAAGTCTACAAGTTCATCTGAAATTACTGTAAATATAAAATCTTGACCTGAAATAGGAGGCACCCCCTTAGTCCGCGCGGTTTTTTTTTTTTTCTCCTGGTGTCAGATGGTTCTGATTTATTGGTTTACGATATAGTTTCAATTGTCTCCACGTGCTTATCGCGAGATTTAAAACAAAATGATCTTCAACATAAAACTTGTATTTTTAAGAGAGAGAGAGGGGGAAATCAATATACATCTAGTTGAATTCAACACATTTTATAGCTTAACAATTCTTTTATCGTTTTAACACTGAAATATCTGCCTTCGTTAAGACAGAGACCACGCATTTGCAAAGACTATCACTGTGACTATTGACAGTATAATTCCAGTGACTTCCCAGTGAAAACTAATTTTTTTTTTCTCGAACATTTTCACACATTCTTATAGATTGTATTTACCTCTATCTGCGATGTTTCACTTTTAGCGCGCTTGGCGGACATGCTACCTGCCTTTTTTCGTTCTTTGCTGAGGGGGCTACAATTTTCGATAGTTACGAAAATTCCGATCGCATGAGGGGAATAGTTAGGTACGTGGTGGGGGAGCCGGGATAGGAGGAGAATAGCTAGGAGGATACGGCAGGAGAGAGATATACCTAAATGACGCAGGATACTTGCACACTAGCCTACTTGCATTCTTGCGCAATAGCATAATTCAGCCAAAGAGAATTATGTTCCCTATACCTAATAACTAGAGACCTGAATAATTCGCGGGTTCATTACGTGCTATGCTAAAATTCAAATAATTATTCATTAATGCTTCTTCTGCCACTGGTCCACTGTTAATCTGGAGGACTGAGGGCCAATTAGAGACCCTCACTCATACAAGTGTCGAATCACAGGCCACCCAGTCGTGACGACTCACAAGTCAGCAGCCAATGAACAGTTGGCATTTGCCCGAGTGTGTAAAGGATATTGGAGTCTATCCTAAAGGTCATTGAACCCGCGAATTTTTCCGGTCTCTACTAATAACGTAATAAGCAAGAAGTTTAACTTCTGTCACACGTGGACTCCACGCATCGTTATTCCGTGACAAGCGTGTGCCATTGCTCTGAACGTCCCCGCGCCGCGACAGGACTCTGCAGGCCTCGCCACCCTCCGCCGGGCGACGCGCCTCCCGCCCGTGCCCGCCCGTGCCCGCCCGTGCCCGCCATTCACCGCGCCCGCCCGGGGCTGGCTATTGATCCGCCCGCGCCCCCCGGGGGCGTGACGTCACGGCCAGCCGCCGCCGTCCGTGACGTCACCCCGTCCGTCCGTCCGGCGCGAAGGAGCCGGCGGCGGATCCGACACGGAGGACGGGAGCCGGGGAATCCGCCTCCCCCCCCCCCAAAAGCACGGTCGCTACTGCTGTTCATCCGCGCGCGTCGAGTGCACACTTCACACCCACGTGTTCAGGACTAGATAACAGTCGCGCGCACAAGATCTGACCGCCACGTTTTCCAACCTACTGATTCACAATAGGTAGAGACATGCAAAATTCGCGGATTCATTTCGCGATAGGCTAGCATCAAAACAGCTATACCTTCGTACCGCTTCTGCGATTGGCCCACATTTTATCCGGGGAACTGTGAGCCAATGGGAAACACTAAACCAAGAAAGCCAAGAAAGTGCCGAATTACGGACAGCCTAGTTGAGACGTCTCACGCGTCAGTAGCCAATGAGCAGGTGTCATTTCCGCGAGTATTTAAAGGACTGTGGAGTCTATCCTAGAGGTCAATGATTCCGCGAATTTTGCAGGTCTCTAACGATAGGACATAGTACGTTCGTATGCACGGAAAAGGTCGTGGGCGTAGGAGGAAAATGGATACACATTTTAAGTATATGGTAACGTGGGTTGATACCGGACTACGTGTAAAGAGAAACGAATCTGTAAATAAAAAGCTAATAACTCAGATTCGTACACAAGCAGAACGCTCGCAAGCTGTTTTACAAAGTATTGTGGAAATAACAGTGTACCTTGCAGAAAATAGTGGTAGTTCAGATAAGCCTTTCACTGAAAATAATGGTAATTTATTGGGGCTAGTACAACTTTTAGGTAAGTTTGACAATGTAATGATGGAACATTTGAGAAAAATATCGGAGAATGAATGCTGTGTTTATATGTTAAATGTCTCAATACAAAATGAGATTACTTCCCTATTAGTGAAGGAGCCTAAACAATCAACCATTGATAAAGTTAAGAATGCAAAGTATTTTTCCGTAATCATGGATTGAATACATAAACTAAGCCATAAGGTACATGTATCCTTAACAGTTCGTTATGTATACGAGAACATACTACAATCAATGAACTATCAGTATAAGACGTTTTATCGGTTACAACATCGCTGTTGATACTTCTGATCTGCTAATGAAGGAACTGGTAGAAGGATGTGAGCTTGACATGGAGAACTGCAGAAACATAGGGTACGATAATGGAGCAAGTATGGTAGGAGTAAATAAAGGCACCTATACAAAAAAAATTTTAAAAGAATTTCCAAGGGCTATACTCACTCCTTATCCCTGCTATAGCCTAAACTTGGTCATTTCAAATGGCGCCTAGTCCTCAGTGAAATCTACATCACTTTTTGTGTTACTGAAACGTCTTTATTCGGGTTTTGCCATTTCTATTTCAGATGGCACCAAGTCTTCAGTGAAATCTACACCACTTTTTAGTGCACTGAAACATCTTTATTCGAGTTTTGCAAGTTCTACTTCAGATGGCACCAAGTCCTAAGTGAAATCTACATCACTTTTTGGTGTAATGCAATGTCTTTATACGATTTTTTTTTAGTTCTACTTCAGATGGCACCAAGTCTTCAGTGAAATCTACACCACTTTTTGGTGAACTGCAACGTCTTTATACGAGTTTTGCAAGTTCTATTATTTAACGTTGGTGTATTATCAGTGAGAACACAACAAAGACTGACTTTGAAGCAAGTATGTGAAACACGATGGGAAGCGCGCATTAACTCTGTGCAGGCTGTTCGCTACCAATATCGTGAAGTACGAGAAGCTTTAATAGAGTTGTCAGAGAGTGTTAATGATGCCATAACAGATTCTGAATCCCTGTCATTAGTTAACCACATGGAGGATTTTTCGACTCAGTTTCAGAAATGTGACGATTTCGTGAAAACGTTCAAAGAAAGAGGGTTCACGGATGCAATCACAACATCTAAATAAATAGCTGAAGAAACAGACATTGAGCCTGTTTTCAAAGAAAATCGTCACAGCAAGAAGAAGCGTATGTTTTCTTACGAGGCATGTGATGCACCTCAAGCTATGTTTGAAAGAAACGTTTTCATACCGTTAGAAGAAAAATCAACGGTTTCATTGAGAGTACGACGCAATAAACTTATGACCCATAAAAAGTAAAGTGGATTTTTATTTGATATCATAAACCTTCCTCCGAAAGAAAAACTCAAAGATAGTTGTAAAGAACTCCAAACTCTTTTTTACCGACAAAAGGAGTTTCTGATATTAACGGTAATGATCTCTTTAATGAGTTGCTACATGTAGGATCAGTTCTTGAGAACGCCCAAGAATTGTCCACACCAATTCACATCTTGAAGATTTTAATAGACAATAAACCAAAAAGACTTGTTTACAAATCTTTGGATCAGCCTTAGAATACTGCTAACGATTCCAGTGACTGTCGCTAGTGCTGCACGAAGCTTCAGTAAACTTCAGCTCATCAGAACATATTTGAAGTCAACTATGACACAGGAACGCCTCAACAGACTGACCATTCTTTCCATAGAAAATTTGGAAGCAAAAACCTGGATTTTAAGAATGTGTTTGCAAATGCTCAAGCTATGAAGCTACCTTTTAGCATTTAGAACATGTTTCTTTTAAATTTTGTTTACAATTTATTTTAATTTTATAAATTTGATAGAAAATAAGCATGATAGGCTAGTATAAATATTTGGTTTTGACATACTGTAATTTAGATAAAATATTCAAACCTAATAAAGGTATTAATAATTTTTATACTCTTTTAATTTTATGTTTTTTGCAAACATCATTTACCCAACAAAATAGGTGTATAGATCCCTAATTAAATTTAATCGCAAATCTGATAACGAACCACTATTCTTTAAAATATGTCCTGATGGGTCATATAGATTTAAAGTGTAACTTTTTTCCTGTTTTCAACAAAAACGTTTTCCCAAGCCAAGGTTGAAGGGGGCGTATGTTGACATATCAACCCTCGCGACGGCTCTGCTGTTCACGGTAATCGAGATTTTTTTTTTTTTTTTACCTATTCACGGTTTTTTTGTTCAATTTTTCTTTGTAAATAAAATTTGGTATATTTCATTAATTGAAATTTTTGCTACGCACAATTAAAACAGAATGTTTGCACGAACGACGCGTTTGATATTCGAAGAGCTGACTTAAAACCTATGAAAGCTGCAAGGTTGGTTGGTTCGCGCGCGACCCGCCCCGTGAAAACAAAACCAACCAGAGCGAAGCCTGCTGGAGGAGTCGTCCTTCTGCAGGTTGTGTTTACTGCCTCCGCGCGTGGACAATAAATTTTAAGGGCGGATGTAAATTGGCCTGCCCGGCGGGGTGCTTTGATCGGGGTAAATTGCGAAAACAACATTCTTTTTTTTATTCTTTTCTAACCTCGTCCACCTTGTGTGTGCTTCTAGTGTATGTGGGGAGCAGGTTCTGAGGAACACACGCAATCAACTGGGCTCTCTCGCGAGGCCGTTTCTCGTGTCGCGAGCCCGTGATTGGTGGATAATAATACCCGGACCGGCTGTTCCAAGGTCACGGCCAAGACGAGCTGCAGCAAGCACACTGCCCTTGCAGCAGTGCTGCCAACTTACGGTTCGGTTCCACGTGGCTAAATTGGTTATTTCATTTTCTCGTCCTTGCTGTCATTTCTGAGGGTTTAACCTGTTAATTCACCAATATAGCGCTCTGACATATTTTATGTTAAGACTCAAATTTTCTCAACAGATAATTACTTCAGATTATCTAATAGTTGTAAAAATTCATTATTATGATCAATTGCGTGACTCGACAAAAAATTCAAGAGAGCTAATAGAATTAATTTCTATGAAAATCCTTTAATTCTAATGCCAACAAAATGAAATAACCAAATCGACGTGTAGGTCTTACATTCAGGTCGTTACGACGACGTTAACGAGCTTAGCCCAGCAATAATGTTTCACGTGAACAAGAGCGGAAAACTGGTACATATTAAACATACAACCGGAAATAAAAGATTGAACATGTTTCACAAAAAAAAAATGTTGAAAACGAATGCTAAGAATTCTAGTGCCCGGTTACGATTAGCAAATACTCTATTTAACAGGCAGAGCTAAATTCATACACTTCGCAAATAAACAATAATTACGTCTTTGTTAAACGGTGTGTCAACTCAAAGTGTGTGTGTGTGTGTATAGATATATAAATTGAAGGCCACAGTTAACAAAAAAATCTCTCATCGGGAACCTTTTTTTGTAAGAAGAGTAATATATTGTTTCGAGTGGAACTACTGGTTCAAAAATGATAGCCCAGTTAATTAACTACAGTTTTATGCATAAAAATACTATTAACACAATTAAATTACAACATTTAGAATGTCTCTCCACAAATTCATCACTAACTCTTTCATTAGTCCACAGTTTACTCCCCACTGGAGCTCGGCTCGACAGTGGCTCTATCCACTGCTAGTCTCTTACCTCGCACCTCTGTCCCTACACACTGCCTCGCACACAGCACAGTCCCGATGCACCAGTCTCCGCACACGAGGCCCGTCGCTCGTCGTCCGGTTATCACTCGCCAAGGAGTCACTCGCCCTCCTCACTCCACTGCCTCGGGTGCTGACGTCGCCGTATTTATACCCCTCAGCCCCCTTCTGGAATGGTCTCGCACCCCTCTCGAAGTGTCGCGTCATCAAGGTCGACTTGACACTCGAAGCTCCCAGAACAATGGCGTCCTAGTTACGCAATTTCACGCAGGCGGAACTCTGGGAATGTACCGAACCCTCCTGAGCACTGAGATTTCGATGGAAAAGCGCAGTACAAGTGTTGGAGCGTATGGGGGAGGGAGGGGGAGCGAGTGGGCGTTACCAATACGATAAAGTGTGTCGCGCTAATGGAAAGCGCTCCACCTGCGGCCTAACAGGCCATTTGATCTGGCAGGCTACCCGGCTCACAAACCTGCCTCGAGTATGCTCGTAAAAAAATATGAATCTCATATTTATCAGTTCAAAAACAAAGAATCATATTTGCAATGCTGGGGAAAAGAAGGTAATGTTATTCGCTTCTCCAATTTGATAGTGTCGTAACTAGCTAAAGTTTCTGTATTATAAGTTACAAAACATTATTTTTTTACATAAAAAATGACAACAAGACTTTTATACTGCTCCGGAGTAGTTACCGTAGGTCGCCAGCCAACAACTGCCTCGGGTGCGAAATAGGTCTCTGTTCGGATTAACGAAGAAAATTAATGAAATAAGGGACCCGTCCAGCATGGGTGTATGAGTTATCGAGGCGAGATGATTAGTGCGACGCTCGCTGGTTTGTCTAGCGCGGTATCGTCTGTAAATGCAATATCTAAAATAACGCGGAGTCTTCTCATTGATTTGAGTAGTGACCATAACATTATTTGGTGGAGAAATGAAGATGCAGGTGCAATGCAAGTCCCATGAGTGATTTTAAAGAATCTATACCAGATGTTTCATGCCTAACAATAATTATTCTGAAAACACACCTTTCAGCCATTATCTCTCTCCTAAAAAAATTCAGTTGAAAATCGAAGTATGGAAACAGAATTACTCATCAACCTTCAGCAGATTCTTAAATGCGTTTCGTAAACAGACACCACTTGGATATCTTGAGAAGTTTTCACATCGCGTGGTTTCCTCCGAGGCTCTGCACAGGGACGATATAATTGTATCCCCTCGGAAAGGGCACCTTTCATACTTTTGATGGCGGTAGTTTGGCTGGGTAGACACTGGAAAGGTACCCTTTCCGATTTCTTAAAATGTTTCGGTTTTAATGCAAATATGCACTGGAAAGGTATTACATGATTTCATAGTAATTTTGAAATGTAGCTATACTAACCCAACCAACCGTCCACAATATTTTTAAGTGTAATTTTTTTTATATTGCTTATGATCTTAACCTATGAATCGTTACTTACATGGTTCAAAACTACTTCAAATGAAATGTAAAAATAAATACTTTCTTAACTCTTTTAAGTTATGACTTTGATTGCACTATGAAAGAGCAAAATTTTGAAAGGGTACCTTTCCAGTTAATTTTCTGCTGTGTCATTGTACAGAAAATCCTGAAAGGTACCCTTTCCGAGGGGATATCTTTCCAGTGCATATTTGTATTAAAACCGAAACATTTTAAGAAATCGGAAAGGGTACCTTTCCAGTTTCTACCCAGCTACACTACCGCCACCAAAAGTATGAAAGGCACACTTTCCAAGGGGATACAATTCAGCCCCCCCTCTGCACAAGGGGTGTGCCCGGGTAGGCGGTGACCTTGAGGCATCATCTCCCGTCGACCTACGTGGTCGTTAGAGCCGAAGAACGGTGATATGACAATGAAGCACTGAAGGAAACAGGGGTAGCCCGAGAAAACACACATGCTCACGTCCGCAAACTTTGCTAACTTGCGAAAAGTTCCCTTTTTCGATATGCCGCTGGGAATCGAATCTGGATCTCATAAGTGGGAGAAGACCGAGGTGCGCGCCACTTTACAATACTTGGGATACCATCGCCTTATGTTTATATACTCACTCATACAATAATCATACCGTTATCATGGTATTTCAACGCTAAAATACCACTATACAAAACAATTGAAAATTTACCCATACATAGGTTAATAAATTTTTAATTTAACATTACAATGCAACCTTTTCGGCACAGCCTACATGCGTAGGTAGATTTCGGAAGTACCTATTTCTTCTGGAAATGTTTTGGAAACTTCTATAAACTCCTGTAACATTTTAAGAACTTAATGTAGCCTACATAACATCCCATATGTTCGCCAATATTCAAAAAAGATCGATCTAACATTTTCTTATATTCCATGTAGTAAAAATATTTTGAAAGTTTTTAACTTAATGCACCCAGCATTGAATGTATTAACGAATTTCATATTATGCATACTAAGGTAGTTAGTTATGTAATTATTTTTGATTTCCAAACACTATGTTTCATCCCTTGCACTAATACGAGGTAAAATATTTTTTTTGGACAAAACATTATATTAAATTATATTACAATGGTTATTAATAAATTCCAACGAATTCAATACTAAGAAAGTTTTAATTATTTTTAATTTCAACCCCTGTTTTTGCGGTAACAGTTCGTTTAATCCAAAATTGTTTCAGCCAAAGGTTTTTGATAAAGTTTAGAAGTCTTGCAATAAATTCTAATGGATTTGATAGCATAGTTAACAAAAAAAAAGTAATGACGTGTTTTTCTACCCTTGTTATTTCCACCACTTCAGTAATGATTTGTGATATCAAATTTACTTTAGACCAAAGTTTTCCACAATATTTAAAAAGTTAAAAATAAACATTACTTAGATAGAGTACGTGGTAGGGAAGTTTTATTTTTTTTCTTATTTAAACCCCAGGTTTGTTGTATTATCAAAAATAGTTTGAAAAACGTTTTAGGTAAAAATTATAAGATTTACAAACAATTTGAACGGATTTGAAAGGGTATATATAAGGGAGTTATGATTTTGTTTTTAATTCTACCCCTCATTTTTTAACACCCTGGAGCAATGGTTCGTCTAGTCAAATAATTGTTTCAGACAAAAGTTTAAGATAAATAATATTATTTACAAACAATTTGAACCAAGTTTTTTTTTATTTTTTTTTATTCACCCCTTGTTTCTTCCACTCCTTTTTGTTATAGTTAATCGCATAAAAAATTATTTCAGACAAAAGTTGTAGATAATAAATTAAGGTTTTATAATAAAACAAAATGGATTTTTATAGAGTACATGGTACGTACATTATGATTTTTTTTACAATTCTATTTCTTTATTTTTTCAAATTCCTGTATCAATGGTTCGTCTTATCAAAAATGGTTTCAGACAAAAGTTTTAGATAAAAATTATGAGATTTACAAACAATTCTAATGGATTTTATATTGTACCTACTATAATGTACTATACTATACTATATTATACTACTATATATATTGTACCCCTTGCAGTATGGTTCGTCTAATCAAAAATTGTTTTAAACAAAAATGTTAGATAAATATTATCAGATTAACAAACAAATTTGTATGAATTCAATGTTGTGCTTACGAAGGGAGTAATGATATATTTTTTGTCCTCCAACTCTTGTTTTTTTCACCTCCTTGCAGTTATGGTTGGTCGTATCAAAACACGTTTTAGAAAATATTTTGGTATTAATCCTACGAGTTATAATACGTTCAAACGGATATGATATTTTCCATATTATTATTTTTCTGTTTTTCAAAAATCTTCCCCGTTTCTATCCCTTTGGTCGGATATTGCCCTGAATGCACTCGACCGAGATTTTCCACTATTATATTTTATGCATCAGTTTGGAAGTGATTTGTGAAAAATCGCGGCAGTTACCGTGTCCACAAAATGTGATATATATAGATGTATAAACATTTGAGTTTACGATGGTTTTGGGGTCTGTGGACCATGAAACGAAAAACTATATAATAATTTTCCGGAAGTCTCACCGTGGTAACGGGCTATAATAGGTTGTATGTCTTTGGATTCTACTAAAAATAAAAATGAAATTAATACTATTAAAATAAATGTTATTATGTAGAACTCTTGAAATTTTTTTAATCCAGTTTATTTACATAAGGCATAAATATTGAATGTCATAAAAATAATGTTTTCCACTAATATATACAATGTCAACATCTATAATCATTCACTGCTATCTAATGTTTAAATAATATTCGCTTGTATATGGCACTTTTGTGTATGTAGTCAAAGCACAGACATACTACTATTTATTTGTAATAATAAAGATAACGATACAATAAAATAACTAAAAATAGCAAAAATTGTTTTTTAGGTCTAGTTATAATTACAAACTATTATATTGGTACTAAAAAAAGTCTTACAATTTTCTGTAGTTAATACATGTATAATTTGTTCGTTCTCCTTACTTGAGGCTCACACAATAAATATGGATAAAACAATTGAGCATTCAAACCAATTTATGCACTACCCTAAATATCTTTAAAATTGTTAGCAAGATAAGATATACCTAAAAATGAATTCTGCTACCTTAGTTACTTATGCATTTTGTCAACATTAACTTATTATATAAATTACAAGGCAACTAAAAATTATACATATTACTATGCTCAACCAGTAGAACATAAATCTCATCATTACAAAACATTTAATTCTGAAATATATTTTTATTTATATATATTTATATTTATATGCTAATCTTGCTAAAACATACTTTTGTATTATTTTAAATATTTTTTTTTGCACACACAAATTATTCTTCCACAAAATATACATAAGTATTTACAAATTAGACTACATGTTTTAGGAAGCATGTATCAAGGCGAATGAAAATAAAAAACAAAAACCAATATATTTTATGTCTTTTGTTTTTGACAATTAAAAATTCTGGTGACCAAACTCTTCTCTTGCAAGTAGCTGATAAATCTTGATTTTTGTATTGAGTTTCCGTTCATTGCTCAGTCTTCTTAAAGGTCCTAGGAGACTCATACAGAAATGTAAGTCTTCATCATATGAGTTAGCAAATTCCTGTAACAAATGCAATTCAGTCAAAAAAACAAATATTCTGTGAAGGTTCAGATAAAATCCTAAACTGTCTTGAATTTTTATTACACATATAAATTAATATATTTTTTTAATTATTCCAATTGTCTTAACAACAAGAATATTATCTTCTGGGTTAGTAATAATTATAAAGCAACCAAAAAAGGGAAAATAATGTAACCCAAGTCTACTGGCATAAAGCAACATAACTAGAGCACAATGATGAAATCTAAAGTACACAGAACTGTACAATCTAGCCTTACAGAAAAATAACATAGGGAAAAATTTGCCTCTTGCATGGCCAAACTAGCATGAAGCTTTAGCGTGCAAGTTCTCCAAAAACACTACAATTCGTTCGGGGCTAAATTAACAATTTATAAAGCACAGTTTAATTTATTCCGTGTGATACCTGCAGTCCCTTCGATTCACATCTTAAATGTTACTTACTGAAACTATGCTGTAAAATGACTCTCCTCCTCTACATTACCGCGACTGTGCTGTAAAAAGTCACCTCCTTCACACTACCGCGACTATGTTGTAAGAAGACACCCCCTCTACATAAATGTAACTGTGCTGTAAGAAGACACCCCCTCTACATAACTGCAACTGTGCTGTGAGAAGACACCTCCTCTACATTAACGCGACTGTGCTGTAAGAAGACACTTCTCCCACATTAACACAACTGTGCTGTAAGAAGACACCCCCTCTACATAACTGCAACTGTGCTGTAAGAAGACACCCCCTCTACATAACTGCAACTGTGCTGTAAGAAGACACTTATCCCACATTACCGCGACTGTGCTGTAAGAAGACACTTCTCCCACATTAACGCAACTGTGCTGTAAGAAGACACCCCCTCTAAAAACTACAACTAAGTTGTAAGAAGACACCTCCTCTACATTAACGCGACTGTGCTGTAAGAAGACACTTCTCCCACATTAACACAACTGTGCTGTAAGAAGACACCCCCTTTACATAACTTCAACTGTGCTGTAAGAAGACACTTCTCCCACATTAACGCGACTGTGCTGTAAGAAGACACCCCCTCTACATAACTGCAACTGTGCTGTAAGAAGACACCTCCTCTACATTAACGCGACTGTGCTGTAAGAGGACTCGCCTGCTTCACACCAGTACGGCTGCACTGTAAAAGCACGGCGCCGTCTGCTGCAACAGGACTCACCTCCACCGCATCGCTGTGTCCGGCGGCAGCGCCGAGCTGCGACTGCGCACACTTGGCGGCCGCAGGTGGGGGTACGTCGGGAGGGAGGACCGGCTTGCAGTCGACCGCCTCCCCCTCGGGGGACTCCTGGGAGGGGTGTCGCGCGGGCGAGGGGCACGGCGCCTGCGCCACGCCGTCCAGGAAGGCCATGGCGCGGGTGTGCACCCACGGGTAGCGCCTCTTGCGCTTGCTGGCGCCGCTAGCGCCCTGCAGCTGAAACTGCTTCTCCTTGCGGTAGCTGTCGCGCAGGTTCTTCCAGCGCAACCGGCACATTTCAGCTGCAACAGCACAGGCACAGGCCTTCTGCGCTGAGGACAATGTGCAGATGCAGGTACCAACGTTCAGTACCCATAACCTTTCCGGATTGTTAGTGTAGAGACAACTACAACGTGGGTTGGAACTACCACGTAAATGTACCTACAACACATGTTACCATACAAAAATGTGGTCTTAGAATGTCTGGTACTGAAGTTTGATTGTAAACCTGTTACAGAACGGTTCTGTTTACATTTCAGCAAGGTACAGATAATTTAGAATGCTGACTTACGATTAAGGTAAAAGTGCAGCTATACTTAGCAGGCTCAGGACGAGGGACATACAAGATTATGGTAGTTTCCGAATCACTTATTTTCTGCCAACTCGATGCTCATTGATTAAAATTCTTACATATGTTAAAAAAGGGTTTCTTGGATGTTTGAGTTTTTAAGTAAAAGAAAAAAATTATCCCCACTTTATTAATCAAACCATAAATTATACTATATATTTATGAATAATTATGTGTTTACACATGCATCTGAAATGTCTTACTTTTGTCCTTAGTGACCAGTATAACAGTTTCATCACAGTACCTAAACGCAACTAAAATACGTACTCACATACACATATATGTCTACACATACACTCGTCGAGCTCAATGTAATTTATAAATTTAAAAAAAACGAAGAAAGGTGGTATATTCCAGTACTTAAGTGACCCAAACTATTAGGCCTTCTTTGTTTATGCGGCACTCGGAACTGGCTAAAAAATTATTGTGGAAGACTAATGCCATTTGGAGTTACAGTGGCTATATTCCTTTCATAATGTCAGCAGTTGAGTTTACTGACGAACATTCTATTACAACTGAATGCTTTTGAGTGGGCACTGAAGAAATTTTGGTGCCAGGGTTGACTCATACTTTTTGCTGAATGAATAATGTTTTGGGTCCTGGGTTGAGTCTATAATTCCTGCTGAACGAACAATGTTTTGGGATCAAGATTGAGTCTATAATTCCTGACGAATGAACAGTTATTTGGCGTCAGCTTTGTGTCTGTACTGCTGCTGAACGAATAATGTTTTGGGGCCTAAATTGATTTAATACGTCCTGCTGAAAGAATAATGTTTTGAGATTAACATTGAGTCCATAATTTCTGCTAAAGCTGCTGTACAGGCAATCTCAGCAGTTTCATAAGAGGGCATATTATGACAGACAAGTAGCGATCTTAACCTATTTCTTGTCTGAAAGGAAAATATAACTTTATTTTTATTCCCGGAGTTAAAATTTGATTAGTGTTCTAAGCAATACATTATTTTTTTTTCCTGTAAAAAGGGTCACTATCATTTTGCTGAGCAAAAAACTTCAATTACAAACCATTTGGTCAATATTTGAGTATAAATGATTATTTTCACTGATAATATTGCTGACGAGGGTTTCACAAATGAAACAAATGACAGGTAAATAACACTCCTAAATGGTTTGAAGCTTATCAGGAACCTCGAAGCTCTCAATACAAAGGCCAAAATGACAGTAGATATAGACATTGCCACTGACTAGGCCACAATAATTTATGGGCGTCTTCAAGTTTCTGTTTATGGGGTACGGAAGGGAGGGAAGGATGGAGAGAGGGTAGTTAACATATCGAAATGTTTTCTAGAAAATTAGGTCTTCTAAGGGAGTAAATAATTTTTTGGCCACCCCTTGCAGTAAGAGTTGGTCGTAACAAAAATTGGTGCAGACAAATGTTTTTAGATAGTATTTAAAATGTTCAAAATAACTTATATGTATTTCATACTGTGCCTACTAAGAGAGTTACGCATTTTTTTTGTCCATCGACCCCTATCGTTTCCACTCTTTGAGTTTTTGGCACCACTCTTAGGAGAAAGAACAAGAACAAAAAACAACTTCAATATTTTTCATATAACAGGAGATACTGTAATTTTTCTTTTTCTTAAAAAAAATTCCCCATTTCTAATCATTGTTCCTAATTAACGAACTCGACTGAGACTTTTCATTTTTATATTTTGTGTATCAGTCTGGAAGTAATTTGTGCAACATTATGGGGCAGTTATAGTATCCATAAAAGTTATTTTTAACTTTTCAGTTGAAGTTCATTTTGAGGTGCGTCTAGGAAACCACGAAACGAAAAAATAAGTAGAAATTTTCTGGAAGTCGTATCATGGCACCGCCTGTAGTAAGCAGACTTTCTACGAAATCTAATTTTAAAAAAGCAGAAGCTAGGGTCTGGAGCAAAACTCCCTTTAAGAGGATTCATCACAGCTGCTGTGTATTGCAGTGTCTCATAATCTTCTCAAGAATTTAACTTTTTTTTTTTTTACTATTTACGTGCACAGTAATATTTCTAGATTATTTTGATGTCGATACTGAGAGAGTACCATGGAAATTGCATTTACAAAATTAATTTTTGTGGGCCGTCGCATGAAATTATAATTTTGTACTTAGGTGCATTCCCCCCCCCCCCTTTTTTTTTCGGTGAGACGCACAAGGTTTGTGGCTGTAAACATTTGATGTGTTACTAGGAAAGGTTCTGCCGCTGTACGAAAGTTCAGCTTTGGGATGTTTCATATCGTGGGCTTAATGGAAAAAGTCGGTAAGTCCAATTTCTGGAAAAAGACTGTTAGTTCACTTACCAAATTTTGCTTGCATAGAATAGCGTTATAATGGACTTGCCGAAATAAAGCTAGAAGAAAACGTCCACAATCATTCATTATTTGGACTTCCAAACGTTTTCTTGGCGAAGATATTGCCCTTACAACTTCATCTGTGAAGTTAACTCAAATGGACTTACCAACTTTTTCCACTAAGCCCACGATATATTAAAAACCTTTGAATCCTAAGAGCAAAAATCACCCCGGCCCCAGCGACCTCGACATGGCCTCAGCACAGCACGCACTAAGACGCCCGGAACGCTTCAGCGATGACATCGGCTGTGTCAGACTCTTCAAAAATTGTGCCATTTTAAAGTTTAATAAATATGCAACAACGTTTGCTAAAGTTTTATGCTTGCTGAAATCAAAATACAAATTACAAAAAACATGAAGGGCCCTGTCTTAAAAATCATTTACGCAAGCGTTGTATATTTCTTAAACTTTAAATAACATATTTGTTCAGAGTCTGCAATAATGGATTGGATCGCTAGAGAGGTCGGGTCGTCGCAGTGTGTACTGTACTGGGAGTCATGCTACTGTCGTTTGGGTTTAGAGCGTTTATCTCTCAGGAAATAAAGATCTGACTAAATACATAAAAAAATATCATTAGTAAATAGCTTCAATTAAGTATTGTAAGTAGATGCAAAGCGAGCTTGTTTTTTTCATCACTTTACACCAGAATAACATTTCCTTATGATGAGAAATACAAAAAATTCATTCGCTCTGTGAGCACTTTAAGTGTTTTTCACGCCGGGCTGTTCACGTTTATGTAATCTGTATTTTCATTCTTTGCGAATTTGAGTGAAATACTTTTTTCCCCCTAATAATATTGAATATTTTGCCTACTTAGTATGACATATTAAAAAAAATTTCACTATTTCACGTAATATAATTTTTTTGTAGATTATTTTGGTTTGGTGTATTGAAAGCTTACTATATAGTAAATACGTTTACGGCATGCATTATTGTGGAACACTGCAAGAAGTTATTATTGGTATTATCGGCTGGTTCACGGTAGAGAAAAAAAAAGGGGTATGGCTGTATCATGGACACGGCCATGTGTTGTATGTGAATACGTGTACGTAACAGGTAATATTTTCTATACAAAATATAAAATACGCTCGGCCTTATTCATTCGTTTACGTTCCCGGCACTGCTTCACTCGGTCAAATGGTGTTTTATCGGTATCATTCGATTGCTTTTGGGAATCCCTTTCCAACCATATACGATCTCTGTATTTGGATTTGGCTTTTCGACGCGTGTAGACCGACATTATGTATACTTATTTTAACACCATATATATTCACTGTAACTATTTTACACTAATGTTTTATATTATGTGCAATCGATAAATTTTGACGAGAGCTGACGATTGAAACTCAAACGAACGTCGTAGCTTCTCAGAGTCAAAAGTTATGGAAATCTCGAAACGCAGCGAAATGACCTCAAAATGGCGGCGCTTCCCCCTCCACCGTGTGCGATGCGTCACAGTCCTCACTTAGCGTAAAGAATTTTTTGATCCTTTAGCTATCCAGTGGTGTAATTAAATTTTGGACGGAGATGATAAATATGTAGCTGCAACACCAAACTGTATCCCCGATTTTGTTAGCATTCGTTTTTTGAACTGCCTCTTACTATGGAGGCAATTTTAAAGACGTATTCACGTATCAATAAAGGAACCATTTCCTTCTCCCGCTGCCAGGCCGCCTTCGACCACTTTGTCCTAGTCATTGTAAGAATGTAGAAAGAAACCTTCCTAATCCTCCTCCTTTTCAGACTACCCGCTGATTTTACAGCTCATCCTCGCTTGTCTTGCTACCCACTGGGTTCTTAACATTCCCCTCTTCATTTCTAGGACGAAGAACTAGCCGAAAAGCAAAGCAGAAAAATTTTCGCTATGATGAATCAATCCTCTTTTCAATAAGGGGTTGCCTTTCAAGTCTCATACGAAGTTCATTCTAATACACGCAAAGAAAGGAAAGGTACAAGCGCTATAAAGCAACTTCACTTTTTTTTCCTTACCTTATTTTTAATTTCATGAATACCTTTATCTTCATTGTTCACACAAGATATTCTGTAGTATTAGATTTTGTCCGCGAATTCCCTCAGTTTGTACGTTTTAAAGTGATAACAGTTCGTAACTTACATTTTGATAATTTATTAGACGGATCTAAGTGTTTTCCCACAGTACAACGGATGTATAATCAGGATGTTCACACAGTTCTGTAAAAAAAAAAATCTAAAGCAGTAAAGAAAATCCAACCTTCACCATCCCCATAGCCGGCCTAGTTCTCTTCCAAATTTATTTCAAACAAACCTTGCATACGCCATTTTTATAGTGTATTACTATGCAATAAAATACTATTGAAAAAAAAACATTTTTACTGTATGGGTGATACTAGACTGCAGCATATTTTTCACTCGAATCATCACTACTAGGGAATTTCCATGACTAAGACAAACTGTATCATGAGCTTTTCCCCTCAAATTGCATCACCAGGCAATTTTCATGACTTATCTAGGATTCTAAGTACGAACCATAACTTTTCTTGACCAACTACAACTTCAAAAAATAGCCCCACATCCAACATCATACAGATCGCCACTGATTGGCAAAACAGCCCAGACAACCAGAAGAAAGGAAGGCTCTGATTGGCCCACAGCTGCAGCCAATCAGGAAGCACCTTCCCCTCTGAAAGTATCTTCTTGTATAAAGGCAGGATAACTTGTAAGAACCACAGTAGGTAACTGCTCCCTGATGACGGCGACTGCAATGTCGACCGAAACGTCGGTGAATTACTCGCCAAGGACGCGGCTACAACCCAGAAGCCATAGCTACTTCAGACAAACGGCCGCGAAAAAGCCTGCGAACATTATCAATTAACAACTTCCCTGTATTCCAGAGACAGGAGTAATCACGAAGGGGGGCAATCACGCAGTAGTTGGCATCACATGGCCGGGCGGGGAGTCACGCACGGCGCATTCCTCACGCAGGCGAGACGCGGAGGCGCGCGCGCGCACATGCCCACGCGTCTGCGCGCCGCGCGGCCGGACGTGACGTCACGTCGGGCCGCGCGGCGACCACACCTTCCCCCCCCCTCCACCGCGCTTCCCATACGCCGATAACACCCCGCCCACTCCCTACTACGCGTACGGGACGGCCCAAGGTTAAAAAAAAAAAAAAAAACATCGTTCCGTTCCGCCAACCTACGGCCAGTGACGTAACTGCGTGCGTGCCTATCGACGCGACGGGACGACTAACTCAACAACGGCTGCAGACGGAAAAAAAAAAATGTCTTTCGCATCCACGGCTACGTGATTCAGCTCCGCTACACCTACTTACTTTGTAAAGTTCATGATAATAATATGAAGAAAAAAAACAACAAATCTACTTTTTATTTGGCATCTCACGGAATATTTACTTCATTTACATTGTTTTGCTGCACTGTTCTGTTATTTCTACGTGAAAATTCTGCTCCTTAGGTTGTAAATACAATGAGCTAGTTGAAAAATTGCACAACTGACCATTAAAATAAGAGGCAGTGTTAACATGATCTTTCGGAGAAGAAAAAAAAACCCATCCCATTTCAGTTTCCCAACCACTTAAAGTGTAATTTTGGTTTACTTGATGAAATGTTGCAAATTTGAAGATAAAAATAACATTAAAATTTTGCTCCGGACGTATACAAACGAAAGCACAGTACCCTCAATTTTTTCAATATAAGTTTCAAAATAGATTTAAAATAAATGTTTTATATCAAAATAAAATCTACAGCTTCGAGCTTGGGAAAATTTTGCACAATTGACTTGGATGATAAAAGAAATCCCCACATTTCCCCTATATTAAGCCTATTTATTCACTCTGCACAAAGTACGGACAACGCCCGGTACTTAAGACTAGTATTATACAATAGTTTAAAATCATCCCCGCAATATGCATACCCCCACACACGCTCAATTACGTATCCGTGGGTAAACAGAGAGTAAATATTTTTCAACTAGTAATCTCAGTTCTTTCAGACTTCTTCCCCCTCCCACTACGATAAGAACATTATATCTCTGTGCGTCAATGTCCATCCTCTGGAACGTACATGATTGGCTAACATCAAAGACGTCGTGAGGGAAGTAGGATCACCTAAAGGAATACGGTGAAGGGATTGGGGGGCGGGGGGAGATCCAGACATCATCAGAGAGTCCCGATTGAGTTTCGAGTATTTTTTTAATGCGTGAGTTTACATTTATAGTAGGAGAACCATTACAAGTCCACGCCCACAAGACCCCATCAATGTTTCTGCAGAGTTCGACTGGAAAGTCGCCAGTGATTACACAACCACAGCCGCTTATGTGCATGTGTAATGTCTGTAACCGCATATCTGCTGTATTCCTGTTTTCACGTTCTTTTAATTTCTTAATGTTAATAACTTATGTCTGTTTATGTTCTTAAGTGGAAAAAAAAATTCTGGATTTTAGTTCTTAAAGCCAGTAGGTTAGGTAAGTTTATGAAGTATGACTTTTAAGTAGTTGTGTAGTAAGTACTGTGGTCGAGTGTACGAGAAGGCTGAAAGCCTTAACTTCGCTATTAAATTATGGAGGGGATTGGAAATTGAACAGTAATAAATGGGAAGGGTGAGGGGGGTGGGAAACAAAATATCTGCCCCAGGGCACTTGGTGTCTCCCGCCGGCCCTGCCTGAAAGAATGAATGCATTCGGGTTGTTTCGGCTACCGGCAACGTCCGCCACGCTTCGCACTTATGAGACAGCGGCCGGAAACAGGAAACAGATACCCGTGTTGCGGCGGGACCACGGCGGTGCAAGGGGTGGAGGGGTCTGATCTGTCGCCCTCAAAATGCATGGCTGGCGAAATCCCGGGCGTTTTTTTGAAGAAAAAAAAAGAGGAAGATAAGAAAAAAACCTATTCATTGGGGATTTTTCCAGTTCGCCTCAATAAAAACCAGGATTTTTTTTTTTGACATTACCTGCGGTTTTATCTTCAAAAAGTCGGCATGTTGGTGGTTTTCCGAAAATTATTTTTTTTAAAAGAATAATTTGATTAATTTAAGCACATAGAAAACTTTATATTTAGTTATCTAAACTTAGCTTTTTTTAACATGAAATATTATTTTTCTAATACTTGCATGAATTTCCAAAAGGGTTGGTTATCTACCATAAGCTAAAATCAGCCTGTGTTATGTACTTTTATGTGCATCTGTAATGTTCATACTGACTTTGTATGTTATATTAATGATAAATTGAAAAACTTGTTAGTTTTTTAAATTAATTTTTATGTATATTAGTAACGAAACAAACTGGGTTTTTTTCGTGGGTTTTATTGAGAGAAAAAAACCACGGTTCCGGTACATGGTTGCCAACACTGCCACTATGACGACGCGGAGTCGATTCTCGGCGGTAGAAAAATTAATCTTTTATTATTATTATTATTTTCTTAGCAGATGAGCGAAAGTTGCCGTTAGCTGTTTTTCTTGTTGGTTTTTCTGTGGGTTCTTTCCTTTCCCACAAATTTAGCTTCGTCTCTTAATTCCTCGTTGTCTTTTTAACGAGCCTGATTTCATTTGTCACGGCGACGACGTGGTCGTTCATGACTTAAATAAAACAATAGGAGTCTGAGAACTGGTCAAGATATTCGGTAGGTGCCATGTGTTTCTCGCGAAAAAAGATTTTCCGACCAGAAGTGCGTTAAAAAACTTTGTAGCTTTGTGTGTGTTTCGTGGTTGGCTGGGTTTAGTTCAGGCAGGCCTACGTGCGTATACTGTCAGCACACCAATCATAGCCAGCCAACCAGCCAGCCAGCTAAAATGGACTTTTTCTTGCAGACGGCCGCCAATTACAAGGAAGCAACAGCTAGCGCGGGCATACCTTAGTCTAATGCCCCAAGCAATTGGTCATGGTTAGAGACCCGGAAAATTCGCGGGTTCAATGACCTCCAGGATGGACTCAAATATTCTCTACACACTCGGGCAAATGCGAACTGTTCATTGGCTGCTGACTTGTGAGTCGTCTCGACTGGGTGTCCTGTGATTTGACACTTCTTTGAGCGAGGGTCTCTAATTGGCCCTCATTACTCCAGATTAACAGTGAACCAATGGCAGAAGCAGCACTAAGGTATAATTATTTGAATTTTAGCATAACACGAAATGAACCCGCGAATTTTCCGGGTCTCTAGTCATGGTTTGTAGTGAGGATGCTCAGCATCTCCACCTGGGAAAACTTACGGAACACAGCATTTCAGACGGCGGTACAGAGATTCCAGCCAGGCACTAGAACAGTTGACTAACGCACCAACGTCTGTGCGAAGGTTTCTGTGTTTCGAACTCCACACTCCCCCTCGCAATCAAACCTAACGGTTAGCTAACTATATAAAAACGAATGTGTTAAATAGCTCAATATAATAAGATAGTAAGTAAAGACTGAAGGTCGTACTAGCGAACTTACTACACACAATAAGAAAAGACAAGAGAAGTATAGACCAGGAGAGAAAATATGTATGATTCCCAGAGAAGAAGAAAAAAAGAGTGAAGGGAGGCAAGGGCGGAACTACGTTAAACTTTCCAGTTTCTCAGTTACGACTGTACAACCGCAAGCGGGCCACATCAGCGAGATGTAGGTACATACGGCCATACGTATAGAAATTAATCTACAGTAAAAGCCCTATAACACGAACCAAATCTGGGTGAGACAGGACCTTGGGCATGCGGACACGGGCCCGTACGGATTAGCTCGGCAATTACCAGCTCTTCCGTGTACCCATGTTTATTTACGTTTCAAAGGCGTGAAAAATCGTTTCAAGTGCAAGGATATCTAGAGTAGCTAACATTACTTAGTGGTTCATCATGTATGTAAATCCAGAACCGCGTATAAATAAGTGGAGAATCGTTTCAAGTGCAAGGATGTCTAGAGTTGGTGACATTACTTGGTGGTTTATCATGTATGTAAATCCCGAACCGTGTATAAATACGCAGAAAATCGTTTCAAGTATAATGATATCTAGAGTTGCTGACATTACTTGGTGGTTTATCATGTATGTAAATCCCGAACCGTGTATAAATACGTGGAGAATCGTTTCAAGTGCAAGGATATCTAGAGTTGCTGACATTACTTGGTGGTTTATCATGTATGTAAATCCCGAACCGTGTATAAATACGTGGAGAATCGTTTCAAGTGCAAGGATATCTAGAGTTGCTATGGAAAATCGTTTCAAGTGCAAGGATATCTAGAGTTGCTGACATTACTTGGTGGTTTATCATGTATGTAAATCCCGAACCGTGTATAAATACGTGGAGAATCGTTTCAAGTGCAAGGATATCTAGAGTTGCTATGGAAAATCGTTTCAAGTGCAAGGATGTCTAGAGTTGCTGACATTAATTGGTGGTTTGTTATGTATGTATATCCCGAACCGTGTCTAAATACGTGGAGAATCGTTTCAAGTGCAAGGATATCTAGAGTTGCTATGGAAAATCGTTTCAAGTGCAAGGATGTCTAGAGTTGCTGACATTAATTGGTGGTTTGTTATGTATGTAAATCCCGAACCGTGTCTAAATACGTGGAAAATCGTTTCAAGTGCAATGATATCTAAGAGTTGCTATGGAAAATCGTTTCAAGTGCAAGGATGTCTACAGTTGCTGACATTACTTGGTGGTTTGTTATGTTGGTAAATCCCGAACCGCGTATAAATACGTGGAAAATCGTTTCAAGTGCAAGGATGTCTAGAGTTGCTGACATTACTTGGTGGTTTATCATTAGAGCCACGGAATTTTCGCGCTTTCATTTAGTCGCAAGCTAGAATGCAAACCTCCACACTGTCGCACTGTGTTCATGATTGGACCGCAGTCATCTGGACACGCCCCTCTACGACCGTGAGCCAACGATGCCCAGCTAGGAGAGAAGTAAGCGAATCAGGTAGTGCCAAATAACAAGGATAAAAATGTTCTCTCTAAGAAATCAACCAATGGGAAAGAAAACATGGGTCGAGCACACCTGTAACTTTGAATTCTATCCTGAGGCCAGAGGAATCCGCGAAATTTCCGGGACTCTATTTATCATGTATGTGAATCCCGAACCGCGCATAAATACGTGGAAAATCGTTTCAAGTGCAAGGATATCTAGAGTTGCTAACATTACTTGGTGGTTTATCATGTAGGTACGTAAATCCCGAAACGTGTATAAATACGTGGAGAATCGTTTCAAGTGCAAGGATATCTAGAGTTGCTGACATTACTTGGTGTGGTTTATCATGTATGTAAATCCCGAACCGCGTACAAATACGTGGAGAATCGTTTCAAGTGCAAGGATAGTATCTAGAGTCGCCGTGTGTCGCCTCACCTGGCAGGTCGACGGCGCCAGCCACCTCCGCCCACAGCAGGTCGCGGCACGCCTGGTCCTTGTAGCGGGGGTGCGAGGCGTCGTACAGCGCCGGGCGCAGCCGCACCTCGCGGATGAGGCGGCTCTGGTCGCCGTGCATGGCTCTCGTCTGGCGGGGGCAGAGGGGCTGCGCCGCCGGCAGACCGCCGCCGCGCCGCCCCGGCGGGTTGGGAGGCCCTCCTGCCGCGGCCCTAGAGGGGGCGGGGCCCTCCCCGGCCCGGCGTTGCCAGACGTCGCCCCGTTGCCGCGGCTGCCCGCGTGCGGCTACAGCTCGACTCATCCGTCCGTCCGTCTGAATCCCGCCGAGCTTCAACGTTCGACGGACCGATAACATTATAACCACGATAAATGTCTGGATCGCATTGTCTTTACCTGTTTAGCTGCTTCCGCATTATGCTTGTCTGTAAAGTCGGTTTACGGACGATAGTTGAACGTGACAACGTCATAACAAAACATTGATGAAATGATTGCATACTTTTATGAATAAAATTGAATCTTTTTTATTGAATTATCACTATTTTGTATGGATACAAAGAAGGAGTGAAATGATATCTACAATTTAATTGATACATTTACTTTTATTTGCACTCATTAATTCAAATGTGTTTATTACTTTAACGAAGAGATTATTTTAACTATAACTTTTATACATGTTTGCTATTTAACTTCTTCCCATCTGTGTTATTCTGTTAAGGATAGGACGATGATAGGAAAAGTAGGAAACGAATGGGAGTGTTTCAAGTTTAATGTGCCTCGAAAAAGTCAAATCGATGGTTGTTCCAATCGAGTGGAAGAGAGATAGATGCGGCGCAAGCGTACAATGAGCGTAACGGGACAAAGCGTAACGGGACAATGAGCGTAACGGGACAATGAGTCATCCTTTTTCGTGCGTGCAGCCGGCGTTCATCAATTTATTAGACGTTGTCACGTCAAAAATATATTTAAATAAATATTTTAGCGTTTTTTCTAATAATTCATAAGTGTTTTAGCGTACACGATCATCAAACTGGTAAATCTTTACATTATAATTATTCTCAAGTTCAAGCCTTTGATAGTAAATCGGCGGTATCCAAGTAGAAAGACGTTATGACGGACGGGTGACGGGTCACTGCAGATGTCGGCCATGACCTAGCGCAAGGATTCATCCCGGTATTTGCCTCCAGATATTATGTGACACCGTGGGAAACCGAATATGTGGACGCCATAGCGTTTAGAATTGCATTTATTCTTGGGAATGACCACAAATCTAATAATACTGTCAACAGACACTATGATATAGTCTATGAAAATATCGAAGCAAAAAGTTTTCATTGTACCCTTTAGTAAGGTCCCTCACCGGCCGTATCCAATTTATTATTTTATTTTTGGACTAGTTTTATAATAAAAATATGGACATTAATAAAAAAATGAATATTTAAATTTTTATTAACGTGTATTTTTAGATGCTGGTCAATACATTTCAATTTTGTATTAAGAAACCTTCAAATATTTCACTAATTCATAAAATAACGCGATTTCGTCTGCTTTTAATCGTTAGCATTCATAAAACTAACTCGAAGATAATCTGTCAGGAAAATATCGACATTTCTTAAGATAAATCAACAAAACCTTCGTCGAAATTAAAGTTCCAGTTAGGCTTGAAGCCTGTCCAAATTCCCCCCCCCCCCCCCCCCCCCCCCCCCTTCACAAAACCCATCTTTTATCTGGGGACCATTACATAGCCCCAGGCCCTTCGATGGTGCCATTCACCAAAATATAAGGGTCCCGCAAATTCAAGGGCTGCTAAGCTCATAAGAGGTGAAACTTCACAGACACAGGCATAATCTTTATTTCATACACATTCAACTGTCGTTGGTGCAAGCTAATGTATTTCCAATAGATATGAAACATTTGCGATTCGAGATTCTTCAGGATTAATGAAGGACGGTAAAATCACAGGTTACGTGCTGTAAAATTAATTACACAGGAAAATTCAGATACTAGTAGTGTTAAGAAGCTACAGAAAAGTGTGTGTAATGTGCAATTGAGGTATCAGCAGCCATAAGGCCTCGCCACACCCAGTTGCTTAGTGTCGTAATTGAAGTGGCGCTGGAATAAAAATGGCATCAAATAGCAATGCATTTATACCACTCTTATTTTGATCGTTACCCTTGAATGGCGTCATCACCTCGACTTAAACCACCGTCTGTAAAGAATTTCCACCTAATGTTTATAATAGCTTATTCACTTGGAGGATGAAACTAAACAGTTAAGTAACAATGGAGGTTCACAATCGCAACAAACACAGCGACAGAAAAACCTGCGAGGAGTTTTACTGTTGTCTCTACTTTAATCGTTATCCCCACCAACTTCACCTCTATGCCATCACCAGCAAGCAAGGAGTTACCTCCAACTCCCGGAACAGACTCACTTTTCGTTACCCTGTGATGAAGTCATCGTTCATTTTTACCCTACCCGGCCCCATGTTGAAACCAACATGGCGTCTTTCACCTTTTGCCCCTCCCCGTTAAGTAGGAGGTTTTGAATTTTGGCCTGCAACGAAAATAATCCGCGGAATTTTTCCGCGTCCATACGTCGAGTGTTGTTGACTCCTGTTCGGAAAAGACACGTAACGCCGACGGTCAAATGACGTCACACACAACCTTCGCCATTACCTCAGCGGGCCGCCTGAAGCGTGTCATTAGTCATTACCGACTCTTTAACGTACGCGGCCATTTTTTTCCCTTCATCTTTTCAAGACGGCGATGTTTCACGTTTCGCGCACGTTAATGCTTTACTACTTTCTATTTTTACGCCTCGCTGTTATTACACTTTCGCATAAGCCGTCCGCCTCGACCGCAGTATGACGCACGTCGCTGTTTTGGAAGTCGCCTCTGACTCGGAACACGTCAGCAGTTTTCAGTACTCTCTGACTAAAAACCACACCGAGAACTTTAAATGTGTCGTTTCAAGTTTATAAAAAAAAATTGGTTGTTTGTAAAGTCGGTTTACGGACGATAGTTTAACGTGACAACGTCATAACAAAACATTGATGATATTATTGCATGCTTTATGAATAAAAATGAATAATTTTTATTTTAATAATAAAAGAATAAATACTTGAAATTATACCAGTAATCAGATTTTTAAAATGCAAGAATAATTAACCTTTATTGCCGAAATTGTTGTTGTAATAAGCAATGAAAACCACATTAACTTTTCGCTTCACTTTATAAACAGTCGAGTGGAAGAGAGATAGATGCGGCGCAAGCGTACAATGAGCGTAACGGGACACAGCGTAACGGAACAATGTGCCTAACGGGAAACTTTTTCGTGCGTGCAGCCGGCGTTCATCGATTTATTAGACGTTGTCACGTCAAAATTGAAATTAAACCTGAAGAACGGACAAAGAAAAATGAATACAAACACACGGAAAACAAGACAAAACATTGCCTTGTCTCAGGAAGCATACTGTTTTCGCCTGTGCTGTCGTCGTTGTGTTTCCCCAGAATATCTGCTTTGTTATCATCGATTGTCGCCGTGTCGTCCGGGGGTTATTATTGTATGCCTGTATTTGCTGTTCCTGTAGCAACTGTCTCGTCGTTCTTGTCAGCCAACTGTGTTCGTCTGAGCTCTGATGTTCTTCTGATTCCTTCCACGAAATTATCTTTGCTGTCCATGCGTTTAACATTTGACATCGGCTGATGTTGGCTTGTTTTCTGTGCATTCGTATTTCTCTGTTTGTCCTTCATGCAGAGCGAACCTGCAATGGCATATGTCCTAGACAGTAGGGTCCACTATTTAGTGTTTGCCTTGATAAAGCCTAGCCTCAGCTGGGTCAAGCCCCTCCCAAACCAAAATCCTGGATCCGCCACTGGTCGTATGTCCAAAATAATGTTTTTTAATAAACTCGACGCTTGCTGCGTGGTTATTCGTTTCGTGGGCCGGGACTACCAGCGCCAGTGCGGAGGGGGTGGGAACTAGAAGGCGACGTGTGTGGGTGGTTGGGATTAAAGGGAGGGGGAAGGGGAGGGGTGGGCGCCTCTCCCCTCCTCTTGCCGGCACCCTAGCGGAGCAGTGACACAGCTCAAGGCTGACCCGCGCCCACCAATCAGCAGCGCCGGTCGGCGGCCTGGCGCGAAAGGGCACAACGGACAAGTGGCCTCGAAAACTGCTCCCGCTACCGGAGGGGTGTCTCTTTACGAAAACCACATTTATTTAAGATTAAGCTGAAGGCGGATGAGTAGGGGCAGGCATTTTTCGCGAAAAAGTCTCAACGCCTATTAGTAGAGACTGGAAAAATTCGCGAGTTCAATGACATTCAGGTTAGACTCCACGATCCTCTGCCTACTTGGGCAAACGGCGCCTGTTGGTTGGGTGCTGAATTTTGAGGTGCCTCAAGTGAGTGGGTGACTTGTGATTGGATACTTCTTTGACTGATGGTCTCTAATTGGCCAAGAGTCCTACATATTAATAGTGAACCAATAGCAGAAGCAGCACAATGGTATGATTATTTGAAATTTAACATATCACGAAATGAATCCGCGAATTTTTCCGGTCTCTACCTATTAGAATACAAGGTACACCCGCGCTAGCGGTTTCTTCCTTGTGATTGGCGGCCTGTCTGCGAGACAAGTCTTTGCCGTATTTGACCGAGCCACTCAGGACGTGTTTGCTTTCGCACTGAATAGCAGTGATTGGCGTTGTTGTAAAAATCGATATGTACCTGAAATAAACTCACCCGATCACGAAACACAGACGATGCTACAGTGTTTTTAACTTCATCTAATCTCGGAATCTTTTCGCGAGATATGCATGCCCCTACGGATGAGCAGTCCCTGTTCTCGGATTTCGTTTTTAAACTTGTGTTTTTGTGAGAGTGAAAATGGCTGAAATTCTTGAGAGCACTCAAGGGACTAGCAATACACGTTTTTCTTCATTTCTTCGCCGTACAATGTTACTATCACGGCTCAGATCTCATACCTATGTAGTTCTCCTATGCACGACAAGAAGACTGCGCGCTAAGTCCACAGTCTTGCACTTAGATGCGATACCGCACTAGACGCACCAGCGATTGTAGCACTTACCATCCCGCCTCACTAACATGGGCCCCATAGAAGCTGTTTTTTTTTCACCAACTACCTTACCATGGGACAATTAAAACACCTTTGTATTGAAACACTTATAAGCACCGAGTTTACATTGAAGTGTTTTGAAACCTACTGCTACACTTGATGCCCTGTCTCTATTTAAGAGGTTCGTTATCATAAAACACACTATCTTAAATATGTGTATAAAAAGATTTCTCTAGTGCACTTTTTAAGTTCTAATTTAAATCACAGAAAAAACACAATAATTTTTTTTGTATAGCTAGGTGTAAGTCACGTTGAACATTTTAAGGGACCTACACAACATAACTAAGTGAAATTAAATGCAAACATTAAATTTTTCAGTTAAGTATTAAAAAGCCAAAGCTACTGGCAACGTCATTATATAATTAAACTTTATCTCAGTAAAGTCTATTTACATTTTTAGATACCATAATTATACAATAATAATTTAAACACCAAAATATTTTTTTTTCTTAAAGCAATTAAATTTGTCATGGAGTAGGGAGTAACAGTAAATATTTTTTACATTAAAAGGTTCAGTTCTGTAATTAATATAATTATCAATATGGGTAGTTCCCAAAATGTAAAATTATGACTTTGACAGCAAATTATATTTTAAAAAAAGTTGCAACGAAAATATTTTTAAAATGGAAAATAGTCACTTAAAAAGTTTTAACTAAAGAGATACCGAACACCCATATATATCTATACGCCTTAAGAGCATTCATTATTCCATCTGCCGCTTCAACCCTACTTCATTCTCAATATAGAATATAATTTCCCCTTTCTTTCTGGGGTTATGAGCAATGTAATAAAATGAAAGCAAAAATTCTAACAAATTGTACATAACATATGAGCTGCATGAGAAAAAACACGTTAATTTTAACATCAACAGATCAAAATACCTATGACTCAAAACGTACTGTACAGTTTGCACGAAAAGAAGTGATTAAAACGTACTGTACAGTTTTAACGAAAAGAAGTGACTATCATCCTGGTGTTAAAAAAAAGGGGGGGAAATACTGTCAAGTATTCTATGTGAGTCGCGGCATCTTTGATGGAGTCTAAGCTGGCGTTTCGGAATTTTGAAAAGTTCAATATATTTGTTGTGACTTTTTAAACATTTTAAAAATAGTGTAGTGTAATTGGTAGAAGTCAAAGCGAGTCACTCCCGGGTTGCTGAATCACCATGATAAGAACTAAAATACAATTACTCTAAAGATTATGATTAGGGCTAAGTATGTATTTTTCACGAAACGATTTCCAGACCAGCTTTGGTTAAAACTTCGTATCATTGTCTATGTTTCGTGGTTGGCTGGGTTTATATCTGGTACATGTCTACAGCCAGCGCTCCAATCACAGCCATCCAGCGCGGAAGCAAACATTCTGAAAGGCCCGGCCAAATAGGACAATGGCTTCTCTTGCAGACGGCCGCTAATTATCGTACAAGCACGGTACATCGTATCTAGCACGGATACACCTTACTGAAGTATAATGAGCGATCAGATTATTTCGCGAAAAGTACATGTCTCCAATGATGATATATCGCGAAAATGTTTGGCGCCAACATAATTATAGTTTGCAATCCACTGTGACCTCTTCTTTCTCCTATGATTGTCGGGAATATTTTTTTTACGTAACGTAGTTATTAGGGTGATTCACGGACGTTCTATACTGGAGTATATGTCTCCTCATTGGTAGAGACCTGCAAAATTCGCGGTTTCGATGGCCTTCAGGATAGACTGCACATACTCCTGTACACTCGGGCAAATAACGCAAGTTCATTGGCTGCCGACTTGTAAGTCGTCTCAGCTAGTTTGTCTGTGATTCGATCCTTCTTTGGTTGAGGGTTTATAACTGGTTGAGTTTCGTCAAGATGAACAGTAAGCCAATAACAAAATTATCTAAGAGGTATATGTGTTTGAATTCTAGCCTATCACCGAATGAATCCGCGAATTTTGCAGGTCTCTACTCATTGGTTTAATTAAATGCGGAACAAACTTATTTCGCCAATAAAAAGCCAATAAGAAAAGCCAGGTTGCAAATATGACAAAGTGTATTGAAGCCTATCAAACAGTCAAATATTCCCGCAATAAATCATCATTAGGGGCATGTATTTTTAGATTATTGGCGGAAAAAAATCTGAACGCTCATTAGACTGCAATAATTATGTCCGAAAAAAAAATTGTCTTCATTGTGATTGGCGGCCATCTGCAAGAGATGCCATTATTACCCTATTTGAACGGGCCATTCGGGACGCATTTGCTTCCGCACTGGATGGCTGTGATTGGTGCGCTGACAGTAGACATACACCTGAAATAAACCCAGCCAACCACGAACTACAGACAATGCTACAAAGTTTTAACACACAGCTGGTATGGAAATATTTTCGTTAGAAAATACACGGCCCTTATTATCATAAACAGCTATAGCTACTAAAACACTAAAATAAAAGATACTGCTATACGAATAAACTAAAATGAACTTACCTGATTCACTGCAGGTGATTAATTTTCTGCGACCGGCTATCTTAATGGCAAGTTGAATGATGACGAGTTCGAAGTCCAGTTCTTGGGTGATTCCAGAAATCATGAAGAGGACATTAGCTAGCGACGCACATGATCGCAGATAGTTTTAAGCCCGCTAGCAAAGTCAGGTAAAGTAAAATGCAAACAAAAACTTTGAAGGTTAATCAAACGGAAAAATACTTCGCTTCAAGTCACGACAGATCAAACAGGCCTTAAGAGTCGCACACCCTCGGCGTATGATAAATTGAAATAGACATTCTGAACGAAACTTCTAAACTAGGAAACTTGATGTGCTTCCTCGGACTTTTTACGAAGCTTTTTTTTAATGTCTGAATAATCTTTATTCTTACTTTACGAAAGAAGCTGTTTAAAGTAGGATCCTGCAAAATTTGCGTTATTACTTGGATAAAGGTTAGAATACATAAAAAAAAAAAAAAAAAAAAAAATACAGTATTTCCACCACACTCAAGGCGGTATAGGCAAATGTACATCCTTGTCATCTGTGATGAATAATATCGGATGTGTAAAAATAATAATAGGTAAGCCCACACTCCCATGGAGTAAGGAATAGTCACGAGAAAGCGTACTGAAGATGAAGATGAAGTTACTATTTACTTCACCCTCTTCACATGGCGAAAGTCAATACATTGCTGAAATGGTGCTTGACCATGTCTGATATGGTTAGAAAGTATAAATTAGAGGATGATGGGCAAAGAGCAATGACGCAGAAATTAATATTCAAAAACGACCAGGTGACGCGATTTTTCTTTTCCTTTTTTCTAACCTAACTAGAATTAAGTGTATTTGGGAGGGGTCTAGGAACGGAAGACGAAGTCCGCCTCTACGCCTAGTCATGCAGGATTCAAGCCGAGCAGGAGGGGCAGCATGCGTCTATGCTTGGAGGGTATTGGCCAGCCATAGAAGGACTGGTGCTATCACTAACTCCCCTATCTTAGCTCCAGACTATAACTAGTTAAGTTAGGCCCACTTAAAACCAGAACACACACACAGGGAAAACCTTGGTACCACATTACCGCGGGGTGCAAAAGTCGTCGGGTACAGGGAAAATACGGGTGGTCCAGGAAGAAGAGTTGTTGAGGTTAGAAAAAGATACCAGGTTTGTTTGACTCGAGCTCTATCGTGCTCCTCGGGAGTTGAAAGAGTTGGGAGCAAGTTGACCTGAGGGCAAAAAGAGTCGGTAACTTTTAATACACGAAGAAAACGCTATTTGTTTGGAAATGAAGATTCATCTGAAGATGAAGCTGCTATTTATTTACCATATATTGGAATACAAATTATGAGAGAACTTGATGAAGGTAAAAAATATAAATATTACTTTTTGACTTTAAACCACCTGTGGTATGCATAAGCTAACCTGTACTAGGAAACGATTGCAAATCTTGTGATTGTTAAATAAAGAACGCCAAATAAGTTATATTGAAATGTTTTTCCGCTTCAATGTCATCTATTAAAATATTACCGTCATCACCAAATGTAGCTTGATAACATATTGACTCCATCGTCAAAGTCGCGCCAAAACAACCAGCAGACGACTTGCCCTCGCAACTCTTCCTGGAGAGGAGGAGCATCGAGAGCATGACCTGAGTGACCTGAGAGCAACTTGCCCCCGCGAGTAAAACGACCATCCGCCACGCTGCTTCCGGAAAAGGGCGCCCCGAGAGTTGACAGGTCAAAAAGAGACCTCGAGTCAAACGAACCTACCGACCACTGAGTTAAGAGGCGCGAGCTTGGACACTGCCGTGACGCATCTCTCCTTTATGGTGTGTTGACTCAACAGGTACGCACGAGTCTACTTTCTGCAAGATCGGGACTACCCGACCACGTCACTGATGACGCAAACAAGACATGCCGTCAGTGTTTCCACGGCAAAACCAAGCGAGAGTATAATGCCACTAGAAAGCTTGTTTGCCCACACGTTTATCTTGCAGCCTAACCGGATCCTACGTCCCAAGTCGGTCCCTCTAACTACAGTCAACCGAAATGCATATCGACTTAACACACACATATATATATTTTTTTAATTTTTATCATCATCCTGTTATTGAAGGACTATTTCTGAAATATTAACACGATACCTTGACCCATTTCTTTTTTTTTTATTAGAGAAAAGATTTCCATACAAGCTGTGTGTTAAAACTCTGTAGCATTGTCTGTACTTCGTGGTTGGCTGAGTTTATTTCAGGCGCATATCTACTGTCAGAACACCAATCACAGCCATCCAGTGCGGAAGCAAACGCGGCCTGAACGGCCCGGTCAAATAGGGCAATGGCATCTCTTATAGACGGCCGCCAATCACAAGGAAACAATCGTTGGTGCAGGCATACCTTATTGCAATCTAATGAGAGATCAGATTTTTTTTTTTTTTTTTGGAAACACGCATGCTCCTATCGACATCTCCCTTACATTTGCTGTTCTGTCTCTAATATTTTCAACATATATTCATTTACTGCAATATAATGGGTGTATAAAGTTGCGCAGGTGATAAAATTAATTACGAAAACGTGCGCGAATTTGTACACTTAGTGATATAAATTTACAGGAACAGCGCCTAAACATTCGTACACAGAAAAACAATTCTGTACTTTCACAAAAGATTCCTTTAGAAACAAGTTGCCAAGAAATATTTTATAATACTACAAGGAAGATATTATAACTTTGTACAATACACTTTGTACAATGGTTATTTTGGCATATATTAAATACGTTTTTGTATTTGTTTATGTTTACGATAATTGGCACATAATTTTATATTTTAATTGGTGGTTCAATTAAAGAGCATACTTTTTTTAAACCATGGAAAATTGAATCAAATATTTAACAATCTGACTTTATTATATTTTACCGTGCTTGTTAATATGCGCAGTTAGTACTGAAAAGCTATTCAGGGAACAGTTTACACATAACTTAAACTATTGTAACTATTGGAGGTACTGGGACAACACAAAACATAAATGCCCGGGTAAAAATCCGATGTCAGTATTACTGTAGTGATATAGTTGTTATCGTGTAAATGTACATATATTATTTTACATAAACATTCAAGTTCAATTTACAACAAAAAATTACAGTGTAGTAAAAGAAAACTAATATGGCGTGAGAAACAGTGATTTGATGCGTTCTTAAATTGAGTCTTGCAACGGGGAATATTGTTTTAAAATAATTTCTTGGACATCCCCCCCCCCCCAAACAACCATCAAGAATGACCAATAATGATTAATACATAGTAACGCACGGACAAGCCGCAAAAAGCTTATGTCTTCAGCTAATATTATCTTTGAAAGATTTGTGCAATGGGAGTGCATGACTTGATGTAAGCTTTTGGACATACGCCATTGCTAAGCACATGTATGTCTGTAGAAGAAAACTACAAAAAATCCAAAAGACAAAAACATAAATTAAGCAAACAATTGCTGTTGTCAACAGGATATAAACACCACATAATATTCCATAACAGGAATATGGTCAACAAACAAAGAAAAACAAAGAAAAATGGACTAAGAGAACGAAAAAAAACCACGAATGATGACAGCACAAAAATACTGAACCCAAAAAAAATCAGCACAACCGTTGAAACGAGACAAAAACACGACAAAACGAAAAGATGAAACAAACACAATAGTTTTCCAAAACAGAAGAGAACGAAAAAACCCCCACAAATGATGACAGCACAAAAATATTTAACCCAAAAAAATTCAGCACAACAGTTGAAACGAGAAAAAAACACGACAAAACGAAAAGACGAAACAAACACAATAGTTTTCCAAACCAGAAACAAGCGACGTTTCGGGAAATGCTGTCTGCTCCCGTCCTCAGGCAGAGACGCACATGGTACGAAAACACAGGTGCGACTGTTTGTTGACCATATTCCTGTTATGGAATATTATGTGGTGTTTATATCCTGTTGACAACAGCAATTTTTTTGCTTAATTTGTATTTTTGTCTTTTGGTTTTTTTTGTAGTTTTCTTTTACAGACATACATGTGCTTAGCAATGGCGTATGTCCAAAAGCTTACATCAAGTCTTCAGCTAATGATAAAATCTTTACAGCAGTGGCACGTGTGCATGAAATCATTTCAAATAAATATTACCCATAGCAAGAATTACTTAAACGCATTAATGCCCGGTATGGACCCGGTATTCGCTAGTCAATTCGGAAACTTTAACCAGCCAGTTTTGGCTTTTTTTTGTTTTGTTCATGTGACTTATTAATATAATGGTGTTCTGTTCTCAAGGCCGTAGTCAGGTAGGGTCATTACAATGCACCTCATTAACATAAATTACGTATTTATCCCCGTGCGAAGCAAGTGCCACAACTAATGTTTAGTTTTTTTTTTCCATTCCGCCCACGTCACAACAAACAAGCGGTAATAGCAAACAGATTTATCTGACCGCGCGTTTCTGCCACGCCCCCATGCAAATGCACTCGGCGAGGGTCTGGACGACGAAGCGCTCTCAGGACGACAGACGGACGGACAGCGCCGGAAGCGATATCCCCCCCTCCTTTCCAGCTTCCTTCCGGCCGGCGCGGCTCCATGACGTCACGCGCCCAGGGAGGTGGACGTGACGTCACACGCGGAGGTCGTCGCTGGCGAGAGAGCTAGCTCCTTCCTGCAAACATCGGCGCGCCGACTGCGCCGTCCGACTCACTTTCCAACACGTCGATGCGTCAGGATTTCGACCAACTGCTTGAATTATATCGATACCGATTAAATATCGCCCCGAGAATATCGATATTTTTCGATATATCGGTATAATATAAGATACAAACTTTTACCCATGCTAATCGGGTCAAGAACCCCCCCCCCCCCTTTCCCCTTTCCAAAGAGGAGATCCAGTAACAACGAAAACTTTCGTTTACGATTAATGAGTAGGTATGGATCATGTATATCGTTCCCATCAACAACACGAAAGATATTCTGCGTGCGTACGCTCTTACACGAAACACACACCCGTGTTTCGCGCGCAGACGCATAAACGCGCAACGGTCCCCCGATCCTCCCCTCGAGTCGCCGGGAGGGGGAGACCACGGCGGGTCACGTGGATCTTGAAGAGGTAGAGAAAGGGGGAAGGCGGATGTAAAAACGCGGGAAGCGCGCACCAGTATTTTGGAGAGGCAGCCCACGCATGCGCAAATGGGAGGGGAGCAACACCCACACACCACGCAGCGTCACCCCAAGGACGAGCAGCCTGTGTTCCGTCGGAAGCGAGTCGAACATGATAGAAGACAGAGAGAGAGAGAGAAAGAAAGAGAAAAGATATAACGATAAAGAGACGCCATCATGGGAAATCCTTCTAACATGCCCTCATTTAGCTGAGCAGGAAAAAAAAATTATATAATAAATATCATGCGGATGTTAATCACGGCAAATCGTAACACCTCTTGACATTTCCAGCGCGCAGTGCATATGATCTGTCTCGCGAATGTTCTCCCGTCGTTTCTGACAAAAAAAAAAAACACTCGTGGATGATTGATTGGACTAGTTCTGCGGAGAACAAAGTATTTAAAATTCAAAGATATAATATATGGGGAGTGACAGCTTAATAACTCAACACGAAAACGTCATAAATTTAAACTACCTCACGACCTTCGTATTCGTGAGCAGGATAAACAGAAATTTCAAACTGAAACAAAACTTAACGTTTTATTGTCATACCAGTTTTCTTTAGTCAGTACCAGTAGTACCCATCAACCAAATTTCACTAGCACAGCAACTCAAAATGATGTATGATTGTTTAAGAAACCTAACAACATGAAGTTGTACGCGGACCATACATAGATACTACTTTTGACATGTGTCAAATTTGAGTCAATTTACACGTGACAGAATATATATAGCAGGTAAAACGACGCACAAGGATATACTTGAAAGCCTGGAGATCGTTTCTATTCTAGAGCAAGGGCAGTAAATATCAGTCCAAACTCATAATATTTGTAAATAAAAATCTAATACCATACTCTTGTTTGATGGTATGTAGTTTCGGGCCTGCTAGGCTTTCAAAGTACAATAGATTTAGGTGGCTGAGTTCGGCTTCACATAACAAGCAATGCACGGGGCGCATTCGAAATGTTGAATGCCGGGAAGGGAGGGGGGAGGGAGGATACGTGGGATAAATCCCCCCCCCCCCCCCCCCAAGTTATGAAAATGTTTTCAAAATATCAGTGAAGACAGTAAGTATATTACTGTGCGAGAAACCATGTCACCCACGGCTATTACTGTACGCCCATATTCCAGTGTTATAGCGCCAATATACGTGTTTTTAACACACGAGTTCCAATCTTAATTTTTTTTTCTTCTGTTTTTGTTTTCAGAATCCCACATTCACAAAAAAACACAGTCGTTCGAAAAAAAAAAAAACGCAAGTCGCAAGACATCACCAACCTTATGCCCGTTTCACAATGTCACAGAAACGTTAAAACGGATCACGAATCCGAATACGTTTCCCTATCCGTCTTCAGCCTCCACAATGCACGGAAACGTTGCAAATTACAACCTATGAGATTGAATTCCACGATTACGAAAAATTATTTATTAAAAAAATTGCAATATGAGAACATGACCTGGTGAATACCTTCATATTTAATAAAAATAAACCACAAAGTAATTATAGAAATATATATTATTTTACTTAACAATTTTTAACGTAGTTAAAACATAAACAAGCACGGCTACAAGGCGGCCAAATTATGCTTCTATTGTTCCCACTTAATAACGTAAACTGAAGAGCTGAGCACTGCCGAGCTAATCAGTACGGGTCCGTGCCATTGTAGATACTTCGGCTGTGTTCCAAATAGGTAAACATGCGTGCTCACGTACTCGCTCTCGGAAGTGACGTCACGAGAGTGTTGTTCCATATAGTCGAGTGCGAGCACGAGAACGAGTGTGCATATCGAGTGCGTTTTAATGCATGCTCGTTGCGTACTCTCGTAACCATTGCTTGTTTACGTTTACGTCTGGACTATTGATCTAAAACAAAGGCAAATGAACAATGCACGTTTCATTGTAAGTACCTGTTCGTAATTAAACAACACGCGATGTCTTCATGTGATCTGTAAGACTTGGAACAAATATGCAACAAAGATGAACAAGTATGATACCGGTAATAGCACGGAAATTGACCCGGAGGTACAGGTTAGGATAGTTAATTTTAACATGATGAAACATAAACATATACATACATGCATTTAGGTGATGGATAAACCAACGTACATGTCTAAATGAAGCTGTTAGCATTGTACATTGTTGTAGGAAGCCTCATACACATGGGTGTGTTTACTTTGGAGTATGGTTGTGTTCCAAATGGCGAGCACGCATGGAGCATGCACTTTGCACGCAAGGAATTGTGGGTGTGAGTATGAGCACGAGTGCAAGTGCGAGTGCAAGTGCGAGTGCGGATTATTTGGAACACAGCCTTCGTTCCGTGAGATTCGTCTCTGTTTGCGTGATCCGTCTACGTTTCCACGTCATTGTAGAACGGGAAGCAATTTTTTCACAGTTTCACAGACGAGAGAGCCAAAAATCCGAAGTTCCCCGAAATTTATGCTTGCTTCCCCCCCCCCCCCCCAGGATCTTTAATGTAGCTATCCTAACCAATCAACCGTCCACAATGTTTTAAATAATGTAGCTAACCTAACCTAATTGACCATTCGTATCATTTCAACAACATCAACACATTTACAATGAACCAAAAAAAAAAAAAAAAAAAAACAACCGAAGATGCACGATCGGACGTTTGGCTCTCTCGTCTGTGAAAAGAAGGTTTCCCTTGTAGAAAGGTCTCACAAGTGGAAAAAAGAAAACTTCAGAAACATATTTTCTTTCTCTGGCTCCTTTTGACTAAGTAAGAAAAGTTATAACTGATTACAAGCGAAAATCGTAGCATTCTGGACACACTATTATTGTACAAGGCGGCAACCGTAACACGAAAATAAATAATTTAAGGTATTGAAAATGAAAAAAAGAATATCGCCTGTCATATCAATCTCGCATGTATGCCAAACGTTTTGTAACGCATTGCCGGTCAACATTTTATGTTGCGTTACTGCGTCTAGCGTAGTTTATGAACGAGTTCCTAGTATACTGCGTACGTATCACGAATTTAGCATTTAGCGCTTCTTATTTAGTTAAAATAAATAACAACGCTAACAAAACATAGCTATAAATTACCCACGGAAGAAAATTGCATAAAAACAAATCCACCGCATACAACACTGCACCCCAAGATCAATACATGTGCTGCGCTCTACCTTCAAACTTACGAATGAGAAGAACGTTCGCTTACGGCTGCCATCTACTCGGGTACTAGTGAACTAAGCAGCGCTTCCGCGTACAAAAAAAACTTACTTGCAGACAACATGATATTGACTGCATGATAAATTTAGTTAACAACTAAATATATACACCTATTATTAAATAAACTATTTTCATCATAAAAACAATAGAAATTATTAATATTAGCCATAACGTCTAACATGCCTCTTTAGCTCAGTGGTAGAGCACTGGTCTCGTAAACCAGGGGTCGTGAGTTCAAACCTCACAGGAGGCAAGAACTGTTTTGTATAATTTGAAATTCAAATCACTTAAAAAGTAAAGAAATAAACTTCCCGCAGTATTTGAAACTGTTTTCACGAGTGTGAAAATAATTGTTTTTATTCGTGTAAATTGTAAAATAACATTTCTTATTCAGTGTGTCTCACATAATCAAATTTCTTTTAAATCAATAACATTATATTTGAATTTAAATGGAGTAAAAAAACTGTATACAACAAAGCACTTTGCCTATAACTTTAATCAGCTACAGCAATCAGGGGCATGCCTGGGGGGGGGGGGGGGGAGGGGGAGGGGGAGGGGGAGGGGGAGGGGGAGGGGGAGGGGGAGGGGGAGGGTAGGGGTAGGGGTAGGGGTAGGGGTAGGGGTAGGGGGAGGGGGAGGGGGGAGGGGGAGGGGGAGGGGGAGGGGGGCGAGCGGGACCGGACCCCCCCCCCCAAGGCTAAAAATATTTTAATATTAAATTCATAAAATGAAAAAAAAAATATTTAGTATGATATTAAAATAAATTCAATGACACAAGCATAAATGTTTAATTAAACAGTATTTTTAGATAGCCTAAATCAGCAATATTGAATACGTATTTTTCACAATTTTCCCGGGGGAGGACGAGGACCCCCGGACCCCCCGCCTAGCTGGGGGGGTATTCCTATCTTGTTTTTTATTTAACGTATTTTGGCTGTAAATTATTTACTGATTTATTTATTTAAAATTTTGGCAACAGAAGACCTAAATAAAATATTTTCAAGATGTATATATATTTAGCTTGATATTAACAGCCTCAAAAACATAGGAAAGGAAATAACTGATTATTTCACGCGGGAGACTGCATAAGACGTAAAATCACAACTGCATTTAGCCGAGCCATGAATTAAATAACTATTTCTGCAGGTGTTGCCAACTATGGCTAATATTTTAGAAATTCAAAATGGCGAGGATTTTTTTTCTTAAGACAGAAATAAAATAAAATGAATACGTGTTCATGCATTACTTTAATAAACAATACAGACTTAGCATTGTTTCTCAGAATACCCCATACAAAACATTGTCGTCACTGCATCATCGTGTTTATAAACTACGCAAGCAACTCTACAACCCTACAGTAGAAAACAAATGTTCCTCCTGTCCCCCTCCACCATACACCCCCTGGTTCTTCTGGTATTAATTTTTTTTTTCTTCACGAAAACGTGTCATGTTCTTTATAGTTTGATTTAAATGCGTCATCAGCTTTCTCTGTGAAAACGTAATGCGAGTGATAAGAATCAAATCGAAGCCTTCTACACACTTGAAATCTGCATTCCTAAAATTTTTTGGAACACTTCAAACGTGAAAGACTGAAACGCAAGACGTTTATGTTGCCCGATGCACGAGTAGTTTTTTTTCTTTGCGTCTTGCGTATTTTATAAACGAGAATTTGAAAACATAGATTTTAAATTTTTTGCGTCTAACATTTTTTGCTTTCTTGCGTAGTTTATACACCCGGCCTAAGAGTTACCGGGAGTTCCGTGATTTAGTATCCATGAATAAACGACCATAGAATGAATCAGCACCTTCAAGTGACAATGTGATTAAAAGTGCGTATTTACAGGATGTCTACAAATATTTGCTGAACTAATTCACGACTTTTCCAGGACACTTAAGAAAGTCATCTACAACTTTTTTTATGTAACATTAAACAAACAAAATTATACATAAGTAAAGGTAACATGAAATAGTTCTACTATTTCATGTTATTCATATTTATATTACTATTTATACTATTACGTTTCGATTTTTTTTCTTAAAGTTAGAAAGCTAAAACGTTTTCAGAGATAATTTCCACATTAATTCTGTGGACAGTCGATTACGATAAAATGGAAGCAAGTCTCCAAACAACAAAATACACAAGTTAGCAAATGACTGCAGGAAATTACAGTTGCGTAACTTCCAGAACCAAAACTGTTTATTTCCGAAATTTCTCGTGACTTTCGTGGCCAGTACTCTAGTTTCCTTACTTTTCCGTGACTTGCGTGACATCTTAGACGTTTTGCAACAGAGCGAAGACGCTAAACCAAAAAAAACACTTCAGGTGATATTCTTAGAAACAGAAAGTTATTCATACACAAATAAAAAAAAAAAATCCTCTACAAGATCTCAATATCTCAGTAAACTTTATTCGTGGACCTCCATTCATTCCGTTACAGCACTTATCACCTTCCACTGTGAACACGTAGGTCCCTTCGGGAAAAAGGAGGGGGGGGGGGGGGGGGAATCCCCAAGGTCTGGGCATTAGATGATCGAAAAAAAAGGGGGGGGGGGGAGAGTTAGAAGCGGTTGAGTTGGATTTTTTTTTTTAATGTTGGGTTTACCCTGAAAGGACGTAAATTACAAGTCCATTGTTAATAGAATTAATAGGAAACCTCGCAATTTATGCGATATGAGCAGATTACATTTTTACAGTTATGGCCACGGTAACATTAGGCCAGTATTCCAAGACATAAAAATAAGGTTTTAGGTGTTGAATATGCTACACATATTCCCAAACCGTTTTCGTAGTGCACGACAGGACACGGTCAGGCCCTCATTTTTGGGGAACGGATTTCTGTGTCCTACCCGTGACCTATCTGTTGCCCAAATTCCGCGCAAAATTTCTGGCGCCATTAACCCGTCTATATTAAATTTATTGAACATCGGGGGACGTATAAAATGTATTGGTGCGCAAAAAAAAAAAAAACAACTAAAAGGTAGCGAAACTATTCTGGAACACATTTTGTACACTTTCATGATCATAACAAGAAATAATTGCAACTTAAAAAAAGTACTTGAGAAAATCAGAAAGGTTCTATTTTTGTCCATAGGATTTTTTTGCTGTAATAATTGTATCGATGGTTGCGAAACGTCCGCTAAAATACGCTGGAACCAGTTCACAGCCTCGCGCAGGGCATCGTTTATTTAAAACGCGGTTGACGATTTATTTTCTTACTGGGATTCGGTTTGGACACGTTCTGGAACGTTGGCCAGTGAATCAGGGTTAACGGTCGCATCACGACAAGGCAGCGCTCATTCGCTATCTCACCCCTAACGTCTTGGAATACCGGTCCTTAAATAGTCTTTAGATTATTATTGTCATTTTATAACTGTTGGGTGCGTAGTAGAGCTGTAGCAAACAGTATGTATTCGGTACTGAGTAACGGGTGCGACATCTAGTACCGAGTAACGAAACGTTACACACGGCTGGATTTCGTAAGTTTTACGCATGCGCGCGCATATTCGATGAATTTACGTTACAAAGAACGATGTTTGTTTATTAAGTAAAGTATAATTTAGAAATTCGTCGTCCAAGTTTTTTACTGTTTATAAGAAAGTATTTTTTATAAATTAGAAATATGTATGTTTTTGTTTTTTATTATCGCGTATTTTCACGTTTTTTTTTGTTTTATCTTAAAAGAAATAATATAATAAAACCGCTCTAATGAGATTTAATTGTTTCTTGGCTAACAAAAACTGGTAATTATCAAATATAGTTAATTGTTTATATTCTATTTATTATTATTTACGCGACGTCATACTGTACGCGTACGCAATACGACTCGATTCGTTGCTGCAACATAACATAGCATGTTATACGGTATCAGAAGTAACGAGTAACGTAACGATACGATAGTAACGAGTACTAATTGTTATAGTAACGAATACATACGGGTACGCTTTTTTTCATTACTTTCACACCTCTAGTGCGTAGGTGCGTAGGTTCTTCCAACAATTGCGCGGCGTTCGTAACCCGTTTTGCATTGCAGCTTATCGGCGCTTTGGGCGGCAGAAACAATGCCTCGGTGGTGGTGGCGGGAGGTAGGGAGGGAGGGAGGGAGGGAGGGAGGGAGGGAGGGAGGTAGAGGAGAGGGGAGGCAGGCCGCAGCTGCCGCGACGTACCGAGACACAAGAGTCCCGGCGCAGCATCCGCCGGGAAGGCGCGCACAAAGACGTGAGCCAAGGAAGGCGTCTTCATCCGCCGTCACCAGCGGGGTGGGGGGGACAGCTGGGCGAGGGGTCCCCGCGTCTGAAAAGAGCGCGCGCGCACACACACACACGTCACACGTTCCTCGCGCGCGCGCGGACACGTGCAGCGCCACAATGGCGCAACGAAGGCGACCCCTCCTTACCGAGTGGCCCAGGAGGGCCGGAGACCGCACAAAAAAAAAAAAAAAAAAAAAAGAGGAGGAAATCTTTTTTCCATCCCCCCTCTGCCCTAGGGGCGCATCTAAGATTAGCGGACAATGCACCGCACCGTTTCCTTGCCCCCCTTTCTTACTGCCTGCTCTGCGCAATCAGCTGTGAAGAAAGAAGGCATAAACACGAAGGAACAGCGGGGGGAAGGAAGGGGCCCGGACAATGGGGCAGCATGCTGACGAGAATCTCGCCTGCCTCCTCCTCCCAAGGACAGCCTGCCGGGTTGCGCTACAATGGGCGCAAGACTCCCGCGGAAGTTAACGAACGAGCAGGAGGAGGGCGTAAAAAGGCGGGAAGGGGGGTGGAAAGATAAAAATTCGCGGGAAAACGTGGCTTCCACGAGGTCAGTTCTTACGTGTAAGCTTCAGGAGCTGAGTGGCAGCTGGGTGGTGATGAAGGCTCTGTTCCCAACACCACCAGGAGCTCATAACCAAAAATGCCAGATGCGGGTACAAAACCTAATGCGGATCTCGTATAAACAACGCATGGTAGAAACTTTTATGCCCAACTTATAGTCCAGAGTTGAGATAGAGGAGTTGGTCATGGCATCATATCGCTGCCATGGATGGCCAATCCCCCCCCCCCCCCGATTAAGGCACACTTTGCATGATACCCCGTCCTGCACGGTTTAAACTCAGTCTGATAAGGCGTACAGGCTTCAGCCTGAGATGCCCCTAACCCGAACCCCTAGCAACCCAATACACTTAAATCAAGTTAGATTGGGAAAAATATAAAATAAAAAATCAGGTCAGTTGCCGGTCTAGGAAGAAGGAAGAAACAGAAGACCACCAGTTACGCATGATGAGTCATGAGAGACTTACTTTCATTGACCCCGAGTCAAACGTTCGAATAATCCGCGTTCGTTCATCTTCACATTTTTTTTTCTGTTGTAAAAGTATAAGGAAGGTTATCTCAAATTAAATAAAATTCTCGCAAAAAGTAGTTCTTTATTTTTATTCCGGAAGGGTATGTTTTCGACGGTCTGTGTGATCGGTAGTAAGATCAAAGGTTGGTTGTGTTAGGTCAGTGACATACAAAAAAAACTCTAAAAATCGTGAAAATGTGCGAACTATCGCACAAGGGTAGTTTTTTTTTTTTTTTTTTCCATATTACAATCGCGAAGTTGCACGAGCAAGTAAAGAACATCGGATATGTTCGGGACATATCGGGGGTCAATGCTCATCTGCGGGAAGAGACAATCGAATGAATTAATTAATAAATATCTTCATCCATTCGACCATACAATTGTAATCACACAATGGACACGATAAAAATTTACAGAAAAAAGGGGTAAAAAAGTAATAGATACAAATATACATAATTTATAAAGAGAAAAAAATATAATATACATAGGGGTTAAACAGTAATACAGATCAGATATTGTTCAAGACACATGCTAATTGCTTAATGTAAGAAACATTAAAATAGTATTGAAAAGGGAGAAAAGAAACGTGGTTTTAATTAACAAGATTATGTGGTGTTACGATGTTTCATATTTACACGATAGTGTACTAGAACATTCACCAAAAAATTTCTATTTGGCAAATAAGCCTGCATTTTTTTTTTCCTCTCCGCGAAGCAAACGTGTCCTGAACACACAAACCGAAACCTCGACAGAGACGAAAGACGGTAGACAAGTCAGGCCATAGTGTCCTCTGACGGCAGCGAGTGGGCCAAGTGTCACAAAAAAAACTAAAAAGCCCGCAAGGGGCTTAAAGATTTTCCTCTCTTGTCTCGGTACCAAAAGGCAAGTCCGTGCGTGGGGTAATTTATGCTTCAACCCGTAGAGCAGACCCGGAAGAAAAAAATTTACGCTCTTACCAAGTTTGATTACGAAGGGAAGGGAACACCCGAAAGCCCTCCTAGAAATACACAAAGCAAAAACTACCATATTGGCAAAAAAAAAAAAAAAAAAAAGGACTCTCTTCCCCCAAAAAAATTGTTCACCTGCCGGTCAGTAAGTATGTGGGTGACATCACACTGCGACAGCTATAAGGTGGCTGGCGGGGGTGGGGGGAGGATACAGGGAGGGTGAATACACTCGAGCATATACAGCTGAAACGCTGGGGAAGGGGAGTATCAGGAGGGAAGGGAAAAAAAAAACCCCAGTTACAAAGACCAAGCTCGGCGCACTGCTACGGAGGCAGGGGTGGCGGCACACAAAGAGGGCGCACGTACTCCGAAGACTTCCCACTGCAGGCAGCTGAAGAAGTTTCCAAGGAGGCGAAGGTGTAACGGCTGCGTCGCGTTACAAGAGTTTGACCGGCTGATGGAGAGGGAGAGGAGAGGGGGGAGAGCGGACGTTGGACTGCGCCAGCTGGCTCGAGCGGGGTTGTCTCGCTGGAAGGTGGTAACCGTCCCGCACACATGTCGACGTCGCACCACGTCCGTCGTCGAAGCACGCGAGGGCCCGTTGCCTTAAGGGGATTGGTGCACCAGCATCGTATTAAAAAAAACAATATATTTGTTAATGATTCAGCTTCTAGAGAAGATTTGAACCATTCTGGTGTAAAATTATTTTTTTTATTTTTTTATTTTAATTAAGTTATTGCTGATTTTCGGGAATTTATTTAATTCAAGCTTTATTAATAAACTATAAAGAATTCAGTGGTAAAACTTTCGCAGATAAATTTTCAGACACGGGAGATATGACTGTGACCATTATTTTATCTGTAATCATTATTAATTTAACGTATTTACAATTTGAATTTTAATAAATGAGCTGCTACGAAATTGCGTGATATTCATTTGCGAATTTAATAACATTCGCGTTTTCATTTGTAATTCAAACGCCAATATATCTGTCGGCTGAATGATTGACTTTATTTTAGTCTTTAGCTTATTGCAGTCGGACCTAAAGTAAAAACGTAACTGTAGAAGTTTGAGCAGCGTGCAAGCTCGGATACGAGAAATTATGGAGCGCGCTGGACAGTAGTGACACCTTGCGACAGTTTCCCGAACTGTTTGCAGCCAGTGTTTTCTCTCGTTCCCACCCTGCCTCAGCTGTCTGCTGTTTACGAAGGGGAGACGAGATTTCGCGCGAAACTGATATGAAGGTCAACGTACTCATTTTCAGTAGATAAGAGAACGTGTTTGGTCTAGCTCGGCGTATAATTGAATGGTTATTCTCTGTTATTATTTAGCACAGTGATTTAGCTAGATGTTTTTTGTTGTAAGCGTGAGATTTATTCAGGAATAAAATGCCGAAGAAACCTCCACCAAGCATAGTACACAAAAGAACAAAACTATCGAAAGCCATTAGAGCGCTTAGAAAAAAGAATAAAGAAAGATAAGAGATTATTTTATTATAGCTTTTTTACCATACATTTATTTTTCAGAGTTGCGTATGTACAACGCGATGGACGCGATGCGACAACATAAAGATGTGTAAAATTGTAAACATGCTTTTTTTTTTCCAGCAATGCGTGAACCATTCATAAACTATACTCAACATGTATCCGTATGATTACGTTTGAATTTTTTTTATGACAGGCATCAATGTTAACAAGTTTATTAAGCCACAATATACTTTTTTTCAGAAAAATAAGTGTAGCAGAAAACACTCAACATAGTCTCACACAAAATCAGTTTACATGAATGCAGTTTTAAGAAGTAAGCTACGTAAATAATAGTTAAACATTATTTAATATATGCTGGTAACGTTTCCAAAGTATCAGCTTCGCCTTCATTCACGAACAATATTCGTGGCCTTATTTATTTATTTTGCTGGCGTTTCGTTGGTGACTGTTAGGACTGCAAAATTAGTAAACATTTTTCACCCTATCCTGAGTTAAATCTAAGTGTGCGCGGTTAGATGAGGACCAGATGTGTATCATGCTTACGCCTTTACACTCTACTCAGGGGTGCCCACAAGGGGGGGGTAACGACGCAGACTGCGTCATTAATATTTCAGGGGGGGGGGGGGGGGGTTAAAAGACGAGAAAAATGTATATATTATTTACATAATTATAGCTTCTAATGTGAAAATACGATTCTGGTGCTTTGATAAATGGATCTTGTAAATCAAATTGGCAACCCCGCACTTTCCTCAAAAAAAGCAGTTTGGCATCTGTCGGTTCAGGATGGAAATATTACCTGATATTACCAAAACTATTATTAGAAAATCAGTTTTAATTAATGCAAAATGTGATAAAATATAATACTAAAAAAGTATAATATTATAAAATAATTGAGTAAATCATTTAGAAAATGGCATAAAAAAATTCGGGGGGGGGGGGCATAATTAGTTTGGGGGGGGGGGGAGTCATAGTGTTTGGGGGGGGGGGGGGGAGAGGTGGGCACCTCTGCTCTACTCATGCGGGTATTAACCATGCGCGTAAGGGCGTGTTGTTAATGACCTGTACGATAGTCAATCCTCTACGGACTCGAAAAATGTCACCTGCTCATTGGCTACTTGACTTGTGACAACTGTTTGTTATAATGCCTGTGATTCATCGTTGATTTTGTTGAGGAGTTTTCAGGGATTCAGAGCCTCCCATTTAACTGTGGCCGAATTGAAGAAGCAGTACAAATGTTACATGCCACGCTTGAATTCATAGCGAATGGAAACCACAAATATTTACTGATGTAGTGGTTGGTAAAAAAAAATATTCGTATCGCGTCCATCGCTTCGCGCCATGGTGGCTCCTATATTATATGGATTTACAAAATATAACGATTCACTTACGACACTTAAGATAAGGTGTGTAGGATTTTAAGAATTCACTTGAATTAATATTTAAGAACATATTTCAGGATAACTTGTGAAGACGCTCGTACAGACGGCACCGGTTGTGATGACTCATTGTTAGGGACACCTGTATTTCGAGAATACATTTCGTGTCAAGGTATTTCACAAAATACTGTAGCTTTTCTCCTGTGGTTATTGGCTGAGAGCGGTGAGAGGTGTCGTCCCGCTCTTGACGAGGCCAATGAGAATGTGGTCACAGTACTGCTGCACCCTCACAATTTGCCTTTCCTCTTATAAAAAGCTACAGTATTTTGTGAAATACCTTGACACGAAATGTATTCGCGAAATACAGGTGTCCCTACTCATTGTTACCAGAGCAGGGGCCATCTCGTGTACACGAAGTGGCATGCGAAACCTCAACACAACTCGAAAATCAGTGAGTGTTACATTGAAATGTGTCCGCTACAAATGTTCAGGAATTATAATTTTGAAATCGAGTAGAAATATTCCTGCAATTAGCATTAGGTATATTTTAATAGACATTGAAAGCGAATCATTAAGTAGCTTCAAAATCCAAATACCGGAATACAGATAGTCTGTAACAATACAGACCTCACCGACTAGATATGGTCCAGATTGTTAATACTAACACATTTGAAAAAAAACTGACTAGTTAATGAATATGTTGAAATTTTGTAAACCTGTTACTTAAGATGATTGGTGATGTAATAATGTCTCTTGGAAACTACATAAGATTTTAACTGCTTTTATTTCTCCATAAATTCGCAAATCACCATGGCGGCCAATTTACGATCACGATTTAGTTCTTAAATTTTAAATTAGTTTATTTGTTGAGAGCCTGGTACAATGTATCTGACCACTAAAGCGATCCGAGCCGCGTAGTGTATACTACTGCGAGGTTGCAGAAGTAGGCTCGGGTCGGGACGAATTTCGCTGTGAAGAAACAAAGGTTTTTAATACATAGAAAATTATCCCAAAGCCGAAATTTGTACAGTAGTATAATGAACATTTCTTAGTAACACGTCAAAAGTGTAAGTACTGCCGCAAACCTTGTGTGTCACACCGAAAACGAGTAGTTAATTCCAAAATTAAATTTTTTTGCAACGATCCACAATAATGGATATTGCAAATGCAGTTTATGGAATAGACCTCAGTATGGAACCCAAAATAATCTAGAAACATTGCCCTATCTGAGGATAGTGATAAAAAGCACAAAGTTTAACATGTTTCTATAAAATAGACCTTTTAAATCATTAAAGTTAACGAATTCACTTTCATTCAATTTTAAGGAAATATAAATACATCTTACATAAACTTAAAGAGCCCAACGTGGAAATCGCTTAAAGTAATCGTTGTTGCATATTTATTCATCTTTAAATTGGTATATTTTTTAAGTGTCTCATACAATTAGTCTGACCACTAAAGCGATCCGAGCCGCGTAGTGTATACTACTGCGAGGTTGTCGAAGTAGGTTCGGGTCGAGACGAATTTCGCTGTTAAGAAACAAAAATTTTTAATACATGGAAAATTATCCCAAAGAAAAATTTTTTTACAGTAGTAGAATGAACATTTCTTAGTAACACGTCAAAAGTTTACCGATGAAACCTTGTGATCACACCAATAAATGAGCAGTTGAGTCCTTAATGATAATTTCTACAATGATCCACAAAAATGTTTCGTAAATTTAATAACTTTAATACTTTTTTAAGTCGGTTCTCATTATGGCACCAAAGTTATATAAAATAATGTCCTACATGGTAACTGTGATAAACACCTCAAAGTTAAAACGTCCTATTATTAAATTGGTAATTTTAATTGTTAAAAGGTAAGAAATAAATATATTTTTTTATAGAAATTTGACTACATGTTACATAAATATGTTGAGCGTAACGTCAAAATCACTTCATAAATATTGTCTGTGTGTTTTTTTTAAGGTTTAAATGTGTATATTTTGAGTGTCTGGTACAATAGTCTGACCACTGATGTATTTCAAGCTGCGTAGTGTGTGGTGCAGCAGTGTTAAAGTCGCTCGTGCTGGGACGTTTTTTGCTCCAGAAAACTAAGGTTTTCAATGTATGGTAATTCCAGACTGAATTTTACTCTGAAAGAATAAAAGTTTCCTAACTGCAAGTGATTTTTGCTGCAAACGTAGATAAAAATCTTCCAGGATGCAATTTGCTTAGGTAAAAATGTTAGTATGATCGACTCTTTAATTTCTAAATTATAAATAAATAACAACAATAGAACTTCCCGGAAAGTTGTGATAAACTGACGATATTGCGCGAGTAGCAGACCCGTACGTGACTACAGAGAAAGGCTATTTTCCTTGACCGTTAGGATTTCTGGGACGAACACCCTCTCACAGCTGGGGTCATAAAATACGGTCAAACTCTTGCAAAAACATCCACCAACGCTCTTTGCCACTAGCAATTCAACGAAGTAAGCTAGGCGCAGCACTCCAATGAATTAACTTAGAAAAAAAATTACTAAATATGTAATTCTATCAATACATTTTACAACACAACTTATGTATTATTTATTTTCTGGAAAAAAATAATATTATCATCCGAATTATGTTATAAAAGTGACAAAACTCAACAAGCACATTAACGGTGTATCGTTTTCTTCAATTGTTATATAGTAAAATAATTTCATACAATTAAATATATATATATATATTATAATATAGGCTACATTAAAATTTTGCACAGTTCTGATCTAAAATAATATAATGTATTAGAAATAAAAAATAATTTTTAATAATAAAATTTTTGTAACAAAATACGAACACACATATATAAAATCAGAGGTCCTCTAGAATTTTGATTTACAAGTTCCAAGCAGAAATTGTTTATTGTTAATTTTATTGTATCAAAAATCATTCATATATAAAAAAATAATATGTATATCTCAATAGATGTAACATGAATACACCCTATCATATGCATTAAATATATTTTAAGTAATCCTTAAATAAGACCAAGTTTATTGAGTGTCGCAGTACGCAGCGTGTTTCAAAGCCCGCCGGCCGTGAAAGATCAGTACGGCCGCAGTACACTGCAACGCTCGGGCAGCTTTAATGAGGCAACTAAATATGCTAGACTCTTTATAAATATACTATATTAAAGCTAAAAGTATAATTAAAAACATGTATTTAGACATTTTTTCGCATTGGGCTCTTCAAATCGGTGTAAATCGTATTTTTATCTGGGTGGCAAAGATAAAAAAAAAATGTCGTGAATTAATCGCTTTATATCATATATACTAAAAATTTAAGTTTTTTCTAACATTAATGGGTGTATTAAAGTTTCTAGATTATTTTGGTAAGTTTATGGACAGTCTAAATTAAAAACTGTATAAATGGGTAGCATTTTAATGGACTGATGCAAGTTGCTGTCACCTAGGACTTAAATGCAAATTTTCGGTGATAACGCACAAGGTCTACAGTGGTAAACTTTCGGTATGTTATTAAGCATAGTCAACTCTACCACAGTACAAAAATTCAGCTTTGGACAAATTGTTCACAGGTTGTCTTGGTTTCCTGGAGTAACACGAAAGTCTACGCGGGGAAGGGCGGCTACCTGATCCGAGAATGAAGGATAAGGCGAGATGGGAAGCGATAAGAGCTGGTTGGGTGTCCGTGTTGGAGAGAGAGATAGAGAGAGAAAGGCGATATTGTGTAAGACCTTCGAAAGATTCCCGCTAGATGGCAGGCCTCAGAGCTGCAACATTCGACAACCTCCCCTCACAGAAGCTCTCTCGCCACTAACCTGCCAAATCTCACCCGCTAGCTTATATACGTGCTGGCTGGCCATACAGTAGTAATAAACAAGCATTTATGAAACGCTTAAGCTCATTTCCAACAAATTCTGACGAATGACTGTTTTTTGTCCTGCACCAATCCCCTTAAGGCCCCCGCCTACCCGGGCACACACACACACACGGTGCGCAGAGCTTCAGGAAAAAACAAAAAAAAAAAAAACAACGCGATTTCAAAACTACTCGAGATATCCGAGCAGGGTCTGCTTACGAAATGCATTTTAAGAGTTCGCTGACGGCCGAGAAGTACTTTTGATTTCGGATTAAGTTTTTAAACTGTAATTTCAGAAGAGTTAAAATCGCTAAAACGCGTGTTTTCAGAGTAATTTTTTAGACGCAAAACAACCGGTACAGATTCTTGAAAGCACGTAACGGGACTTGGGTAACACATTTATCTTAATTTATTCACCACATCATTTAACGGTCACCGCTCAAATTTCACAGTTATCAATTGACGACGAGAAGAACTGCGCGCCAGTTCTGAGCCTTGCGCTTAGAGGGTATACCGCGCTAGAAAAATACCAGCGAGCGTCGCGCTTATCATCCCGCCTCACTAACACACATACACTCCTTGAAGCTTTCGCTTCTAATACTTCGGTTTATTTTCCTTCAGCACACGACTGTGCCACAGACGTTACGATAAATACTTTAATTATTATTTTAATTTTACCATCCCGGAGTTTTCAATGATTTCTGCGGTGTTTTGTTGTGGTGCTTTTCCGCAAACAGGCGCCACTCTGGTGGGAGGGAGCGGTTGTCGGATCCCGTGGTTCCTTCTGCACGTGTGCCCAGGGAGGCGGTGAAGAAGGGGTGGGGAAGGGTCGCGGAGGAATACCGTCGGAACAATGGCGCGGGCAGCGGCGCGCGCGGCAAGTAATTACCCGGGGCCGGAGGACAAGGCACGGCCAAGGTCTCCTCCGGATGCGAGGCGAGTCCTCGCTTTACAATTCCCGTCGAGGGACGCCTCGGGACCGGGCTTCTCGGACGGGCTCCCGGAATACTGAACACCCGGGCCAGCTCCTCTCTTTCACCGAGAGCACAGAGTGTGCAGTAACTCCAACACCCGGGCCAGCTCCTCTCTTTCACCGAGAGCACAGAGTGTGCCGTAACTCCAACACCCGGGCGAGCTCCTCTCTTTCACCGAGAGCACAGAGTGTGCCGTAACTCCAACACCCGGGCCAGCTCCTCTCTTTCACCGAGAGCACAGAGTGTGCCGTAACTCCAACACCCGTGCGAGCTCCTCTCTTTCACCGAGAGCACAGAGTGTGCCGTAACTCCAACACCCGGGCGAGCTCCTCTCTTTCACCGAGAGCACAGAGTGTGCCGTAACTCCAACACCCGGGCCAGCTCCTCTCTTTCACCGAGAGCACAGAGTGTGCCGTAACTCCAACACCCGGGCGAGCTTCCTCTCTTCGCCGAGAGCACAGTGTGTGCCGTAACTCCAACACCCGGGCCAGCTCCTCTCTTTCACCGAGAGCACAGAGTGTGCCGTAACTCCAACACCCGGGCCAGCTCCTCTCTTTCACCGAGAGCACAGAGTGTGCCGTAACTCCAACACCCGGGCCAGCAACTCTCTTTCACCGAGAGCACAGAGTGTGCCGTAACTCCAACACCCGGGCGAGCTCCTCTCTTTCACCGAGAGCACAGTGTGTGCCGTAACTCCAACACCCGGGCCAGCTACTCTCTTTCACCGAGAGCACAGAGTGTGCCGTAACTCCAACACCCGGGCAAGCTTCCTCTCTTCACCGAGAGCACAGTATGTGCCGTAACTCCAACACCCGGGCCAGCTACTCTCTTTCACCGAGAGCACAGAGTGTGCCGTAACTCCAACACCCGGGCAAGCTCCTCTCTTTCACCGAGAGCACAGTGTGTGCCGTAACTCCAACACCCGGGCCAGCTACTCTCTTTCACCGAGAGCACAGAGTGTGCCGTAACTCCAACACCCGGGCGAGCTTCCTCTCTTCGCCGAGAGCACAGTGTGTGCCGTAACTCCAACACCCGGGCCAGCTCCTCTCTTTCACCGAGAGCACAGAGTGTGCCGTAACTCCAACACCCGGGCCAGCTCCTCTCTTTCACCGAGAGCACAGAGTGTGCCGTAACTCCAACACCCGGGCCAGCTCCTCTCTTTCACCGAGAGCACAGAGTGTGCCGTAACTCCAACACCCGGGCCAGCTACTCTCTTTCACCGAGAGCACAGAGTGTGCCGTAACTCCAACACCCGGGCGAGCTCCTCTCTTTCACCGAGAGCACAGAGTGTGCCGTAACTCCAACACCCGGGCGAGCTCCTCTCTTTCACCGAGAGCACAGAGTGTGCCGTAACTCCAACACCCGGGCCAGCTCCTCTCTTTCACCGAGAGCACAGAGTGTGCCGTAACTCCAACACCCGGGCGAGCTTCCTCTCTTCGCCGAGAGCACAGTGTGTGCCGTAACTCCAACACCCGGGCCAGCTCCTCTCTTTCACCGAGAGCACAGAGTGTGCCGTAACTCCAACACCCGGGCCAGCTCCTCTCTTTCACCGAGAGCACAGAGTGTGCCGTAACTCCAACACCCGGGCCAGCTCCTCTCTTTCACCGAGAGCACAGTGTGTGCCGTAACTCCAACACCCGGGCGAGCTCCTCTCTTTCACCGAGAGCACAGAGTGTGCCGTAACTCCAACACCCGGGCGAGCTCCTCTCTTTCACCGAGAGCACAGAGTGTGCCGTAACTCCAACACCCGGGCGAGCTCCTCTCTTTCACCGAGAGCACAGAGTGTGCCGTAACTCCAACACCCGGGCCAGCTCCTCTCTTTCACCGAGAGCACAGAGTGTGCCGTAACTCCAACACCCGGGCGAGCTCCTCTCTTTCACCGAGAGCACAGAGTGTGCCGTAACTCCAACACCCGGGCGAGCTCCTCTCTTTCACCGAGAGCACAGAGTGTGCCGTAACTCCAACACCCGGGCCAGCTCCTCTCTTTCACCGAGAGCACAGAGTGTGCCGTAACTCCAACACCCGGGCCAGCTCCTCTCTTTCACCGAGAGCACAGAGTGTGCCGTAACTCCAACACCCGGGCCAGCTCCTCTCTTTCACCGAGAGCACAGAGTGTGCCGTAACTCCAACACCCGGGCCAGCTCCTCTCTTTCACCGAGAGCACAGAGTGTGCCGTAACTCCAACACCCGGGCCAGCTCCTCTCTTTCACCGAGAGCACAGAGTGTGCCGTAACTCCAACACCCGGGCAAGCTCCTCTCTTTCACCGAGAGCACAGAGTGTGCCGTAACTCCAACACCCGGGCAAGCTCCTCTCTTTCACCGAGAGCACAGAGTGTGCCGTAACTCCAACACCCGGGCCAGCTCCTCTCTTTCACCGAGAGCACAGAGTGTGCCGCAACTCCAACACCCGGGCCAGCTCCTCTCTTTCACCGAGAGCACAGAGTTGCCGTAACTCCAACACCCGGGCCAGCTCCTTTCTTTCACCGAGAGCACAGAGTGTGCCGTAACTCCAACACCCGGGCAAGCTCCTCTCTTCGCCGAGAGCACAGAGTGTGCCGTAACTACAACACCCGGGCCAGCTCCTCTCTTTCACCGAGAGCACAGAGTGTGCCGCAACTCCAACACCCGGGCCAGCTCCTCTCTTTCACCGAGAGCACAGAGTGTGCCGCAACTCCAACACCCGGGCCAGCTCCTCTCTTTCACCGAGAGCACAGAGTGTGCCGTAACTCCAACACCCGGGCCAGCTCCTCTCTTTCACCGAGAGCACAGAGTGTGCCGTAACTCCAACACCCGGGCAAGCTCCTCTCTTCGCCGAGAGCACAGAGTGTGCCGTAACTCCAACACCCGGGCCAGCTCCTCTCTTTCACCGAGAGCACAGAGTGTGCCGCAACTCCAACACCCGGGCCAGCTCCTCTCTTTCACCGAGAGCACAGAGTGTGCCGTAACTCCAACACCCGGGCCAGCTCCTCTCTTTCACCGAGAGCACAGAGTGTGCCGCAACTCCAACACCCGGGCCAGCTCCTCTCTTTCACCGAGAGCACAAAGTGTGCCGCAACTCCAACACCCGGGCCAGCTCCTCTCTTTCACCGAGAGCACAGAGTGTGCCGCAACTCCAACACCCGGGCCAGCTCCTCTCTTTCACCGAGAGCACAGAGTGTGCCGTAACTCCAACACCCGGGCCAGCTCCTCTCTTTCACCGAGAGCACAGAGTGTGCCGCAACTCCAACACCCGGGCCAGCTCCTCTCTTTCACCGAGAGCACAGAGTGTGCCGCAACTCCAACACCCGGGCCAGCTCCTCTCTTTCACCGAGAGCACAGAGTGTGCCGTAACTCCAACACCCGGGCCAGCTCCTCTCTTTCACCGAGAGCACAGAGTGTGCCGTAACTCCAACACCCGGGCAAGCTCCTCTCTTCGCCGAGAGCACAGAGTGTGCCGTAACTCCAACACCCGGGCCAGCTCCTCTCTTTCACCGAGAGCACAGAGTGTGCCGCAACTCCAACACCCGGGCCAGCTCCTCTCTTTCACCGAGAGCACAGAGTGTGCCGTAACTCCAACACCCGGGCCAGCTCCTCTCTTTCACCGAGAGCACAGAGTGTGCCGTAACTCCAACACCCGGGCAAGCTCCTCTCTTCGCCGAGAGCACAGAGTGTGCCGCAACTCCAACACCCGGGCCAGCTCCTCTCTTTCACCGAGAGCACAGAGTGTGCCGTAACTCCAACACCCGGGCCAGCTCCTCTCTTTCACCGAGAGCACAGAGTGTGCCGTAACTCCAACACCCGGGCGAGCTCCTCTCTTTCACCGAGAGCACAGAGTGTGCCGTAACTCCAACACCCGGGCAAGCTCCTCTCTTCAACCGAGAGCACAGAGTGTGCCGTAACTCCAACACCCGGGCAAGCTCCTCTCTTTCACCGAGAGCACAGTGTGTGCCGTAACTCCAACACCCGGGCCAGCTACTCTCTTTCACCGAGAGCACAGAGTGTGCCGTAACTCCAACACCCGGGCAAGCTTCCTCTCTTCACCGAGAGCACAGAGTGTGCCGTATCTCCAACACCCGGGCCAGCTCCTCTCTTTCACCGAGAGCACAGAGTGTGCCGTAACTCCAACACCCGGGCAAGCTTCCTCTCTTCGCCGAGAGCACAGTGTGTGCCGTAACTCCAACACCCGGGCCAGCTCCTCTCTTTCACCGAGAGCACAGAGTGTGCCGTAACTCCAACACCCGGGCAAGCTCCTCTCTTTCACCGAGAGCACAGAGTGTGCCGTAACTCCAACACCCGGGCCAGCTCCTCTCTTTCACCGAGAGCACAGAGTGTGCCGTAACTCCAACACCCGGGCAAGCTCCTCTCTTTCACCGAGAGCACAGAGTGTGCCGTAACTCCAACACCCGGGCCAGCTCCTCTCTTTCACCGAGAGCACAGAGTGTGCCGTAACTCCAACACCCGGGCCAGCTCCTCTCTTTCACCGAGAGCACAGAGTGTGCCGTAACTCCAACACCCGGGCAAGCTCCTCTCTTTCACCGAGAGCACAGAGTGTGCCGTAACTCCAACACCCGGGCAAGCTTCCTCTCTTCGCCGAGAGCACAGTGTGTGCCGTAACTCCAACACCCGGGCAAGCTTCCTCTCTTTCACCGAGAGCACAGAGTGTGCCGTAACTACAACACCCGGGCAAGCTTCCTCTCTTCGCCGAGAGCACAGTGTGTGCCGTAACTCCAACACCCGGGCCAGCTCCTCTCTTTCACCGAGAGCACAGAGTGTGCCGTAACTCCAACACCCGGGCAAGCTCCTCTCTTTCACCGAGAGCACAGAGTGTGCCGTAACTCCAACACCCGGGCAAGCTTCCTCTCTTCGCCGAGAGCACAGTGTGTGCCGTAACTCCAACACCCGGGCAAGCTTCCTCTCTTTCACCGAGAGCACAGAGTGTGCCGTAACTACAACACCCGGGCAAGCTTCCTCTCTTCGCCGAGAGCACAGTGTGTGCCGTAACTCCAACACCCGGGCCAGCTCCTCTCTTTCACCGAGAGCACAGAGTGTGCCGTAACTCCAACACCCGGGCAAGCTCCTCTCTTTCACCGAGAGCACAGAGTGTGCCGTAACTCCAACACCCGGGCAAGCTTCCTCTCTTCGCCGAGAGCACAGTGTGTGCCGTAACTCCAACACCCGGGCAAGCTTCCTCTCTTTCACCGAGAGCACAGAGTGTGCCGTAACTACAACACCCGGGCAAGCTTCCTCTCTTCGCCGAGAGCACAGTGTGTGCCGTAACTCCAACACCCGGTCCAGCTTTTCTCTTTCACCGAGAGCACAGAGTGTGCCGTAACTCCAACACCCGGGCAAGCTCCTCTCTTTCACCGAGAGCACAGAGTGTGCCGTAACTCCAACACCCGGGCAAGCTTCCTCTCTTCGCCGAGAGCACAGTGTGTGCCGTAACTCCAACACCCGGGCAAGCTTCCTCTCTTTCACCGAGAGCACAGTGTGTGCCGTAACTCCAACACCCGGGCAAGCTTCCTCTCTTCGCCGAGAGCACAGTGTGTGCCGTAACTCCAACACCCGGGCCAGCTCCTCTCTTTCACCGAGAGCACAGAGTGTGCCGTAACTCCAACACCCGGGCAAGCTTCCTCTCTTCGCCGAGAGCACAGTGTGTGCCGTAACTCCAACACCCGGGCGAGCTCCTCTCTTTCACCGAGAGCACAGAGTGTGCCGTAACTCCAACACCCGGGCGAGCTCCTCTCTTTCACCGAGAGCACAGAGTGTGCCGTAACTCCAACACCCGGGCCAGCTCCTCTCTTTCACCGAGAGCACAGAGTGTGCCGTAACTCCAACACCCGGGCAAGCTCCTCTCTTTCACCGAGAGCACAGAGTGTGCCGTAACTCCAACACCCGGGCAAGCTCCTCTCTTTCACCGAGAGCACAGAGTGTGCCGTAACTCCAACACCCGGGCGAGCTCCTCTCTTTCACCGAGAGCACAGAGTGTGCCGTAACTCCAACACCCGGGCCAGCTCCTCTCTTTCACCGAGAGCACAGAGTGTGCCGTAACTCCAACACCCGGGCAAGCTCCTCTCTTTCACCGAGAGCACAGAGTGTGCCGTAACTCCAACACCCGGGCCAGCTCCTCTCTTTCACCGAGAGCACAGAGTGTGCCGTAACTCCAACACCCGGGCCAGCTCCTCTCTTTCACCGAGAGCACAGAGTGTGCCGTAACTCCAACACCCGGGCAAGCTCCTCTCTTTCACCGAGAGCACAGAGTGTGCCGTAACTCCAACACCCGGGCCAGCTCCTCTCTTTCACCGAGAGCACAGAGTGTGCCGTAACTCCAACACCCGGGCAAGCTCCTCTCTTTCACCGAGAGCACAGAGTGTGCCGTAACTCCAACACCCGGGCAAGCTCCTCTCTTTCACCGAGAGCACAGAGTGTGCCGTAACTCCAACACCCGGGCGAGCTCCTCTCTTTCACCGAGAGCACAGAGTGTGCCGTAACTCCAACACCCGGGCAAGCTCCTCTCTTTCACCGAGAGCACAGAGTGTGCCGTAACTCCAACACCCGGGCAAGCTCCTCTCTTTCACCGAGAGCACAGAGTGTGCCGTAACTCCAACACCCGGGCAAGCTTCCTCTCTTCGCCGAGAGCACAGTGTGTGCCGTAACTCCAACACCCGGGCAAGCTCCTCTCTTTCACCGAGAGCACAGAGTGTGCCGTAACTCCAACACCCGGGCAAGCTCCTCTCTTTCACCGAGAGCACAGAGTGTGCCGTAACTCCAACACCCGGGCAAGCTCCTCTCTTTCACCGAGAGCACAGAGTGTGCCGTAACTCCAACACCCGGGCGAGCTCCTCACTTTCACCGAGAGCACAGAGTGTGCCGTAACTCCAACACCCGGGCAAGCTCCTCTCTTTCACCGAGAGCACAGAGTGTGCCGTAACTGCAACACCCGGGCAAGCTCCTCTCTTTCACCGAGAGCAGAGAGTGTGCCGTAACTCCAACACCCGGGCGAGCTCCTCTCTTTCACCGAGAGCACAGAGTGTGCCGTAACTCCAACACCCGGGCAAACTCCTCTCTTCGCCGAGAGCACAGAGTGTGCCGTAACTACAACTTCACCAAGAGAACAGTTGATGGTACAGCAAATTACTAGAGACCGGAAAAATTCGCGGATTTCTTTCGAGACAGGCTGGAATCCAAACTCGTTTAGCTTAATGCTGCGTCAGTGATTGGACCGCAATTCACCTGAAGGACTCTGAGCCAATGACAAACACTCAACAAAAGAAGTATCGAATCATAAAGAATCGCAGTAAACAGGTGTCCCGAGTCAGTAGCCAACGACCAGGTGATAGTTGCCCGAGTACATAGAGAATCGTGGAGTCTGTCCTAGTGGTCATTGAAACCGCGAATTTTTCCAGTCCCTACAAATTACGGTTTTAAATTAAAAAAAAAAAAAAGTGTTAATGGAGTCCACGCGCGACAAAAGTGAAACTTCTTGCCTATTAAGTAAAGATAGAGATAAATTATTAGAAATTTTTTTATTGAACAAGAGATGATTCGGGTATTATCTCAAATGAAAAAAAAAATCGAATCGAACATAAATTACACTCATTAAGCCTATCTCACATGTCTGTAAGTCATTTTGACATTTCAGATCACAATATTCACATACCAAAAATAAATTACACTTATAAAGCTCACCTCTTAATTTTTTTTTTTTTTTTTTTACTTTTTCAATCACACTATTCACATGAAAACGAACGATACATATAAGTTAATTGCACAAATAAAAAATCTTTTCCACACGAATAAGCAAACTGTAGATACTTTAGACAAAATAAAAGAAATATGGTACCGTCAATCGTCAGCCGTTACGAAAACTGAGGAGCAGGACAAACACAAGCAGCGTTACAAGAATTCCGTATCATCACTGCTGAGTCATTTCTACATCTCCCCTGTCGACTCCCCTTCCGGCCGTTACAACAAGCATACGAGGGTTGTCTGAAAGGTTTCCGACCTCAACATGAAGATGGCAGCACTCGTAAACACAAATTGGGGAATGTGTTTGCGCATGCTTTGTAATATACGTTTAGAAATTTAGCCGTTTTGGACGAGCAGTTTTTTTTTTTGACGTGACAACGTCTAATAAATCGATGAACGCCGGCTGCACGCACGAAAAAGTGTCCCGTTGCGCACATTGCCCCGTTAGGCTGTGTCCCGTTACGCTCATTGTACGCTTGCGCCGCATCTATCTCTCTTCCACTCGATTGGAACAGCCATCGATTTGACTTTTTCGAGGCACATTAAACTTTTCATATCGTCCTATCCTTAACAGAATAACACAGATTGGAAGAAGTTAAATAACAAACATGTATAAAAGTTATAGTTAAAATATTCTTTTCGTTAAAGTAATAAACATATTTGAATTAATGAGTGCAAATAAAAGTAAATTTATCAATTAAAGTGTAGATTTCATTTCACTCCTTCTTTGTCTCCATACATAATAGTGATAATTCAATAAAAAATGATTCAATTTTATTCATAAAAGTATGCAATCATTTCATTAATGTTTTGTTATGACGTTGTCACGTTAAACTATCGTCCGTAAACCGACTTTACAGACTACCAATTTTTAAATCTTTTTCTAACGCTAGTGCATGCGTTGGAGTGGCATCGCCGCTGATGCAATCTCCTCCTCTACCGGTTCCCACATCACCTTCATGCGATCGGAATTTTCGTAACGCTCAAAAATCGTGGCCTCCTCAGCAAAAAAGTTTCATTAAAAAAATGAAAGTTTTCGAGTTACATGATTTTTTTTATTTTTTTTTTAAATCCTCACCCTGCACCAAATTATTAGATACTGCGACTAAACAATTTTTGCTACGCAATCATAAATAAATATAATTGTATCAAAATAAAATCACCCATGCTATACTTTTAGGGGGAAAAATATATTTGTAAGTATTATGCGGCAAACCATTTTAAATCGGATAAAATTGACTAATTATACCGTTAAAAATTACTTTAATAACACAGCAAGTATTTGAAAAGATGGATAATTAAAGCGAACAAGCAAATAAATAACTTGCTAAGTTAGCAAAGTAATGGAGGTAACCTATATAAATATTTTTTTTAAATTCAGAACCGAGATTTATTGGCCTATCAACTGTACTCGGCTTTACGTTGAGTTATGGGTAGGGACCGGAAAAATTCGCGGATTCAATGACCTCTAGGATAGCCTCCATTATCCTCTGCATTTCTAAAGTAAACACGCGTGTTCATTGGGTGCTAAATTGTGAGGCGTCTCCACTGGGTAGCTTGTGATTACGACGCTTGTTTGGTCGATAGTCTCTCATTGACCCAGAGAGCTTCAGTTAAACTGCGAGCCAATAGCAGAACCAGCAGAATTGTACACATGTTTGAATTTCAGCCTATCACGAAATGAATCCGCGAATTTTTTTGTCTCTAGTTATGGGGCACTCTATATACTAGTTTTTTTTTTTTTTTTTTTGCGGGGGAGACGAACACGAGGTACAGTTCCGAGAAGGAAAAGAAAAAAGAAGAAGAGAAAAAGATCCCGACTGTGTGAAAACGTGAGCAGCATGTACGCCGTCTCTGGTACGTGTGACGCTGCTTGGTTACCAAGTCGACAGAAGAAATTCCACCAAGAGTTGTTCCCTGCGCAGAATATTTTATTTCCGGAACCATTGGGCTCGGGCCTTGGGTAGGCGCCATTTTCTTTTCTTCTTCTTCTTTTTGGTTAAGGTAAAAATCCTACTCCCTGCGCCACCCCAGTAAATGCTCCAGAGCTGAGGACCTGGAACTTATTTTTTTCCAGCCACGGGGCCCTTTCTGAATCAAAGGTTTCTCGTGGAACACCCATGCAAATTTATCTGTGTCTATGTTCTACAATCAGAACCGCCGACAGAGACCAAGAACTCGGGTGCAAATAATTCTGCCCCATTATTTAACGTACAATTTTTCAAATCCACACAATTAAAAATAAAAAAATAAATAAAAAATAAAAAACTAAAGGTTACCGTAGCCACAAATGTCAACGTGATTTGGAACAATAGTCCATAGCATGCAAGGTTTATAATTTATTCTAATAGCAACAGAACTGTAATTTTTTGTCCTAGTATCAAGGGAAAAAAGGAGCATGAAAATGAGTGCGTGTTAGAAGTTATAATTAATTGGTGTGATAAAAAATTAACTTTAAATTTGCATGCAAATTATTAATATAAATAAAATAATAAAAGGACTGGAGTGATATTATAAATACAGTATAAATTCAATCAATTAAGTTTTTAAATAAATACTCAGTATTGGATATTAACATGAGCACGAGTAAAAATTATTTAATTTAGTAAAATATTAGAAATGGATTAAAAATAATGTCAAATTTATAATTCATAACGCAAATAAATTATACATACTGAAACGTAACCTCAATTATATAAATACACTTGAAAAAGTTTATAAACACAATTTCGATCGCTAATATTTACAATAAATAAATGGTATTAATTATATGGACCAATACTCAGTATCAATCACTAAAGTATAAAATTGAAAAGCACATATAGCTATAATTTTTATTTATATGTAGCTTTTTTTTTTCTTCATCCCATGAAAAAATCGTTGCATGTTACGCGCGAATCTTAAAATTCACTCTACGTCAGTAGGCTGTGCCGAAGGCGATTTTTTTTTTTCATTTGAGACCATACCTGCATTCTTACTATTCTCAATTACATATTTTGTACAATAAAAAAAATTCTAATAATTTATCTCTATCTATACCTAATAAGTAAGAATTTCACTTCTGTTGCGCGTGGACTCAACACACACATTTTTTTTTCTCTCGCAGATTTAGGAGGTAGATAAAAATCGTTCTTATCGTAAGCAAAATTATATACTAATATTAAGTATAAATTTATATCCACTAGTCTGTCATGTATTAAACCCTTTTTATTTAATTTTGTCCCCGAAGCGAATTGTAGCCGCAGTTCTTCGGTGTAGTAAAGTTTTAAAAACGTCACCGTCTTACAATTCTACATAATGATCCAAAACAAAAAAATAAATAAATAAACGTTTACTTACCTTAAACATTTGTGGTTCTTCTAACTTCACGATAATTCTTCCTTAAAAACGCAAGTCATCAATTTTGTTTCCATAATACTTACGAATAAATATATTTCGACAGCTTTATAACTATAGATAAATTTACACTTAAAACACTAAATTTTATAGACTCTGTGGGAGTGATAGAAAGTATACGTAGTAGTTAAAATATTTATGTACGATCTTGTAATCTGAACAAATTAATAATCTTGTACCTATTTAATTTTTTTTACACCCGTGTGCATAATATGTTTTTAATATATGTTTTAAGAGGCAGAGATACCAGTTTGAAAGGAACGGCTTTACAAATAACGTTAGGTACATTTAGAAACACTAACTTAAGCCACAAATGACAAATATACGCCCTAAAGAAATATCTTCTGGACAAGAGAGAAACAGTAAACGTAACAGTGCCACAACTATAAAATTATATAGAGTGAGTCAGAATTCGACAGACAAGCTTCGGGCTACATCACGACCAAATAAGTAGACTTATGGTCTAAAGTGCTTCCCAAGGGCAAGGCTAGTATATGCCTTTGAAGTCAGAGCTGAACTGGCACCCGTCGAAAAATGATGAATACAACAAACACTTTAATATAATACACACGGAATTTTTATTAAAAATTACATTTGTTTTAATATTGTGCAAATGAAAAATATTTCTGATATATACGAAACGATAAAAAAAATATTTGACAAATAAATGGTTTTCAATGAAGAACCTCTTGAAAGAAAAAAAAATTGCGTGTTAATTGTCTCTGGTAATTCAATAATATTCCTTGCTGTGGATACGACTCAGTAATTATTATACACCAGGGTGGCAACCTTACTGGCAGTGCGATTCGTATGAAGATGTTCAATTGAATAGAGTTCGCTACAACGTTAGCATGCTACAGTTCAAATGTACCTTAACATCTGTTCGTGATCGATTTGATCCTATCATTAGCGCTGAAAAATTGACACAACAGTGGTTGGTAGATTCATACTTGCAACAAACTTGAATTATATTAAAACAGATATACGCGGCAAAAGCTTGGCAAATTAAGCCACGCCTCGCTACTTTATTACTGACAAATGCCTTTTCAAAATTGAAGCTATGCCCCTATGCATTATTATCTTTGCGCCACGGACTCGGCAGCAATGCTAGGAGGAACCAGAGATTAGGGAAAGTTACAGATGGAGCATAAGCTCTGAGCACTGTGGCCAGTTTGTTCACGCAAGAAGATGGCGGCCATTTGTTTAGATTCGCGAACAGCTGGTATGTGCGTAAGTTATTTTCTTCTGTTTTTCTACTTCAGCTGTTCGGCCCCCTTCCTTGCACTCCTGTTCGTGCACCCGTATGCTGATCAAGACGACATTTCACGTAAATACACACTCCAAGAGCTCGAATTCCCATCCAACACGATCCAACGTTAACACAACTGTCATTATTTAAGTAAAACACTTCCAATTTGGCGCTAAAAGTTTTCACTTAGTATATAGAAATGTAGTTACTACATACTCTTGTACACAATCATTTTTCTCGAGTCAACAGTCTTTGTTTAATATTCATGCACTTTTCCACCACCATACAAATATCACTTATGAAAAAATGCGATTTTCTTCATGTCACAATATGGCGGCGACCTGCTTCCCCTTTACGTTCCCTGGCTTCAGCAGAGATACCTACAAACTGGGTTTATGCTCCATCTGTAACTTTCTCTAATTTCTGGGAGGAACAGGTTAGCAAAGAGCAACGAAAATGTCACACTGTAAGTGCATGAACACAAAATTCATACAGTCAGTCAGTGAGTCAGTGATGAGCGTATTTATATTATTTACAGCAAAGAAAGTACTTAAGATGGATCACTGAACGTCTGGCTTATGTTAAATTGAACGAAGTTCTACAACCAGAGCAAATTTTTGTGCTGTAGAAAAATTATTTCATTAAAATAATTGGGAGTAGTAAACGCAAAAAAAAAGAAAGTGGAAATTAAATGTGATATCCACAATTAATTTAATGAAATAATTTTGGTAGTGACAGAATTTGCTGGGTTTGTAGTACATAATTCAATTAAACATAATCCATTCTATCATTGTTTCATTAAAAATAATTTATTATTTAGTTAATTTCGTGTTATGCTAAAATTCAAATGCTGCTTCTGCCACTGGTCCACTGTTAATCTGGAGGACTGAGGGCCAATTAGAGACCCTCACTCATAGAAGTGTCGAATCACAGGCCACCCAGTCGAGACGACTCACAAGTCAGCAATTAATGAACAGGCGGCATTTGCCCGAGTGTGCAGAGGATATTGGAGTATATCCTGGAGGTCATTGAACCCACGAATTTTTCCGGTCTCTAACAATAACCATGTTGTTCAGCCCCAACTTAAAACGGCGTACCTCAGTCTTGGGAAGCAGTTTAGACCATTAGTCGTAGACATATTTTTTCAACTTATTTTGTCGAGATGAATCTGCAGACGAAGACTGTCGTTCGAAGACACACTCAGCGTATATATATATATATATATATATATATATATATATATAGCGCGGTCTTTTTATTTTTAATTTTTAACGCCGCGTACGAGTACTTTACTTTTCAAACACCAAATGTTCTGTTTATTATTAAAATGTGTAGGCGTTGTAAGTGTTAAAAATACACTGAAGCACAGCGGATAGCTGTGATTATGTTAAACGTCAAACGGGTCAACGTATATAAGAGATTGGCAATAATTAAATTTAAAAATAAACCTGAGTTATAAGTAGAGTTAGGCAAAATTCGCGTTACTATATGCTGCCAGGCTCGAATCCACACACTCGTAAAAAAAAAAAAGTCTATTTATTTTCTCGATTGGCTGTTGTTACATTTCACCCTCTGTCCGGGATGTACATGTTTTGATCAAATGGATTCAACTGTTTTGTTATTGTAGAGACCTGCAAAATTCGCGGATTCAGTGACCTCCAGGATAGACTCTACTACACTCTACACACTCGGGCAAATGCCACCTGTTCATTGGCTGCTGACTTGTGAGTCGTCTCGACCGAGTGTCTGTGATTCGACACTTCTATGAGTGAGGGTCTCTAATTGGCCCTCATTACTCCAGATTAACAGTGAACCAGTGGTAGAAGCAGCGCTAAGGTATAATTATTTGAATTGTAGCATAATTATCACGAAATGAATCCGCGAATTTTGCAGGTCTCTAGTCATTGGCTTCTGGTTCTTAGTTGCGTTTCAGATTACTCGCCGATCCAATGCGAGTGCATGAAGATGTACATTCTAACCTGATCCCTGAACAACGACGCGTCGTCTCCGTGGAACGTTCGAGTGGGCTGAAACCAGATGTGCATTGCAACCACAGGCTAGGAGGAAAAAAGGGAGGGATGGAAGAAGTCGATTCCCTACCTTTCTTGCTGCTGCGATACGTTGTCGTCGTCGTTCACCTCCGAAGTAGCAGCTGGAAGACCTGCGGAAGACACGCGTCCACACTAGAGATCAGGACTTAGGTCTCCGACAGGCAACTCGACAGAGTTAAGGGTGCATGTCCTGTTCCAGGTTATCAGTTTATATTGGCGTTCCACACGGTTAAAACTTGCCGACGTTTTGAGTGGCTGAAGTGTCTCTCTCTCTCTCTCTCTCTCTGTCTCTCTATCTCTCTCTCTCTATCTCTCTCTCTCTCACTCTCTCTATCAGTGGCGGATCCAGGATTTTGGTTTGGGAGGGGCTTGACCCAGCTGAGGTTAGGCTTTATCAAGGCAAACACTAAAACAATAGTGGACCCAGATGCTCGCTCGCTCTCTCTCTCTCTCTCTCTCTCTCTCTCTCTCTCTCTCATACATACACATGTATACATATATATAGAGCATAATTTTTGTATAATTAGCTGGAAAACTTGCATTTTCAACGTTTTTGTGCAGTACGGATAAGGAGAGAGAAATGGAATATAAAACTGGAACTCTTTAGTTTTAAAAAAGACAATTCTACTGGATGCTATTGATGTGTTTTTAGTTTCTTTCAGGAAAAAATAAATATGTAATTTTACTTGGCGTTTTTGTTTATGCTTTTCAAATGTTAAATAAAATAATTTGTTTCTGAATTTTTTTTTTAAACTATACCACGCAGTAACCACCAGCACTACCTATAAAACAAAACAAAAATATTTTTTTTTTTTTATATTTGGTTCTTCCAACACATACAGCACGAAAATGTAAAATATTCAACTTTGCCAGTTAACTATGCGAAAAGTATGCACTATATATGTGATGTGTGTAATTTTCTTGAATTTCAGCCACTTAAAAAGTCTACAAGTTTAATAGTGTTAAACGCACATAAATATAAAATAATGAACTTGAACAGGGCATACATTCTTAAGTGTTGCATAATTTTTGACCACGTTAGGTTAGGTTAGGTTTGTTAGTTAAGGTATCAATTAGACTTACGTTATTAATAATTTGGTTTTTCTAACATTACAGTCAGCGTTGGTTAGACCTAGGTTTACACGGGTAAACGCTAAATTCAAATTTATTTCAATTATTATTCGAACTTTCCCCAATAAACTTGGATAATGCTAATTAACCCGGGTAAACCTAAGCTTGCTTCTTCTTATAGCTAGAGACCGGAAAAATTCGCGAATTCATTTCGCGATAGGCTAAAATACAAATAGTTATACCTCAGTGCTGCCTCTGCTATTGGCTCGCAACTCACATGGATGACTCTGGGCCAATTAGAAACACCAAACCAAAGCTTTATCGAATCACAGGCTGCTACGTTGGGACTTTGAATATATATATTCAAAGGTTGGGACGTCTCACAAGACAGCAGCCAATGAGTGGGTGACATTTGACCGAGTGTACGTAGAACTATGGAGTTCATCCTATAGGGCATTCAACCAGCAAATTTTTCCGGTCCCTACTTATAGCATATACACTAAGCTAATTGAACGTACATTCCTTCACAGTAAGAATATTTCAAAGTTGTTTATTTTATCGGGGGGAAAAACAAACAAAGAATTCATGTGAAACATCGTTCCCAAATAGCGGGTTTACACGTATCGTTTGCTTCAAAAGTTATCGTGAAATTATTTAATTAGCAATACAGTTGTGGACTGTTTATTATTACAACATACTCCGGTACTTCAGTTGTAAGTTCTGCTGAACTCTGGATTGTAGGCGTTGTATACACACCTGTTTTTACTATTTTTTATTCTTATATTTTTTCAGTGTTTTAGTACGTTGTAACAAATTTTTTTTTCTAATATAATTGCAGAGTGTAAATTAGGCATTACATAGCTGGAAAATATTTACTTAGTATTTAAAGAAGTATTTATATTCTATGGTATTTGTGATGCAAAGATTTAATATTCATTTTTTTTAAATTTAATTTTCTTGCATAAATTATCTACACGAAGATTTTCATTCTTAACTAAGTAAAGGTTAGCAAAAATTTACAAATTAATTAATTGAACAAATAAAATTTTTCACACATGTTGAGACATAATAAAACCACTTTTTTTTAATGTATGAGAGGTGATTATTTTTAACACAATAACTAAGTTCAAAGTTAGAATAATCGATAAATAACTGCGACGATCAAACATTAACTTAATAAACCAGTTCCAATAATTATGAAAAAATAATACTTTGAAACAGTGTGTACGAAATCTATAAGGCTAAAAAAAGTCACATAATGATATCAGAGCTTAGAAAATATTAGTTTTAACTTGTTGTGTGACTTAAAGTTTGTTCTAAATAGGGAGGGAGGTCTTTCTTCAAACTTGGGATTTCAAATGAAAAGTAGATGTTTTTCTATTATTTATTTTTATTTATTATAAATGATTGTCGGATCCAAAATCAAGGTTTTCTTATTTACAAAAAAAAAAAAAACCAAGGACTAATAAATTACAGAGTAGGCTTTTTTTTAAAAAAAAATTCAAACCTGCATATTGTATTAGAAGACGTACAATTCACACAAGAGCGCACGCACAATTTAATTTAGGGAGGGGATGGGGAGAAGGGAGATAGAACCACTTTGCCCACTACTTGTTTACAAATTCCTTCCATTTTTTTAGAGGGAATGATAGATTTTTTTTTTTTTAAGGATTTAGAGGTGGGGAAGGGGGGGTGTGTGTGTGAAGGAACGCCGAGAGGCGTAAAGCTCATGTAGATGTCTCATTAACGTCTTTCACTGAACTGCCTATATATATATATATATAAATATATAAAATATATAGTACATTGTACGTGCTTTCTTGAAGTTACATCATATATTTTTCCTACGAGTTCCTTTTAATTACCTTCAGAAAAAATATATTTTTCTAGTTTTATAAAGATTACAAGAAATTAGCGTTTTACAGTACTAAATAAAAAATTATTTTTAAAAATCTTTAATATAAAAAAACTAACTGCCGAAACCCGGGATCGAACCAGGGACCTTTAGATCTTCAGTCTAACGCTCTCCCAACTGAGCTATTTCGGCACATTGATGAATTGACCAGTTTTAAATGTTTTCCGTTTCATCCACCAAAAAAAAAAAAAAAAAACTAAAAGAAAAAAGAAAAAATACCTCCACATTACATTCTGCTGTAAAGAAGTTGAGAGAAACGAGAGAATGAGATGCGGAATAGGAAATAAACGCTGTATTACAAGATTACTATTATTATTTCCACTCTCAAAACTTGCGACGAACTTATTTTAATATTACATTTTTGTTGGAAAGAAATTATAAATAGTGAAAAACAAAATAAAGTTATAGGTACGTTTACTGGCCGGTTTCTTCCGTTTGTATCGTTCTCTTGTTACATGTCAAGAAAACCACAGCGGCAAAATACAAGGGATTAAAACAGTCCCGCAACTTTGAGGCGCAAACAAAATTTTTTACGAAAACAGAACGGAAAATTTAACCACAAAAAAAAAGTGACAACATTAGTGTGACGGTAGCGGGAAAAATAGCGCCAAATTCGAACCTGTATTATACTTAAATAATTCAAACAAGGAAAAACGTTAATGTGATGGTAGTTTGAGGGGGGGGGGGGGGAGGAGGAAATTACAAATTTCAAAAAATAATATTGAATGATTAAAAGGAAAAATATACAACCATAAGTCTTGTACCATAAAAGCCCGTCTACAATAGTCCGAACCTGTGCGTGGTCCGTGTCCTTATCCGAATGTGAGTGACGTCACATTGTCTCACCGAAAACTGCCCTGTCCACAATTGCGATGTCCGATGTCCGAATGTATTGATTTCTAAAGTTGTTACCAGAGCGCAGTCAATGTACCAAACAAAATGTTTTTGTTTGTTGTTTTGATGCTTTGTAGATTGAGATCGAACTTTTGAAAGTTGTGGGAGTTCAATTTTAAATATTTATTCAATAAGGCAAAGTGGCAAATGTAAATGCTAAAAAATTGAACTCATATCACAGCAATCGTACAGCATTAATTTAAATGTCATCTTGCTTTTCTTGAATTACAACACCTTCCATTTCCTTCAATAACAAAAACCAACACCACGTTTTCAAAAGGAACCGGAAATTCAAATATCGTGAGTGTTCTGTTCTTTTTCTGTGTCCGAAGTACACAGGTTGGGACAAAAAGTTCAAATTGATGAATGTCTTCGGACCAGGTAGGTTCGGACCTTCGCCCACTTGACGCATGACGTCAGAGGGTCACGTGAACCAATCAGCGACGAGTGTCCTTCGGACACAGTTTAGGACATTGCTATTGTAGACGGGCCTTAATCCACTTTAATACAATGTCTTAAATGTTTCAATTAAGGATAAAAAAAAAAATTAATATTTTTCCTCCAGTTGTACATGATGGTGTGTTAGGTCTAACTATGAAAACACCTTAAGCAAGAAGTTTCTTTCAAATATAGTTATTTTCATGCAAGACTGCAGAACGATGTAGGAGCATAAAAACACTGCCATATAAATTTCTTGAATAGGCAGTCTTAACAAATTACTACAAATTTTCAGTAGGTATCCAATGAGTTACAAAACATTAATAAGGTTTCTCCTAGGTCACATAGCCATAGTCACATTTTGGCAGAACAGGACAATTTAAAGAACTAATATGATGATATGGCTGGTTAAATCACGGGCAACCCTTCATATTTTTGTATTGCTGTGAGACATGGATCTTCTAGGCTTAGGGCAATAGTCCAAATTGATAACTTCTTAATGCACTGGTTAGAGAGAAATACATATGTGTCCATCATAGAAGAATTAAACATCTCAAAGAGACTGGGTGAATGCTATCTCACTTTTTTTTGGGCAAAATTTACATGAGGTACCGTAGGAGCCAAATTTAGGAAGTGGAATGACTGATGAGAACAACTTGAAAGCCTGCTGGTTGTTAACGAGGAAGAAATCAGTCTGATGCTATATTTGGATTGTTACACTGCTCCTAAAGTCCAGAAGAGACATGGACTAGAAATTAGAAATGATGTGAAATGTGTTGTTGGAAAACAATGAAGAAAATATAGATGCCTGAGAGTATTAAATGAACAGGTTTAATACGAACACAGGATAACTAACTATGATCAGCAGCACCCAAAAACACAATAAAAAAAAAAATCACTATTATATTTTATTTTAACCTAACTAATTTTAGCTAATTAGATAATATTAGCTAATTTAACTAATTCATTTTTCTATTTTAACTAAACTGATAACACTCTATATTACTTCTTGAGAACTTCCAGGCCCTGATTTACATATGGGCCAAAGGAACATTTTCACAGAGCGTCAGTTTTTGAGGAGCGGGAGAAATTTGAGATGGGAAACATATATAATGACAAAAAAAAAATTGAGGGATGGGAAAAAATAAGTTTTTTTTTTACTTTCATTTTAACTTAAATTATATTTTCAAAAAATACATGTCAAGGGGAAAAACTAGTTTATACTAGGCCTTAAACCAAATACTTTGGAAATATATTTAAATTTTTTTATCTACACACAGTAAGTATACATAAACTAAACAACAATTTAATAAATTTAAATTAAAAAAAATACAAACTGCCTATGTCTTTTAAAAACCTTAGTATTTAGTTGCATCATGTTCTGTTTTAAAACTGTTAACAAATAAGCTTGAATTTGTATAATTTTATGATGTTTTGGGGTAAAATGGTAAAGGAAGGGGGAGGGGGAGCCGCTAAATATTATCTGCCCAGAGCGTTGGCTGCATGAAATCAAGGGCCTGGTTACAGTAAGATATGATATTGAAACAAACTCACCAAATTCCTGTTGAGGTAGAGTATTAGTGTTGTCATTAGTTTTTTGCTCAATTTTTTTTGTGGCATTTGAAGTGCCCTCTGGAACATTCACCGATACATTTTGGTGAAGGGGATCAGGCACAACATCATCACTACGCACCAGGCGATTGTCAGTCGTTTGCCTCCAGTCAGCCAACTCTGACTGGATTTCCTTCAGAAGTAGCATTCTATCTTGGATGGCTGGTGCTGCCGTCTCAAGAGAGTGCAGCAACCTAAAATCACGTTCTTTTCCCCTCATTTTCTGATGCACTGGCTTATCCGGCAACTGGTATTTACTGGGGTCATAATTTCCACGTACTGTCTTCTCAGTCGCCTTTTCGACATAGCGTGACATATCATAGGGCGCTTTCTCCTGGTAATTTATTTCTGTGGATTTACTGCACACTGAAGACTTTGGCAAAAGGTTTCCTGGATCAATTGCTTCTTTTTCCTGTACAATACAAAAACACACACATTGGTTTTTAAAAATGTGGGCACTGTTAGGTTGATTTTTTTTTTTTTTAACTGCAGACATTTATTTCTGACCAAATGCAAATTTTGATACAATATGAACCTGCACAACCAAGCATATTGTTTGAAATCTTGTTGACTATAATGAGGTCTATACTGCTGTGAACATTTTTGGAAAAAAAAAATTTATTTATTAAAAATTTAATCTCTGTGAATTTTATTTTAAAACAAACACACAAAAGGTTTGATTAACAATTACTTTAAATAGTTTTCAAAGAAATTAAGTATTCTACGAATTCCATTGTACTATCATTTGTCTAAATCTAAAACACGAGACACATGCTAACTATCATTACTGTATTTCACAAAAACTTATACTTGATGTAGCATGCAAATTAATATTGATAATAGGTATGTCATAATTTTTTTACTAAAGATGTTAATTATTCAATAAATATTATAAACACTCAAACAATTAAAAATAGGTTTTATTTTCATTAAGTTGTACAAATTTGTATGATTACTGATTGGCCTTCTAAAGTATTTAGAACATTTGTGAACAATAGTAACAGCATTTAAACATAACTACATTTTGAAGCCAGAAAACATTACAGTCTTGGAGTCTGAAGGTGGATCACAAAATATCTGCATTATTGTTTCTCTTTTACGTACAAAATTTGACACCAATACTAAACGAGAAATTGGCCCTAATGAAAAAACGTACCTTTAAAGCACACTTTTTTGCTGGGGGCTTGCTTGTTGATGGAGTATGCCCTATGTTGTTTACTGGTTTTTCTTTCCTGATGCTTTGTTGGTGCTTGGGAATGGTAGTTGCCGTAAACCTTTCAGCCTCACACGTTTTAGGCACAGCTTGCTTGAATTGCAATTGTGGGTTTTTGGTTCTGGCAGCATCAACACCAGTTTCTTGCACACTGGGGAAGAAAAAAAAAATGAAAACAGTTAAATTTATAGATTATTGGGTTATCAGAAAGGGGGGGGGGGGAAGGGGGTAGGGAATGTAGAAGAGAACGGTTCATTCTACCCCATTTAACTCTGAACCTTGGTTTAGTACACAGCAAATAGGCCTTGTCAGAGCTGTGTTGGTTATCAGGATTGTTTGAGATGTCCTAGTGCTACAAAGTGCTTATTTAACACTGACAGTACATACCCATTAGAATTTAAAAGTGCACTTGGAAAATCATTCAAGCAGAGACCTGAAGAAATTTATTTTACTTATAAAGAAGCAGAAGGCAGTGGAAAAAGGCTAAGCTACCCAGTTGAAGTATGACTGTAAAGAAACTATTTAATCCAATATGATAAAATTGCTACATCTAGTAGTTTGCAGTTTAGGTCAACAGTGACCAATGAAGAAATTGATCATTTCATTTTTTTATGACAATGCACACTATCAGCAAAGTTGTAACATTTTTTTTAATGTCATTAAATATTTGAAATGAAAAATAAAATAATCAGTATACCTAAAATTAGTCATTATCTATTACTTAATTCATTAATATTTGTCAACTTACTATGAAAACAACTCTTGCTTACTTATCTAGTAAAATAATGTGCCTTTAAACAATAAAGTAGATTATTCAACAATATTACCTATTAAAAAAAAAATATTAGCATTTTTATGTTACTTATTACCTATATAAAAATTCTGGGATTTATTTGAAAGGCATATATAATTATTTTTATGATTTTAATGACTTATAGCTATTACCAGTTTCATGGAGAAAAAATTATACATTAAGTAATTTTATGTTCTTACTGTAAGAACCAATGTCATATGCCTACATTGTTTTTTATTCTGTACATTTTGTTTCTGTATTTTGTGAATGCAATTTTTTTTTGGATTTTTGTATTGTCTAATTGTAGGTATAGCATGTAAATTTTCAGCTAAATGATAGCGAAATTAAATACAAGTACTATTAGTCCTTGCATTTTTTTTCCAGAAAAATGTGTTGAATATACAAGTCAACAAGGCAGGTAGGCCTAAGCGAATAAGTGCAAAAATAGGCAGCTGCATGCCCAGTACAGTACAATTTATACCCCCGATGCTTAAGTGAGCCTTCACATAAGGCAAGTGTTTAAAGTTTTGTATCTTTATTTTATTAAATTAGTATTTTTTTTTTAAATAATGCAAGAATGAATTAAGGTTTAACATCTTGTCAGCATTGAAATATTTGGAGACAGTAATGAGGTGATAAATTGATTGAATGTAACTGTGGGATAAACGGGAGTACTAACCCTGATGAAATCCACAAACTCACAGCAAAGTCCATTGTGTTTCCCCAATTACAAATATTCTGACCTTTGACACAGCTGGGATTTGAACCCAGAGGCAGGTGAATTGACCACTTAACAAGTGTAAGCCCCAGGTCAGACTGTTAATCTTCTAACTGCTTATCACATTCTGTTCAAATCCACTTAATGTCTTGTCTGGTGTGCTGTTTTAATGGTAGGCACATACATAAATGGGTATTAGATTAAAGTTGGGTTAACTTAAAAATTACTTAAAGAAAAATTTAATTCAACGTAATACCTCCTAAAAAAAATTGTATACAATAGGTTCGCAATAAAAAATTTGCATTGTTACCTTTTTGTAAAAGGTTGATTGAAGACAATGTCAGATCGTGTGTGTTTTTTAACAGAAACTTTTAAATTGCTGGGCTTGTGAGATCTTTCAAGCGTAACGCGTTTTTTGCTGTTGCCGACACCTTTATTATTCATTTTACTAATTTGAATTGTCTTCTAATAGCTGTCGAAGACTACATAAGAATTTGATATTCCCTCCTAAACGATGTTGGTAAACAATGATCCCGTTGTCTCAACACTACCCGCGTAGCAAGAAATTAACCCTTACTAAATATTCCCAAATATAATAAATAAATAACATGAATAAACATTACAGTGAGTTGAAGGCAAATATATATAATTTATTCTGAGAGTCAAAAAATTAAAAAGTTAGAAACAAAAATTGCAGAACTGAATGAAATATTAAGCTGTTATGTTGTTGTGAATGTAAACGTAAAATTTGTAAATAAATTTTGGTGTCTCGGCAATTTGTGTTACTAATTGTTTAACGTTTGATATTGTAAGTTGTAAAAGAGTAACTACCGTTTGTTTTATCAAAGAAAGCATATTACCTTACCTATCTATATTATAAATTACTTTGAATATTATGTCATGCATAATACTTACCATTTCTTTTGCTTATACGACAATTCTCTTTTTTATTAAATTCTGTCGGTAAACAGTAGCACCCAAAAGTTTTTTTCATTATAAATTTCAAAAGAAAACGATGTTGACACATCAAGAAAACAAAAGTACAACTAAGCTAGGAATATCTGGGGTAGCCTCTGAAGCATGTGGCTTCAAGACCATGTGTGCCTGTGAACAAAAAAAATTATCTTGCATTAACTATGAAAAGTAAAATTTCATGTTATTCTATAATGGTGCGTCTATATCTTTTGCATCACTATGGAAAGTTATGTAAATTATAATTAAACTTATCAAATGGAAATTAGAGTATTATCGATCTGCCATGAAAACAATATCGTCCTCAGAATTATTTAAGAATGAAATATTGATAGTCTTCTACCATTCAAAGTTCATAACAAAAGTTAAGTTAGTTACAATTGTAGACCATGATATAGTTTATCTTTCAAGTGGAAGTAAACAATTTGAAAATCACTACTCGCAGCTGGAAAGCGCGGCTGATTTCGGTATGAGTACTCGCCATTGGTTGCATCATGTATCCAAGCGAGTCCGTGGTCTGGGCTCCAGGGAACAGGCACCGCTCTTAGCTGACTCGTTCGCCATCGACCACCTCTGCAGAACGGAGCCCAGCGAGTGGTGGTTCGTGGCGAGCCCCGGTATGGCTCGTCTATGACACTACTAGTGCCTGTCAAATAATTAGCACCAATTAAATATAATTTTATAAAGGCTATTTTATCAAAGAATGACATATTTAACTGAATTAGCTGAGAAAACTTGTTTAGTCAGAAAATTAACTGAAATAGCTTTTATCCTGGAAATTAGCAAAAAATTATGTATTAAAGCATAAATTAGCAAAAAAAAAAAAAAAAAAAACCAGCATCTATAGCAAGATAATAATTTTTTTTGGTTCCTAGTTGAGAATTTACAAACTGATACTGATACAATAATTCTCTGTTCAAAAATGTGTTATTGTTACATAACTTGAAAAAATTCTGTTTATAGTTTTATTTTGCGAGTTAACCTTCCAAGCGATTGCTGTGATTCAGGACTAGAAATACCTGAGGGTAGCCCAACAAAGCAGGTACAGCAGGTCGTGAGAAAGGGGCTCATTGGTAGGACCTCACCAGGGAACAGGAAGGAAAGTAAAAGAAACAAAAGTTTCATTACTAATAATTTAATTGTTGATTAATCCTTATTTCTATATGCTGTTCAAGAAACTAGTGAGCTGAAGTGAGGCTTGGATTGTTCACTCACTATTTTGTTGCAGTGATATGGCTGCAAGCTTACCAGGAGGACTGGAGAACGTAGACAGCGAGCAGGTCAAATCTGTAAGTTTCTAAAAGGTTGTGAAGGAATTTCTTACACCTACTGTTGTTGCAAGTATGAAGGTAATGAATGTTCTGATTGGAGTGCTTAACTGCCGTAATATTTAAATTTTATTTATTTATTTAATTTTTTGTTCTTTGGATCCCACATGGAGTTGCGTGCTCCAGGATATAGACCACGTTAATATGTGTGTATGTACACACACATACATACAATACTAGTAAAAATTACTACACAATATAGATGAACAGAAAACAACACTGGGTACATAAAATTGGCATAAACTTAAGTCTAGGTCACAAAAGTACAAACTTAGTACAAAAAAAATTTGGTCCTTCTATTCTTTCTTTGATTGCTTTAAAGTTAACTTAACCATTTGTTTCCAGATTGTTTGCTTCTTTTTTGAGTTGTTCAGTAAAGCATATAATATGTGGTATAGTCCATATCAGGAAATAACCCACCAGGGTGTTGAACCAAGAATATGTTCATGGAGGACCAGTGCTGAGCAGTGGCCTAAAGTGCCTCTTACTTCTAAACATTCAATTACTCAATCAAGAACGAACCAAGTTAGTAACTGTATCAATTATTATTTTTGTTTCAGTTCCGAGACTTTTTGGTATCCTACAACAAGTTGTCTGAAATTTGCTTCAACGACTGTGTTTGGGATTTCACCACAAGAAACGTTAAAGACCAAGAGGTGGGTCACATTCATTACTATTACTATTGGAAGAGAAGCTCTAAGAGACGTATTCGCAGGCTGGTACAATAAAATGGTTTTGATCCAGCATTCTATGTTACGGCATGTTCTGTAGTCCGGCATCAATTGAGACGCTCACGTACAGAATTTTTTTTGGGTGTATTCAGACTGTTAACCTTGGCCGCCGCTGCCTGCATTTTTAGTTTGTTCAGAGTTTATCATTACTATTGGTTTTAATTTCAGTAGTGTTACCTGTTTTATAGTGGATTACATTTACCTTTTCACATTTAGTATTCTCATTAAAACTAAATTGATGTTTGCTAATCCAGCCAAATTGCTGATCCCTAATACAGCATGACTGTGTTTCGGAACATGTCGTATTAAAGACCTTTCAATGTACATTTAGAAAGGAAAGGAAAACATATTTTTGCATAAAGGTGCAGCCAAAAATGTTGATAACAGATGTTAACAGATGGTGAGAGACTAGTGAACTGTGAATTGCTATCACACGGATTCCAACTACAGAACCCACAGCAGTCGGAGGGTAGACTAGGAGGTGGAGAGAAGTATTTTTTGAAATATTTCTTCCTACATCTAGTCTTTGAGGTCATCTGGACGTGGCGACGTGCTGATTGGCTAGTTCCCAGCGTCTCTGTTCTGAGATGTTATTGGAAGGCATTTGAGTATTGCAGCATTAGTTTTAAGTTATTTTGGTATGCTGTGAATGCAGCTACGTGTATTTTGTGCGAGTTAGCGTTGACACCGGCTATGGTATCTGTGTGTCTGCTCTGTGACCATTCATTCTTGACCTGAAGAGTGTTTGTGGTTGGCAGGAATTGATGGATTCTGCCTGCGGGAACTCTTGATTCAGTAGTGATTTTTAAAGCAGTTGTAATCTGCTGCTCATTCACTAAAAAACACTGAGCGAACTGGCTCAAAGTTGCACGACCGGTCGACCAAGGTCAAAAAATCCACTCAAATAAATCAAGAATCTTTGCCCGATTACTGAATTTCTTTAACTGAAGAATGCCGGATGAAAGTCTGCCGACTACCAGCAAAATTTGGGTTAGCCAACATTTTTTGCAGTTCCTTTTAACGTGTTTTCTCTTCGTTAACCATTATGATGCTCAAAAACCTTTATAAAGAATCTAAATTGTTAAGTTGCACATATATTCATTAGGAAAAAAACAGACATACCAATAGTATGGAATATTTGTACAATCCTACTTGTAGTAATGTGATTTCGGTATGAAAAATTAGTAAAATTACTGCAGTTAAAAAGAATTTTATTGAAAAGGGGATGTGTGGGAACGTTTTTGGATTAAATTCACATTCAAATGGTGAATTTTTTTCTCAATCTATGATTGATTTTTTTGATGAATTTTGTAATTAAGTTATTATTGCTACTATAATTGTTGAATTTATTATTTACTAACTTAATGCGGAATGTAAAATAAACTCTGTTTAAATTAGTATGTTATTATGTGTTATTTAGGATGTTTCACTTTTTTTTCTACGGTATATGGAGGTGTTCCGCTGTGATGGTGTTGGCAGAACCGCTGTGCCCTGAACTGCATGGAGAAGTACATGAAGATGAACCAGCGGGTGTCGCAAAGGTTCCAGGAGTTCCAGATGATAGCCAATGAAAATGCTCTCGCAGCTGCCCAGAAAATGAGCTCGGTGGCTCGGTGACTACATGTATCAAAGTATATTTTTATTCAATGTACAGTATTTTATTGTTGAATTTTTTTTTTATCTGCTGAAAGTTGTAGTCTTAACTCTCTGTGGACTACTAGAAATTGTGTACCATTAATGTAAGTCCATTAAAGTACTATTTTATTTGCATGAAGCATTTTTTTTTTTTTTTCAATTTTTTTTTTGGCACATGCGTGCTTTGTTAAGCTGATTAAATGAATTTACACACATTATTTTAGTCATTGTTTGGGTTACAATATTTAGTCATTTCTTCTGATTTTCTGTTTTCAAAAGCATAATTAGCATGACTACTTTGATCATGGTGCAATAGTCACTGATTAAATTTTAATGGAGTAAAAAAACAGTCAAAAAGAGAAATGGTTTTTAAAAGCCTTCAGATGAGTATTGAGTTATAAAATGGTGGATGTTTCAATTTATTAGTTGTGTAAATGATCGTGTATCACCAACCAGCTTTTTTGGCTGACTGCCAGATGTGAAACAGACATCATACTGTGATCTGCCTCACTGCAGTTCCAGCATTAATTTAATACCTTATATACGGGTTACTTTGTCCCGAAATGGAAAAAAAAGTTCGAACTATGTATGCTACAAGCCGATTACTGGCGATTCTGCTAGCCCTGATAACAAGATCATACTTGGTTAAACTTCTAATGACTGATGTATAATTATTAAAATATTTTCAAGTTCCTTGTTTCTTTTATGATTTGTTTTTAAGTATTTTTTTTTTCCAAAGAAGTACCAGTGTAAAGTGAGAATAAAACAAAGTGTCCATGTTCATATTGATGTGAGAGTACTTTTTTAATTTAAAAACCAGTTGCTTGCATTGTTCCAAGCATTCTACAGTATGTTAAGATAGGAATATTTGATATGGAACATACTTACCCTTACGCAAGGTGAACGTAAGCCCAAAAGTAAATTCATTATATTATCGTATTTAGAACAAAGGTTTGAACTATTTAAAAATAACATTAAAAGCTCAGAGTTTGTTATTTTTCAATAAAAAATTAAAACATTTGTTAAAAACCAGACACAGTAACCCATGTGTACAGTCAGGGTGGCCAGCCAACTGGGAAATACGGGAAATAGCCAGGATTTCTTAAAAAAACCAGGAATACCTGGAATCAACCAGGATTTTTATTAGAACCGGGAATTTTTTTATGAAGTAACGATCGCAGTAACATACGGCTGTTAAAGGCCTATGATGGAGAAACTTAAACATGAGCACGTTCACCACCTGTGGAAGCACGACAGTTTGCTCGTGAGCTATATTTTGTGAAAGTTAATTTGTTCATATTGCATTAAAAAACTTTTGTAGTACGTAAGAAACCGTTAACAATTCAGACTTCCATACTTATTATGTTTCTGTATTCAAAAGCTACAGCATTTTGGCTGAAAATGTTGTAGGGTGGTAGTAATTTCTCGCACAGCATGTTGGTAGCACTAGTTTTGTATGTATATATATATTTTTTACTTTGCGCTCATGTTGTTACGTCACGGTATCACGGATACTTTTCTCGAGTTGTTTTAAAAGTTTAGTTGTGCGGAACCTTTGAATATATATACTGTATAGAAGTCGCGAGTGGATAGGATTTACTCTACTTTTTCAGAAGCGTATGAGGAGCAGCTTGGGAACTTCACCGCTGCAGTGCGCTGCCGTAACGCCCTGTATCGTCTTAGTTGTTATTTACACGTTAGAGCGCAGAACTGTCGCCCGCTGTCATTCCCCGCACCCCCCACCTATCATTCACTGCAGCTCAAGGTTGTTCAACAAGTGGGGGAAGGGGTGTTTGAAGAGTTCGTAACTTGTCCGCTAGGGACCACCACAAGTCGATGCCCTAGAGATGGTGGCGATTGCGGCGGTGAATTAACCAACTACCTCAAAACCGTATTAGAAATTTTAACCTGGGCTGGCGACTTCTATACAGTATATATATTCAAAGGCGGAACGTTGTTTTGAATTTTTTAATCTAACATGTAATTTGCGCAGACTATCAAAATGTCAAAGAGTTAGGTTACCACATACGATGACAAATATACGGAAGAGTTTGAATGGGTGGAGAAAGATCCAAAGTGCAGGACAAACGTCATTTGCAATTTCTGTAATGTTAAAATCAATATCGGTAGCATGGGAATAACAGCATTAGCCAGCCACGCAAAGGGGCAAAACACGTGCGTTTGGTGTCAAGTAATTTTGGTGACGTGAGATTATAAATTTTTTTGTTGGTGGTAGGTTTTGTTTTAAGCAAGTTCATTGATTTAATTCTTAAGCCTATAGTTAAGTTGTATATTGTTAAACGCCAATAAAACATCATATTGTGTGTGCTTTGTGTAACAAAAATGCAAATTGTATGCAAATATTAATAAAAACCACCCAGGAATTTTATTTTCCCAGAAGAGTGGCCACCCTGACAGTATGTATTTACAGTGAACTTATGTACATCAGTTGGGAGTGCTAATTTAAGCCAACTATGTGGTAGCATACTTTGATTACCAGAGATGTTCATTGTCGTCAATTCTCTTGGGGCATCAGACCCTCCACTTACGGAGGAATTATTGGTCCTGGGGTGCCCTTCACTGACTAGGTTGGTCTGTGTAATATCAAGCCTTAAATTTGCAGTTTTAACACATTTTATAACTCTGAGGGTCTACATACTGATTGTGATGCCATGCAAAATATTAGTTTGGAATCTACAGTTTCAAACCAAATTACTGTTATTAAGACAGTATTAATACAGTCACAATTTTTTTTTTCCAATAAAAATAGTGTTATCTTTCAAAATCATACGCAGCCAAATTAATTTCTTTTTCGAATTTGCACCTCCACCTGTATTCAGGGTGCTATAGCAAATTTTTCTCTCGGAGTTAAGGTCAGAAGAGGTGCAGAAGTTGAGTGGTTAGAACAATCATTATTATAAATTCGACCTCCTAGGCAAAAACTAATGCTATGTTTGAATTCAGGGCACCAAATTCATATGAAATCAGCTCCAAATACCCTGGCACCAAAACTATTGTTGGCCTGTGTAATGTGATGTATGAAATGCATGTCTCAACCATGTAAAGTACTTCTTGTCCCCCCCCCCCCCCCTTTTTTTTTTACTATTGAATTGATACCTTACACACGTGCATGTTTCGTTTCCAGGTCACTTGAAGAAAATTATAAAATGTGGGTTTCACTGTATTAATGTTGAAAAGCATGTATACCCAAGAAAATTAATACTCCTCCCTCCCCCCTCCTCATCAAGGTACTATATAGTTGTGTGTACCAATTCAATAGACAGTAAAAGTTATTACATTATTTGCAACCATGTTCACCAGTGAAAATTTAGATAAATCATATTTTATGACTGAAATGAACGGAAAAAAAAGTATCAGTTACAAGAACTCGTGCAATGGTGGCGTGTTCAATACTACTGGAGAACGGTTGCCTCTTATTAACAAGTGACCTCTTCAAAATCAAAGATAACTCTTAGCTTTATTGGCCAGGGTAGCAAGAGAGCTGAATTAAATTAATTTAAATAATTAAAAATTTTATTGTGCAGGGCACCATAAACCCTAATTCTGCTTTCAAAAGCTGAAAAACAAGCAACTGAAAAATAAATGTTGCAGTTTTTGGGCCTCTTGTTGATGGGCCAAAACAAAAAAAACCAAAACTAACACCTTCTGGATGACTAGGGAGATTAACCTTTCACCATTTTTTGGGAAAATAATGAGCAGAAATTATGTTTCTTCAACTTTTGAAGTTCTTGCACTTCAGTGACAACACTGATGCAGATCCAAACAACAAACTCAAACTGTCATTGATTAGTTTGCAAACAAATTTTGCTCAGTATACACACATCAAAGAAATGGTCTCACTTGATGAGGGCTTGATACCCTGGAGAGATCGAGCCAAGTTCCGAGTTTTCATGCCAAACAAACCAGGCAAGTAGGGCATTAAACTATATTTTGTGCAAGGCTGACAGTGGGTTTGTTATTCATTTTCAGTATATTCAGATGATAAGCATAAAAATTCCTAAAACAGTGCTTGATCTGCTGGGAGACCTGAAAGACAAAGGTTATTGTCACTTCATGGACAATTATTACAAGTGTAGGTCTGAGCAAGGCTTTTGGAATATATATAAAAAAAAAAACCACACACACAAAAAAAAAACACGCACATGGAAGCTGCTTCCAACGAATTGAAAAATTGAGAAGTTGTGTTTCATTAAGACGGTGATGTCAAAGAGTTTTATCTTGGAAGGACAAGCTAGTTGTGAAGCCTATCTCAACCATGCACACAGCTTCTGTGGTTGTCAAACCAAGAAAACAAAGTTGGCTCTTCTAGTGATGTACAGTGTAGGAAACCAGAGATTGTAGTAGTAAGTTAACACACACACATGAAGGATATTAGTAATCTTGACCAAATGGTGAAATATCATCCCATGGCTCGAAAGACAAACAAGTGGGAAAAAAAAAAAGAGTATTCAATTTTTATACTGATGGGGGCACATAATGCATTTGCGGAGATGACGAAACACACTGGCGTTAAGGCATACCAAGTTTGTAGACTTTCCGAGTGTGTTGCTAGCAAGACTACAACTCCCATGGAAAAGAACAGTCGTCAGTTGCTAGATGATTCAAGTGATGCGCCGGGGGACTGTTCTAATGCCTCACCCATTACCAAGCCACCACTGCAGGATACTGCATCAAGATTGTTCGATGGCATCAAAAAGCACCCGTCAGAAAGAGAACAAAAAAAATACTCAGAGGCAGTGCCATGTGTGCTTTTGTGTCAAGGACTGTAAACCTAAGCGTCCCAGCTTCATGTGTTCATCCTGCAACATTCCGTTATGCCCGGATGCTTGTTTTACCAGATACAATAGTGTCAAACATTATAAAAAAAATTAAGTGGTGAATTGAATCATTTACAGTATTTTTATTTTTGCTGTTTGAGAAACTGGTAACTATAACTGTTAACCCTAACAACAGAAGTTAATGATAACTTTCATTTTTGTATTTCTTGCACACAATTTTAAGAGCTCATAGTTGTGTTTTTAAAAATCTTTTTTGTTAAAATGATTTTGTAACTTTTCAAATTATGTTTCAAATATTTTCAAAAACACTTCTATCTTATTGATAGTACTTTTTACTGCTAGAAACATGGAACATTCTTCGAGCTAAAACAAAAAATTACCTACTTTACAATGATTAAATTTTCAATTGGCACATACAGCTAAAATTCTCAGGAAATGCTTGTGCACAGGAACTTTTTGAAAAATGATTTGGTAAGCAATCTGGTAACATTTTTTTTTGACAGCGAAAAAAGGCTAAAACTGGTGTTTTCACAGACTTTTTAGGTATGGAAATTTCTGAACACAGTACGGTATTGTAAGGGTATAGACACATTCAAGACTTTATCTTTAATATTCCAACTTAAAATGAGTGTGTTACCGCTTGGATTATTCTCATGGAGGTGTGTTACCGACGCGATGACTGCACACCCATTCGCTGCCTGGCGTGTAGAGATGATGAAGCATGTGATACGTGAGCCAGAGTCGCCCTTTGCACCTACGCTTTAAGAGCTTGTGTGCCCAGCCAGGTGCAATCATTCGGAGAAAAAAAAAAAAACCTGTAGTAAGTTGGAAGGGTAAGTTAAAAGGGTAAGCAAACAAACAAACAAGAATAAATATTTGCATCAAATAATAAATAACATAATATTTTTAATATTAAATTCGTTAAAATACATATAGTACATTTTATTTTATTTGCAATATCATTAATTTGCTTACATAACTCAAAGGCTAGATTCTGGTTATCACCCTGATAGTTTAAATGATGTGAATAAACTAATCAAGTGTTACATATTTATTTTTATACAATTTGAAAAACTTTTCCCTCCATAACAAAATTTAAATTGTTTTATATGATTTGGCAGGGTTGGAAGTTTTGAAATTATATCCAAATGTGTATTAAAATAAGGTATAAACTTTTATAACTAATTCTTCTAGCTCAAATCATACATAATGTTTTCACATTTATCAACAGGTATTACTAGAGCCACGGAATTTTCGCGCATTCATTTAGTCGCAAGCTAGAATACAAACCTCCACACTGTCACACTGTGTTCATGATTGGACCGCAGTTATCTGGACACACCCCTCTACGACCGTGACGATGTCCAGCTAGGAGAGAAGTAAGCGAATCAGGTAGTGCCAAATAGTAAGGATAAAAATGTTCTCCCTAAGAAATCAACCAATGGGAAAGTAAACACGGGTCGAGCACACCTATAACTTTGAATTCTATCCTGAGGCCAGAGGAATCCGCGAAATTTCTGGGACTCTAGGTATTACCAAATAACTGTGACCCAAAACTTAACATACTGGCCAGTTACAGGCAGTTTAACAGAACCTTACAAACGGTTTATAAGAAATCACACATTCCCTTGGACGGTATGATGGTCTTCGTGGCAACACCAGTCCACAATCACGACTGCTTCCTAAGAGGGGCCCGTTAAGTACTATAAAAGTGAGTTGTTGACTCGACTAAACAAAATATGATGTGGCCACGCTGTAAAATGAGCACATTAAAGTGCTGTAGTGGTGGTGGGGGGATGAGGGGGGGGGGGGGGGGGGGAAGGCCTGGTGCTGCAACTCAAACATGAACCAGAGAGCAGAGGTAATAGGTCGTGATGCTGGCCAGGCACTGCTACGTATTATAGCGCAAGGATGCAAGGTAAAATTACACACACGTTTAGCCGTGACGATGGCACTATGGGGAAAGAAAGGTTGTGCCTGTTAAGGGGGTCTGGACACACACATAGTTGATTCTTTGAAACATTCCTTCATTAATTAATTTTATGAAAGTTTATCAAATCTGTCTTCATCTAGGCATAAAATAATTAGGTGATTCTTCTTCCAAAATTAATCATTTTTGAGTAGTTTCAATTGGTTTTGTCACATCCGTAACCATGATAAATAATTTGTTTACTTTTACATAACACTAACACAAACAGATTACAATCTGTACCATTACCAGATAATCTATAAGGGCATTCTTTATGCTATAATAATTAGGGGCCGGAAAAATTATCATCTTGCTACTATTATTTTTTTGCTAATTTACACTGTAGATGCTATTTATTGTTAATTTTCAACATAAATTATATTTTAGCTAATTTTTTTTTCTCCAGCTAATTATGTAGATTAAAACTATACATTAAAAAATTGGTTGTCTGTAAAGTCGGTTTATGGACGATAGTTTAACGTGACAACGTCATAACAAAACATTGATGAAATGATTGCATACTTATATGAATAAAAATGAATCATTTTTATTGAATTATCACTATTTTGTATGGATACAAAGAAGGAGTGAAATGAAATCTACAATTTAATTGATAAATTTACTTTTATTTGCACTCATTAATTCAAATATGTTTATTACTTTAACGAAGAGATTATTTTAACTATAACTTTTATACATGTTTGCTATTTAACTTCTTCCAATCTGTGTTATTCTGTTAAGGATAGGACGATGATAGGAAAAGTAGGAAACAAATGGGAGTGTTTCAAGTTTAATGTGCCTCGAAAAAGTCAAATTGATGGTTGTTCCAATCGAGTGGAAGAGAGATAGATGCAGCGCAAGCGTACAATGAGCGTAACGGGACACAGCATAACGGGACACTTTTTCGTCCGTGCAGCCGGCGTTCATCGATTTATTAAACGTCACGTCAAAAAAGTTAGTTTACCTTCAATTTGATGTAAATAGTACAAATTAAACTGTTATACCACTGAAACTGGGACATTCTTTTATGGAAACCCTGGTTTAAAACAGATTTTCACAAGTGTAATATAATGGATGTAAAAAGTTCCACAAATAGTAATAATTACTATAAACACTTATACAACTTTTTTACAACCATTATATTACTCTTAGTGAATATCTGTTGAAAGTGCAAGGGAGATATCAAGTTAAAAAGTCAGAAATCCTAATATTTATTACTGGGCTCAAAAATTATTTTTAAAAAATTAGCTTGAATAATAATGAGATAAAAATATAAATAATGTAGCATTTTTATGATAGTGAGATTCACAGAAACTGCAAAGTATATATTAGTAGAAATTCAGAAGTATATTACATATCTTGATGCCAGGTTTAGACTGAGCTGAAAGTTTAAACAAAAACATTAAAAATAACAGCATTTATTTGCTCACTTAACTCGCACGAGTGAACAAGTTTCGACTGTCTACCAGTTTCACCTTACTCCTGTCATAAAGGGTACATTGCCACCCAAAAGGTTCTAAGCACTTAAATAAGCTCACATTATTTTGTTTTCATGGATGCAGCATACAATATACAAACACAATTTTTTGCGGATAAAGTTATGTACAGACAATAATTTTCTGACTACTGATATATGCAACTTAAAACACTAAATTTAATTTGTATTTTTACAAAATCAATTTTATACATCAACAACTTATAAAACTACTACACAATAACAATAATTTTAGCACCAATATGAAGATTTCATATTAAATAAAACTCACTACTATAAAATAAATAAATTATACTTTTAACTACATTTCATTTAAGCAAGACAATTTTCATCTGCAAGAAAATTATGGTTTTAACTTTTGAACTTTATAAACATATTATTTATAAACTTATTATTTATGATGGATCAGTTTAGAAAATGCTTGATTTGAAGGTCAGTAATGACACAGTTGACATGAAATTAATTATAATTGTAAAGTTACTCCTGAAACCAATTCATCCATGTAAGGACCAACATACACTCACCAAGAAAATTAAATTCTCCTTTTTTGGGCTGTAACATAACATGAAACTTATCGCAGAACCCTAAAAGAATGTCACTCTACGCTTAACTTTTAAACAGTTCAAAAATTTAAGACAAATGGTGCCAATTAATTAACACAAATAAATATGTAATGTAACAAATATCTTTACATTTCATCATACAAGTTTCTACAACCTTTTACAAAATAAATTATAACAGCTATTAATTTTTTTCTTTCAAATAAAATTATTAGTACGTACAAGAAATTAACAGTCTAGTGAGGATGCAAAACTACTGCGTGACCAAACATTCACAGAGCTAGCAACTGTTGATATAACCCAACTACTACATGCGTTAAAACATGCAACAACATAATACAACCAACCATGAATGTTGCAAACATCTTTACAAAATAAATCAGCAGTAACATACCCAACAGTTATTAACAAACGCTCAATAAAACAAATTCGGTTTAGCAAAAAATATATTTTTTTATTAATACTTAACTTTAAGTATTCTTTAGTTCTTGCAAACCATTACTAGTTTTTTTTTACTTTAAGTTTAGAATCTGTTCAAACAAATATATTTGTTGAACCAATATTTATACCTACACTCAAAACATACCTGAAATTTAACATTTACTAATTATGTGAATGTGTGCATAACTGTTGGCTTATAATCAATTAATTTTTACTCTTAGTAATAATGCCAGTCCTCCTTCCCAAAATACATTTACAGCCAAAATTTAGATATTCATAAATAAGTATCTCACAACTAATGACATGAAACAAATAACAAAATACTCTCGTTTGAGGATAAATCCATATAGTAATTGCAGATATTAAATTTGTACCTTGTTAAACCCTACACATTAGAATTTGCATACAGATTGTTAATCACTAGCATGGAATGTGACTTCACCAAGCAACATTGGTTCTTCGTAAATAATTTTCTAATCTTAAAATATATTTAACAAGAGGCCAACACTTGGCTTACCCACACCAATGGTTCAATCATTGCATCAAGAGCCTTTGAGTTTTGGCAGCAAATCAAAATCATTCAACAGACATGACCAGCACTTCCAATTGTAACTGAAACATATTTGTTCACACTTGGCCTATCTCACACTCAGCAACTTGACTTGTGTGCAATTAACACAACTGTGCATTCATGCATGCATCGATTCAAATAACACACCAAGGCCACATTCAACCATCTGACGTGGGACACACAACAACCATCTCACGCTATAGGCTTTGGTGAACACGACACGCAAGCAACTTCCCTCTCTCAACCGGAAGTCCTTCCTCAATGACATCATTTAGACAATGTTACTAAGAATTAACAAGTTCACCTGTTTTTCTTGTGCCTCGCTCTTTTACGCTTGCGAGTATGTACAACCGATCGTTTCTGGGAAAGATTAGCAGGGCCCTGAAATGATGCTTCCGCACTCTGCGTCGCACCAATGCCTTCCGTGTGGTCTTGGACCAACGAAAAATCTGGTGCAAGTGCTTCATCTTCGCAAACCAATCCAAACTCAGGAATGACCAAGACTTGAGATTCAAGATAATTAATAGCTGCAGTTTTACGCCCTACACGCGTACAGTACTCTTTGGACTCTGAATGTTTTTGCTCTTCTCTTAAAGACCTCTTGCCTTTGGTGTCTGTTCGTTTTTTAGGTCGACCACGACTACGTACCGTCACACACGATTCACTAACACTTGTATCTGGGGTTTGCTTCTCAACTGATGGCACACACAGGGTTGAATCATCATTTGTTTTCATCTTACACCCCCTCTTGAAACGCTTACTTGTTTGTTGACCCTCAACAGCAGGGGAGTCGACCAACTTTCTTCTCAAATTTTTTCGATTTACAGATTGTTCTGGCACAGTTGACGTTTGTTGTAGCAAAGGTATTTCTTCTGGCTGCACCAAACTCACAGATACATCCTCGTCTCCCCCAGAGTTTTTCAACTTTTTTGCAAACAACACAGACAATGGCTCCTCGTCGGAATCTGCACTTTCGTCAGATATTTCAATGGGACGGATTTCCTGATGAGAAATCGACACTTGATTCACTTTGAGCACCAGTTCCTCTTCAATGCTGGTATCTTCTGCAGAGGCGTAGTTGCCACGCAGACGTTTACGGCTGCCGTGACTCCTTTCCTTTCTGTGTCTGTGATGTTTTTTTGGAGACTGGTGTTCGTGTTTTACGACAGTCAGTATGTTTTCGTGTTTTACGACTGTCAGTTGGCCTTCAGTTTTTGCACCAGCTGTCGAAAACAGTGCTTGATTTGGTGTTACTGATGAGGCGACTTCGCCGTTTCCAACTCCTGCAGTCCTGTAATTACTGACTGAATGTGATGTTACATGCTGAAAAACTTTTTCAGCACCATCAGTGGTCTTCTGTACAGGATGATTAGCCGCAAGAGAAAAGAAAGACTGATTTCCACTATTCAAAAAACACGTCATGCTGGCACTTTCTACTCTGTCAGAGGCATCACTTCTGTGCCACACATTCTTCGAGCCAAACTGCTGTGTGTTAAACAAGGCAGCTGTTATACTCTTGTTTTTGATGTCATCAACACTATGAGAAACTGACACTTCTTTAGTGTCGCACACTGAACTGTTCTCATCGACTTCACGTTCTTTCTTAGGAAGGCAAAAAATGTTTGTAATTGATGGTGGATCAGCCATTATTTCTAATTTCACAGAAATTTCCTGCTGCTGGACGTCATTGTTGGATAAAACTTCGCTACCCACAAAACTTGTTTTGTTACCACTTCCTCCTTCAACTTTACCGTTATCACAGATAGTTTTACGTCTGGGTGGAGTAACTTCTGCATCAGTTGCTAGATCAGTTGATTCCAGTTTTAATTCAATGGAATGAAAAATGCCATCACTAATCACGGGTTGTGAAGAGACCAAGCTACCCAAACCCTGAAAATTTTGTCCCATTTCTAACTCTATATGGCAAGAATCACCGGTATCTTTACTCACCTCTGCTCCTGCCACAGTTTCTTGTTTTACTGTGATTGAATCAACTGGCAAAGAATGTGGCTCATTACTCAGAACAATACCTTTTTCTGACCGACCTAATGTTTTGGTTGCTGTCTCACATATCTGAGAAGTTTCTTGTTTTATTTTGAAGGAATGCATCGGTACATTTGCCTGCTTTGTCCCCTCCTCTGTTTGAGAACTGCTGAATGACATTATTTCATCCTTTAACACAAGAGTCTCTTCAACTGGAGAGTTGTTCTGTGCATGAGAAGTATCAGTGACATTTTGCTGTTCGTTGGTCACTTCTTGCAAAGATTCAAGCTTCACGCGCGTAGTAACTGCAACCGAAGACTCTTTCAGCTGAGCCTCTTTCATCACATGAGAAGAATCATCACATGAATCATCCTCTTCATCCAACACAATAGTCTCTATAGTTGCTCTATTGTCCTGCACTATACAAACATCTTCGTCACAAGAATCTTGCTGATCAACACTGTCACGCGTTTCTTGTGAGATTTCTTTTTTTACATTGGCAGAATCTGCATCCAAAACTTTAGCCTTACTTCCATTTTCCAAATATTCTTTTGATTGAGTGACTTTTTCTTTGGTACAAGAAGAAATATCAAACAGAGCATCATCATCCTCCAATACAATAGTCTCAATTACTGTTGTTTTCTGCACTATACAAATATCTGCATCACTGGAATCTTGTTTATCTGTGATGTCACAGGCACCTATATTAGTTTCTTGCTTCACATAGGCAGAATCTACAACCAATGATTTTAACTTACTACTATCAACCAAATGCTCTCCCATCTCCACAGAATCTTCTTTTACATGAGAACAAACAGCTGTAGATTCATCATCATCCAGTACAATGGTCTCTATTGCGGCAACTAAATTTTTCTGTGACAGTAAAACTTCCTTTTTCACGTGTACTGAATCTAAAAAAAAATGCTGTGTCTTATTATTCCTGACAAAAGATTCTTCTGGCTGTGTAATCTCTTCTTTGACATGAGAAGAACCACTACAAACAGCTTCATCATCATCATCATCATAATCATCTAGCACAATAGTTTCAATTACTGCAACTGTCTCACCTTCTCTTGGCAAGGCTTCTTGTTTTATGATAGGCTCTACAATGAAAGATGGGTTTGTATTACCTATAACAGAAAACTCTTCTGACTGAATTGCCTCTTTTTTGACAGTGAAAGAATCTTTACACAGGGATATTTGCTCCTCTAACACAACAGCATTTGCAGCTGCAGATGATGGTTTCTGCATTAGAGAAACGTCTTTACCACAGGAATATTTCTTATCTGTGGCATCACACACTTCGTTTGAAGTGATTTCCTTTATTGAGACAGTACTTTCAACTGAAGCATCTGATTGTTTTACCTTTCCATTAGCCAGAAAAGAGTTATCACATAAAGGTTCTTCTTCATCCAACACAATAGTCTCCACTGATGAATCCGAGGTTTTCTGCACGAATGAAATAACTGTAACTTCTGACACTCCTTGCAAAGGATGTTGCTTTATGCATGCAGATTTTAATGACTGTGTTTCATTATCTTTAAATGAAGAATCTTCTGGCTTCAAAATCTCTTCCTTGACACGAGAAAAACAATTATGTAAAGCTTGGTCCTCACTTAATATGGCAGTCTCCACTGTTGCAACAGCGCAGGAGCCTTTTTGATCCAGAGCACCACGAACTTCTGATAAGGTTTCTTGTTTTATTTTGACGGAATCTACAACTGAAGACTGCAACTCATCTCTGCATAAAGGTCTAATTACTTTCTCATTTACCACGGCAGTCTCTTCTGTTTCAGAGGGGGATTTTTGTGGAAGAGAATTATCTTCAACATGTACATCTTTCTGACCAATGACTGCATCACACGATCCTTGCACGATTTCTTGTTTAATACTGGCAACATCCACGACCAAAGACTTTGACTCACTGGCCGGGGTCAATGGTCCTTCTGGTTGCAGGACTGGAACCACTTCCTTGGCAGACTCTTGTATCGTGACAGAAGTTTCCTGCACAAGCGAATCAACTCCAGAATGTGACTCTTTCTGATGCACTACGCCAGGCACTTCTTCAAAAGTTTCTTGTTTCACTGCAACAGGGTCAAATCCTTTAGCTAAAAACTGCTTCTCATTGTTGGTTACAGCAGTGCTTTCCGACTGTGTACTCTCTTCCTCGACTTGACGTTCACATGTTGCAGCATCCAGTGTTTGTGCACTGCCACTCTGCACTTTGACTGCAGCAAGCGTTTGTTTCTGACACAATTCTTGAGCCACTACAGGTTCATTACGCTCGGGATCTGCAACTAATGCGTGATCGCCACTGCAACTCTTCGTAACCTCACCATCATTCTTGTCTTCCGCAGATGGTTCCTTACTTTTCAATGAACTTTTGTCTGAAAAATTTTGTGAATCCACTTTTGCTGTGCGTTCATTCAACTCCAAAGAACTTTCAATACAACTGTCCTGGGCACGGATTACAACCTCCAATTTTTCGGTTGTATCTGTTTGCCTCTCTGTAACTAAATCAGAAGACTGTTCTTGTTTATTGTCTACATTATCATTTTCTGCATTTGTCCTGATATCTGATGTGGGTTCCTTACTTTCTGCAGGATTCTCATAAGGTACAGGCTGGCTTGAGGCAGAACTCCCCAATTCATCACTAGTGTTTACCTGCACATCTGTAACCGTGTTTCTCTCTATTTCTGCAGAATGTTCAGCAGATTTGTTTTGGGTACAGACTAGACCCCTTTCTTCATCACCAACATCTGAGTGTTCCTTATAACCTAAAACAGCAGAAGATTCTTGTCCGTTGTCTATGCTATTCTTTTTGCTGACTGAACTAGCTTGTGTCGCTTGCATAGCTCTAAAAACTGAAAATTGTTTATCTGAGGGAACACCTACATCTACAATTTTACTTGCCGTAGCCACGGTTGTTTGCATGTGAACAATGCTGCTTACTGAAGATGAATTAGTTTCAATGTGTTTGTTATCCCTCTCGTTCAATGAGTAGACAACAGTTGTCGACTGTATGCTCACTACAGTATGATCCGAACGTTCATTCTGTGCACCCTGTTTGTAGTTCTTAGTTTGGTTGTCTGGAACAGGTTCCCTAAACTTATGAGGACACTTTGTGCAGTTGTGTGGTGTTCGAGGAGGGAAAGGTGGTGGACATCCAAAGTTGGGTTCCATAGGCTCCCATGGTGTATTTTCTTTAAAAGGAACTGGCCATGATGAGGGAACCTGAAACATTTCACATTTAAAACAAAAATTGTTACAAATTCATATAACCTTCATCAAATATATATGAACATTGTTAGCTCTAATAAAAAAAATGTTAACTTTTTAAAATTTTCTTTAATGTAAAATTAATTTACTTAATGTCTCCACAAAAGGTAATTAGAGACATAAGCATGCACCATCTAGGGAAACTAGGAAAGGTATTGGCCATGGTCTATAATAATAAAGTATTTCAGCATTTTCTTGGATGAGCTCTAGGAACCCCAAAAAAAAACCAAAATCATGATAGATAGACCAGGATTCAAACCCAGATACTCCAAAAATTGTGACCAGTGTGTTATTACAACACTCAACACTTTCCAAACAACAGTACACAATGAACAACTAAATATAACATGTCATCAATAGTAACTAACCACTATGGCACGCTTTCCCAAGAATGTAATTACTGTGTACACAAAAGCCAAGTTAAAGCAAGAAAGATATGTCAAAAATTTAATGGATATTCTTTACAGTTTCCACCTTCAGCCCTGAGTAATTTTTTCTCTCTCAGAAAAATAAAAAAAAATAAAAAGGGGGGGGGGGGGGGGGGAGAGAGGAAGGGGGCTGAAAAAATTAAAATTTTTACACATGTATTAGAAAAAACTTACATTGCTATTTGCTAACACACTGAAATATTGGTTTACAATAGTAGCCATAGGCAACATGGCTTCTCACACACTACTGTCTTCACTGATATTTTACAAATTTTTTCATAAATTCAGGGGAGGGAGGATATCACCCTACCAACCTGCATTTGCCACTGGGCCTTGCACAGGTTAAAATTCATTGTATATAATAACTGTGGTCCACTACAGCATGGCACATGTTCGTGTTCCTGAGAGAGAGCACCATTGACAGAGAACACTGTAGAAATGTTCTACTCCAGTTAAAGTTTAAACAAAAAAGATATACATAGTTTTTAGTTTGTGATAATGTTACATAAACAGATGAAAAAAAATTAATATCTTTTACCTGGGGTAGTCAGTTGCTACTACATTCAATTAAATACCCTGCAATCTACACACTTCCATTTAACAGCAGCAGACTGCTAGTGATCATTAAACGGGCATATGTCCATGAGAAACTTACACACATTACTTCAGTTTCATCTTTTCGGTGCTAACAGGCAACTTACCTTCTGCACAGTCCATACTGAGAGAAAGTTATTAAGTAAGTAACAAATTGATATGATTTATATTACAGAAGTAGCAAGTACTTTCTACGAATAATGATAGTGACAGCATCATGCAGCTTTATGATACTCATTTCATATTGACAATGTAGCATTTGCACACATGGCAATCCTCAAATATTGTACTATAATAGCAGCATGTCTTAAGGAGGCCCTAGACGGTCAATCATTTTGATCAAAAGGTTGCGTCAATCGACAAAGTCAAGATTAAGCCACGAATACGTAGCTACACAAAAAAAGCATAATTTCACTAAATTAATTCACAATAAAAGGAATACTACCTTCCATACAGAAACTCCACTACGAACGAGTTTTGGTCAAACGATTTAACGGTTCACTGATGCGTTTATTGAAGTACATGTAAATTGAGTGAATCAATATTTTGATCAATTGACATCTAGGGTCTTCTTTAATGTGGCAGAGACCGAAACTCAAAAGAATTACCTGCAGCTCTAATTGGAGCGCTGGTGAAACAACGAGTTAAGTACGAAAATTTTGGCAGAGATTATGACGAGAAATTAAAAAAAAAGCGATTAATATTTTCATCATTTTTAAATTATCTATTGTGACTTGCATACTGAATTTGCCTACTAGTAAAAAAATAAAAACTAAAAAAATCCCTGGATGTAGCTGTACACGAAACAATACCTGCTGAAAGCCTTCCGGCATCCCAGGTGGTGGGTAGTTGTGCATGGGAGCCATGAGTGGTCTCGGCCCAGGCCCCCAGTTGTTCTGAGGAAACGGAGGTGCCTCAGGTTGCTGCCAGGGCGGACCTAAGTTTTCGTTGCCTAGCCACGGAGGACGACAAGGCTGAAAGGAAAGGAAAGAAGAAAAAAAAAATCATAGAAAAATTTGTGCGTCACCTTAGGAGTCGGTGGAAGTCTCGGGTGACCTTTTCCGACACTCGTGCTTTCGCCAAGCATACCTACTTCACCTGCCACATTGGGGCGCAAAAACTTCCGTTCTTACGAGAAACCTTTTCAAAACGTTTCGAGAAAACAGAATTTCAAGCAAGCACTTCCAATACGACTGAGCACAGAAGGGTTGTGCCATTTCAGATTTCCTGGTTAACACTTCACTTATTTCCTGTGCACTATTGCTTTCCTCTAGAACACGCCAGACCAATGCTAGAGCCCCGGTTTGAATAAGTTTTTAACAGTTGGTCCAGTTTATTTTTTTAGGAAAAGTAAACGCACACAACCACCTATTTTCTGTTTTCCCAAAATTTGAATGGTCTGCAGCAAGTGAACTAGTGAGCTTCCACCAGCTCTTAATACTATAGTTACACATGTTCTAAATAACTACTCAATTGACATGTTAATTAACTACATTTCAATAAATTAATTGTGAAAACATCACAGGGCTGACATATCAGTTTAAAAATAATAACCGAAGGAAATAATACTTATATATGCAGTTATTTTATACATTCAAGATCGTTATTGCAATTCAAGATAGCTCTGCTTTACTTTCAACATGTATTGTGTACTGCACTGACATCAATTTATGAATTTGTCCTGATCAACTGGAAAGAAGAAACAAGCAAATACATGTATACTGATGTTCGATAATCCAGAAAAGTTGCTAAACCAGCATTGCTGTGGTCCACAATGAGCCCATTTAAAAACTTTTTACTGAATTTGTAAATAATAGCCAATGTGTGAAACTTCTTTCACCAAAACTATATTTTTACAGCAATGATTGTGGTGAAAAATCACTACTTGAATCTTACAAACACCGATTCCTAAATTTTACAGCATCGATGGCAGGAAAAAAATAAACTTTAAATGGCTTTGGGAGGTAGTTTTAGTATGTACTCATTCTATACACGATACTGGGGTTTTTAGCTTTTGTATGGTGTCAGTGTATGGCCACTCTTGCTGTGGCTTTTTGACCAGACTGGTAGAGGGTAGAGCACTTCATTGCCAGCGACACCACAGCATTACCATGTTCAAGTGAGGGTTTTCAGTGAGAATTTCAAATCAAAGTTTTACTTTTATAAAAATTATTTGCAAGAATAAAGTTTGTTTTAAATAGGTTTTGATTAGTAAGAATGCCATTAGAACGGAATGAAATTAAGGGGGAATGTGCATGTTCTCCCCTTAATTGTAAATGATACCTATAAAAGCAAATGAGAAAATAACAAAACTTATTATACAAATAGAGAAAAAGGTTGTATTCCTGCAACTGCTGTAGTTAAAATAATCCTGTTTCTAAGCAATTCTGTCTAAATCAAAACATACTTTAACAAAAACTCAGTCCACCACAAACTGCATTTGAAGTGTAAAATGTATATCTCCGGATAACAAAGTATTTAATTTAACAATTTATTTACAGAATATAATAGTAGTGACAGTTTTAGAGACCAAGAATGAATGACATTCTACTTTCATTTGATTAATGACAACCCTACCATTTCGTGGAAATATTTTACAAACAGGCTAGCTTCTACATACTCAAGAACCAGTCAGCCATTAATTGGCTGCCTTCTTTGTTAGGGGAGGGATGGGAAAAAAAAAACTGTTCCTGTTTGGGTTAGCAATGTGGACTCTTAACTCCAAAACTAATGTCCAAGATTTGTAAAGAACGTGTTACATTATTGACAATCAAATCAGACCCAAGATGAAGGAAACTTAAGACCTATTTTTTTTAAGTGTCGAGCCATTTGGGTCAGATGTAACGCGACACGCCAGGGTCGCAGCCGACCAATGACTGCTCACCTCCATCGGTGGTAACGGAAGCCGATCAGCTCTCCACGGCGGTTCGGTGAACATTTCATGCCACATGAACAGCTTCTTCCGCTGGCTGAAAGAGAACACCCTACGGTCCAGCGCCTTCTTCAGCAAGTCCGTGAACTTCTGGACACACAGCCTCTCTATCCCGGCCGTGCCTTTGGTCTGCAGGTGGCGCCTGTTTTTCTTCTCTGCACATGCAAGTCACAATGCCACCCACTCAAAACAACTATCTGTGAAGCAAATAAAATTTAAAATGTAAAGGAGCAGAAAATTATGAATTTTTACTGTGAGGATTTTCGATCATTTCGGTAAGATTCCCGGCCAAGTAGGAAATTTTTCAAAACTACCTGGTTTAGGATTAGGTTGCCTTTCATCTACATGCTGCAGATGCAATGGCAACAACTGCAGAACACACCTGCCACGAAAATTTCAGGAGTACCTTGTGGCTTTCTTCACCATACTGCTAACTGGGGTCATTGCACAAAAAATTGTGCAAAAAACTCATTAACGAAATTGTGGGACTCATGGTACAGTATATCAGTTTTACACAAACACCACTACACTAAGTAATCTCTAACTGGAAAAAATATGCAAATAATAAATTTTCATGAAAACATGACCCAGATTGTTATGTTTCTTTGACTATGTTATTTAACAAGTTGCATGAGTTAGTATAAACTTTGTATGTCAGCAATTTTCATAAAATAAAAATGACATATTCCTTTAGTATTTTTTACATTTTTGTTTAAATTTATGAATTTACTTGGAAGAAAATTGAGATAAAAAATTAGTTAACAAGAAGGTTCAGGGATAAAAGTGGGTGCAAGTGAGGAATTATTTAAATAGGAAATATTAATTATTAAAATATCTAACAAGCAAGATATGCATATCTGTTAATATTTTAGTTAATGTATGTCTATTGGTGAATAAATTAAATTGGCAAATACTCTGTAATTTAACACTGTGAAATTAAACTGCTTGGCAAAATCAATTCAAAGCCAAATGATACCTTGACCTCTTTTTCTGCTAGGTTGTCACAATACAAGAAATAAATAAAATATATATAATAAAATATAAATAGCAGCAAGCACAACATGAAATTTGTAATGAGTTAATTTCTAAACTAAAAAAATTATTGTATCAATTATTGGCACAATAATAATTTCTTACCTTGAAGCCCAGCTTGAATTTCCAGCAGCAATAGACCAACATCACAGTAATGAAAGATACTTTAAAAATTACATTATTATAGTTACAGCAACAACAAATCATGATATAAAAAATTATAAACCAGTATAACGTAGAAAATGTTATGTGAAAATTGGCGATTATGAGCCATAAATATTTTTTAAGTGTCCTCATATGCTGCAATAGCTGGAGATAGGCATCACACTCATGTGGTGGGGGTAAGTGGCACGACTCAATTTATGAGAACCTATTTAAAACCCCAGTGGCTCTGAGCCGACAATAATTTTGGTGTTCTTATTGCCCAAGCTCTTGTGCATAGCTGTGAAACATGAAACCCTACTTTACCTATTAACACTATATAACATTGTAAGACCCAGCCCTCCCTAGCACACACACACATATATACATAAAACATATGAGCAAACGTTCCACTAAATATTTTTCTTCAGTAAAGACTGCCCAACTAAATTTGCACATCTACAAGGAATTTTGTACGAAAATTTTCAGAATTTAATTAGTTATTTATTTTTGAAGGTTTTTGTGAACGTTGCAACTTAGGTAATCTTTTAGCCTGTCTGAACCGAGTTGTAATAATGTACCAAAGCAGTGGCTAAACCAGGATTATGTTTTGAGAAGAAGAAAAAACTTTTTTTTTTGGTAGTTTCAGCCAAAAAATTATAGTAGCACAATGGCCTAACAAATAAAGACAGTACAAAAAAAAAAGTATTTTAAGTGTAACTACAGAAGCAAAATGCATATTCTATATTGTGGAAGGTTTTCGATATACTGTCCCAAAGCTATTACTTTGTATAAAAGACTCCATTAATGCCACCATAAAATTTTGAGCTAATCAAAGATTGGTAAACAATTAGAGATTGCAAAACAGTAGAATATATATATATATATATATATATATATATATATATATATATATATATATATATATATATATATATATATATATATATATATATATATATATCAAATGTAAAGTTTATACCTGAGCACATTTGCATGCTGGGAAACAAACTCAAAACTCAATTTTTTGTCAGTCACCCACAACGGTTTCCAGCCTGCAGTCAGTGTCAGCCACTTACACTATTTGTGGCCCACCAAGCATTAGTCATTATTCCTTCTCGCTAAATGGAATCTACTACTAGACTAAACCCAGCCAAATTTCAGTTTACAAGCTATTCTTTTCAACTGTTCTTGATTAAAGCAGTTATATTACTGATTTAATGCTCGGTTGCATCTTTGGGGAACAAGAGAAAGTATAAACAAAATACCAATTGGACTACTAGATTGTTAAATGTTTCGTAACTGGCTCTCAATGTTTAAAAGTTTGACCATCAATGATTTAAAGCTTAAATATTGTAAGAACTTTTCAAGACCTTACAAGGTCTGAAAAAACACGTCAAAAGAAATACAGGATAATATTTTACCAAATCATAAAAGCATTTTTCAGTTAAAAAAACTTGGATCAAAACAAAAAATCTATGCACATATACTATGCAATAAAAAATGTAGATACTGTACTCACCTCGTTGTAGTTTAATGACCACTGATGGGGAAGGCAACAAACATGAAAAAAGGAAATTTTCATTAAAACTATATTACTTTAACATATACTGTCATTGATTTCTAATAAAAAACAAACTATGATAGAAGACATATACTATGGAAAAGAAATATATTCATACATTTTTTTTTCTTCAAAATTTAACTCAAAAGGTATGCACTTAACTAAATTATTAAATAATTGAAAATGAAAAATAATACTTTAGCAACGTAAAGTTGTTATTACTTTTGAAACATAATACCCCGTAATACACAAGTATGATCCTTACCTCTCATAAAAACCTTGATAATAAGTTCAGGAATATCATTCATATCAAACACATCTATTGTAGGTTTTAGCGGTGAGAGAAGAATTGATTCCATTTCCTCCAGGCCAACTATTAGGCCAAGAAAATCACCATTTCCTATGGTCTGTAAAAAAATAAAATAATATATATTAATAATAATAAAAAACACACATGTGTCTACCTCAACAAGTATCAATTCAGGGTGGCCACTTTATTGGCAGAACTTAATTCCAGGGTTTTTAAGGTTTTATAAAAAATTTCATAAAATATATAAATTATGTAACTTAGCTAATGATGTTGCATGGTTGCTACGGAAATAGAATCTTAGAATTCCCTGACTTTTCCCTGTTTTCCAGAAATTTAAGAGAAAAATTCCCTGACTTTCTTTTGAAGTACCTACATACCATAAATATTAACGTGCATATGATTAAATGTAATATAAAAATTTCAACATGACGTAAAATAAGTTTTTTTTGTGTTATTTTGACGGCAGAATTGCGAATGTGTTTTTTTTATTTTGACATGGCTGGTGAGAGCTCTTCGACCCATATTGCTGAGTTGAAAACTTTTGTAGCACAAAGTGCAGTACGCAGAATTTATGTTTTTAGCAGAGGGTTTTATATGCTGAAACTGTGGCTCCTTGAGCCAATTCTCCTTAAAAGTAGTTTTCTTCGACATCTCTAAGCTAAAAAAAAAGTACATAACCTATTAATATTTTCAGGTTAGGTTAAAACATTGTTTATGAATTCTTAAAAAAATATAACTACACAAATACAAAAACAATTACAAATTCACACCTAGCAATATAACGGGCCTACTTAGAGAATTACAATAGCAGCATTACAACATGCAATACTCTTACAATTTTACAATGTTAACTAACGATTCTGGGGAAAAACATGTTCAGTTATGCATATTTTTTTAAACACAATGTAAGTGTCATGTAACAGAACTCACGGATTAAAACGGTTTAAAAAAAAGCAATTAAAAAAAGTAATTTAAAAAATAGGTAGAAAAAATACAAAAACATAACCGCACACAAAATCCACGTGTTTTTGTATCAGCTTGGTAGTTTTCAAAATGAGAATTGGTATTGCCTCTTTACTTTATTTTATGATCGCATCAAAAACTAACTTCACCTGAAACAACGCCTTTAAATTCACGTAATAAGCTTTGTACTCATCTTATTCCATGTAATAATAGCCTTCAAAAGATAAACGACGCCATGCCCGTTCTGTAATTCACTGCATGGAACGGAACAAAACACAAAGTCTCAAGGGCAAATTAAAAAGGATCAAAACACGAACAAATGAAGGCCGGGTTCGCTAGTGAACAAATGAGTGCCTGGATTGGCCAGAAGTTATGGTGGGTGGTTGTAACAGCCTTTTGCAACGGACAATCGTAGACCAAGTAAAAAAAAAGTTGCAATTGCAGTGTGCCGTAAACAGCAGCCTTTTAGCGGAGTCGTTCGGTAGCGGTACGAGCGCATCAAAACAAAGCTTTGTTTTAATTATACGAAACTTTAAAATTTCCAGAATTCGTAGAATTTTCCCTGACATTTCCCGGAATTCCCTGAACATTTTAATTTTCCTGACATTTCCCGGTTTTCCCGGTTTTCTAGTCCTGTAGCAACCATGTGCATCAGAGCTTAACCATTTAATATTATGTAAAATAGAAAGTATTGATCTAAGACTATACTACTTCTGTAATAAAAGTGCATTTCCTGAACACAATTTAGTAGCTCTTCAAGGTTGTTTTAAACTATGACAGTAGCAATAAACAGCAAAATTTTATGAAGATGAGAATTTGTTTTGGAGAAATAAATATTTAGGAATTATTTTATTTCATTATTGTTGTGTAATACACAATTTCTATGAATAAAAAAAAAAACACCCAAATCTCTGGTTTTAAAAATGAAAATGACATAAAAACTATAAAACCATAAATTCTTGTCCCTACCAATGCGGTGTTGTAATGTCAAGCGAAGTGGGTTACGTGAAATACGCCAGGTAAACTTTTAACCTTCGTTCTGGCACCGTAAAATTCAGGAGCGTTATTTACGTCGACATGGGGTCATTAGATACAACGTGGGGGTTGACGATGCGAGATTGAAGCCTACGGACAGGGAAAAAACTACAGTGCCACGAGAAAGCCCACCGGGTCCAAATCAACGTCCACCATGTTTCGTCACTTGTGAAAAAACTGTGCTCGATCTTGTCAGGAATCAAACTCAGACTGCCTACGTGAGAGGCGGGGTACTTTACTCCACCATCATGGCCACAGTTATAACAGTAAATGCCATAAAGCCCCTACAGGACAGCTACTGCAACGTTACTGTGATCAGCAGGATGGTATTTTGGCAAGTGTAATAAAAATGAATTTTGGAAAAAATTTTTGAACACCAAGTCAGAAAACAAATATAAAATTACCCCCTCCAGTGCACGAAGCCTCGTCGGTCGCTCGATCAGCTGTGTGATTCTGAACATTATCTTATCACAATCATTCTCCTTGATGTTGAACCTCGCTAGTTTATCCTTGGTGAGATCCAGTATGGCCTCGTAGCAGAGGCCATCAAACACCCAGTGGAAAGGACTGAGGCTCACCGACTTCAGCCACATTGCAACATCTAAAACAAACGAAAACAGCTTAGGTAGAAGGCAAAATAAAAATAAATGTCTTGTTATTTGGATGACAGAGAAATGGTTTATCAAAAGTACTCTACTACAGTGTAACCTCTTTATAACATCACTCGATTTAACGACAAACTCCTTATAACGTCGAAATTGCTTGACTTTGGTTGGTTTACCTTGTTTTCTATACAATAATACACTCTATATAGCATCACGCTCTCTCTATTTAACGACAACAATACAGCATTATAAATCATTAAGCAGTACTTTCTAAGGTGCCGAAGTTGATAAGAACTGCAGCTGTGTACGTTCTTTTGTTTGCAGTTTTGTTGTTGTATTATATAGCACGTGTTTACTTCGACTGACGTACCGGAGATTCTAAGAAATTTTGTCTTTTGTTTTTGTATGATGAACTTGCACATGTTTACCTCGGTCACTAGAATTTTGTCAAGTTGTTACACGTTATCATTATTGCAGTTGCTTACAGACTTTCAAACTGTAAACATGACAAGTAAATGAAAATCTTTGTGTATTGTCGAAAAAGTTTTATTAATACGTTCAATAGAAGCGGTTAGAAAAGATCAGTGATGTTGGAAGATACTTTGGATTTAGCCGCTCTACCGTGTCTACAATACGGAAAAACAAAGAAAATACAATAATTAAAATAAGAAGAAACATAAGAAAATACAATTAAAATATCGGAGCAGCAAAAAACATCAGATGAAGATAACAGACTATACGCATTAAGTGTTGTTATTTGTATGAACATTAATGTTTGTATGTTAAATGTGTACTATATTAGTAAATACATATTATTATAGAATAGTAAAATTATATCTTTTATTTCTCTCCATTAACGACCACTCTCTTTAACGCCAAAAAATGCTCAGTCCGTTAAGTGTTGTTATATAGGGTTTACACTGTACTTGAATTCTTCACTAATATAAAAAAAAAAAAACATAAGATTGTATAGCAAATGACAACATTTAAAAGTTCAGATTTTTCACTAAACAATACATATATACTAAGAAAGCACTTTTAAAAACAGTAAAAAATTAACATAATTACCTCTATACCAAACTATTATTTTACCAACAATTACATGCGACATCATTATAAATTCTGTTCAATATTTTTCATCGCTTCAAATTAATGTGTCTTCATTATTTCTTGTTATAATAAGGTTTATTTATACAGTAATGCTTACTTCTACCTACGGTAGCAGATCATTAAGAATGTCTACATATGTGAAATTGGATTGAAAAAAAAAGTGCATAGCATTACAGCCAAGTCCCTAATTTGTGTTTCATGGACTCGTAAACTTGTTGGCCACGTTAAATTTATTATCACATTTTTATATAAAAAAAACTTATTTTGCATGCTGTTCAAGCATAACTGTTTTAAATATGGTATTACCATCTGACCATGTAAATTAACATAAGTTATTTTATCTGTTGGTTTACAAGAGAAACATCTCAGGCATCAGGCAGAAGCTGGACATTTTCACAGTGCAACACTAACAGCTCACATCATGCAGACAGTATAACTGAACTTCACTTCAACAACAACCAATAATATGCATGCATGTGCAATGTGACTGTGGATCTTGCTCTAATATATTTATGTCACTCTGTCTCCAGGGGTTGGAGGGTAAAGGGGGTAAAATACACATGCGCACATGCGCACATGCGCACACACGCGCGCGCGCGTGTGTGTGTGTGTGTGTGTGTGTGTGTGTGTGTGTGTGTGTGTGTGTGTGTGTAGGGGGATGAAAAGCACTCCCAAAATTTAGTCTGCGTTTGAAATGGTAATTTCATGATTTAAACTAGTTATTGTGTTTCCATTCAGTCATTCCCATGACCATACACATGATGACACTGATGAAATTATAACTTAAGAGAGTTAACTGTCATACAAATCATTAAAATTTCATATTATTTTCATATTATCATCTCTTAAATACCCTTGAATCCTAGTGATAAAAATTAATTTCCAAGACTAAAATATTTTGGCTAAATAACCAATAAACAATATGTAAAGTAAACCAATTAAACAAAATACATACATATTTTTTTTTAAATTTAAGTATGTCAAATACATACAAATATTTACTTCAAGCCTATTTAAACCATTAGCTATATTGTAATTTAACATTTTTAATTTTTTAAAATTGTTTTATTGAATAATAAACACAAAAATCATATTGACGTTGACCAGGGCTATGCCCCCCCTAAGCCCAATGAGCCTCACGTCGCTGCAGACCCCCTCCCCCCCCACAAACACCCTCTAGTTTAAACCTCCCGCCAACAAGTGTGTGTGTGTGTGTGTGTGTGTGTGTGTGTGTGTGTGTTCGGCCCCCACCTAACTTGAGCAGTGGAGACTTCATATTTTTAAAATAATGTAGTTAATAACTAAATAACTGTAATATGTAATACATAAGTCCAAACTAACATAAATATAATTTTTAAAGGGTTTAAATATGTTATGTTTAATTGTCTGTTATATCAATCTTCTAACGGTAAATTCAGCACTTCCTGCAGCCATGTACACGCATGGCCCAAGAAGTCTCTTCCGTACACCATACGGGGCAGGACGCATCTCAGCACCTAGTGGACTTGAACTATTGCTCTTAACTGATCTGTTATCATCCGCTGTCGTAATTATTTTAAACCTTTTTTTTAATTGACCTTCGAGGCCTACCCCGGCGGCAGACTGCGTAACTTAACTAATTAAAGCTCCCCCGGAGCATTTTGCATTATTCGGCGAGCTTGCACCTTCGGGGCCAGTCCACTGCGGTGTCCTGGCCAGCATGAAAGCTGGACTATTTGCTGTTTTCTGTACAGCAATAAAACCTAATATTCACCGGAATCGTTGCACTCAATTCTCGACCACGAGCTTTCCAGTACAGAGATGGAGGTGCGTGGGACGTCTCAAGACCCCACAAGCAGTTGTCTTTGCCGGTAACATAGAGCATAGAGTAAGTAAAGGGAGAGGCGCCACTCCCATAGTAATGATCGTTTACTTAAATTTGTAAACAAAACCCTTGCGATCATACCATTTCTTTGCAACTTGACAACGAAAAAATTACAGCCAGATACAACCTGAGAAAGGTTTAGCGTGTGAGAGTTGGCACCTTTGTAGTCACCATATTTTATATTGTTTCGATAAAGGCTACTGATATTGTAAAATTGCTTTATGTTAGTCCTTATAATGGGACGTTAAACTATTTCCGTAATAGAAAAAAAATTGGTTCAAGGTGGATTTGAACTCGCGACCGGTAGGCCTGATACAATTACAATTGAATATACCCGACGCCTTTAAGGCTAAGATCCTGAGTTTCTCGCGAGCGGGCAAAGACACGCGTAGTTATCTTTGTCCTCAACAGAGCGCATTAGCAGTACTGTTGAACGATGTAGCGACGCGCGGAAAAAGGAGGGGGGTGGGCAAGAGGACGCTGTTCTCAGAATTCTTATCGCCCAGCGGGGTGTCATGTTTACGACTGGTCTTGGAGAGGGGGGTGGGGAAGGGTGTACTCTTCCTCGGCTAGCATTAGATTTCCAATCCCTTTGCCTATCTGTCCCTTTCCCATACACCCATCCAAGACTACTCGATCCTCAACAAAGCGCAAGAGAATAAATATTACTATTTTTGGTACATTTCAGTTAGAAACCCGTACGTAACCGAGTGCAACCCAAGGTAATTATAATAAATATTAATTTGGTGCACTACACATATACGATATACGAATTGTATGTTTTACTGCGGTGATTATGTGGCCAAAACTATCAAGATTTGGTCTCTTTTCCAAGAACGCTCGTTCACAACTAACCGCTACATTCAAATAAGTTGGCCAGTAATGTAGTTTTTCTGCCCCCGTAAAAAATATAATAATAATTTTTAACTGTGTACTATAAAGGTTTTGCGCTCCTACAAATTTTATTTCTTTACACATTTTGTCACAGGTGTGTGCGTATGTGTATTACACAAACAGTTGAACGTTGACCATCTAATAGCATGACGTTATGTTGCAAAGCGGTATTATTTGCTATATTTGATATCTCATTAGGACTGTATTTTTCTTTGCAACTATATATACAGGTGAACTTCTTATACTATCGGAGAATATTTTGTAGCTGAATATCTGTCTTCAAAATATTGCAGGTTATTGCATTAATTTTAGTGTTTTAAATGTATTATATTTTTAAGCATGTATACATGAGGCTAGAGCTAGAAAAATGTTTGGTTTCCGTTTTTAGCTGACCTGCAGCTTATGGCTTTTGATTACACTTCCTTTTTTTATATGTGATGTTTAAAAACGATGTTATTTGTAAATGTCCTGGCATTCGTACTTCTTGTAAAAAAACATAATCATATTTTCGAAAAATAAGCTATCATTTAGTAATTTATTATTGCAATATAAATACGTGTGTATGCCAGTCGCGTCTGGCGAAATGAGGAGCTCCTTCACGCTATCCCTACTGGTGACGTCAAGCATCACTGGTAGTTCGTCTTTTATGTATGAACTGGAAGTCAAAGAGGCTCGAAATAAACATCAGTTGTAACTAATAATAATTTAATTCTGAAAGGGCCACATACACGAAGAATCGCCTTCTCTACGCAATCAAACGTGTTGGAAGTAAAATATCTAAGGAGTAGGCTACACGTCATAGGTTGTATAAGAATATTTCGAAGGGAGCTAACCAAAGGATATTTTATCGTGCATACAGATAAAGTGATATTTTAAGAGTAGTAATTCCCCCCCCCCCCCCAACACCACCCACAAACTGACGGATTTATTGACACATCCGTACATAAAAAAACACTGCTCCAGAATCTGCACCTGAATCGTCTTAGTGGGGAAAAGGTGTACATAAATTACGATCACTGACTGAGGTTATACAGAAGGTAATCAACCAGAGTAAGTGATTAGGAGCAAGGAATACTAATCCAATAAATATGCCATTGATATAATTTAATGATAATTTTTACTCACGTTTTAGAATTTGATATTGCTGAATAGCAAATTTACATTTTAAAATATTGTAACAATGAAAAATTGCGAACCAATAAATATTTTTTGCTGAGTGTATAATTTGATTATGTCTTAAGACAAATAGAAACTAGATATTATGAGTACAAAATATTTGTAAGTAATAAAAATTTACATAATAAAATACTTACATTAATACAAAATACAAATATTTTTCTTAGATATACAAGTATAACTTCAATTCATTTTCGGCCAACGAACATAAAGTTATGCTTTGGGCCCTGATAATAAATAATACCTACATAATTACATTTTCACTTTTCACCAAAAGTACATGAGGTACAAAAGTCAACAAACCTTAAAACACAATAAAAATATACCCGGTATACATTATATTTTAATACAAACACCAATACAATACTAATTTTAACTGAACATTTTTTGGAGGTATGCATAATTTTATTAAAATTAATCAGAAAGTAATGCAATTACATGTTTACAACCTTGCGTACTTCACTTGCCTTTGACGAATCCGGATATGTTCAATGTTTAGCCAGCCGAAAAGGATGTTTGGATTTTATTTTTAAACACATGTGAAATTAGTCCTTTCTTTTACCTAACACTTCATCGCTGTCACGTGAATTTAAGGCATCTTACATTATTATTGTACTTTTGTTTTGTAGTAACGATCGGTAGGCTAAATATATACATGTGTTTGTTGAAACTTCGTTTTAAACATCCATAAATTAATTTTGTCAATTTATTTATTGATACCAGTAAAATACAAAATAAATGATATTTATTTTACGACCTCTTAAATTATTTAAATGATATATAAAATATGACCAAATTTTTTTCAAATGAAGACGTATTTTCAACTGGAAGTACGCGAGAATTACACAGATTCATTTACTTGCGTATTGCATAGCATACTTCACGTCCATTTCTGACAGCCTTGCGAAGTCACTTCCAAAGTATCTACAAGTATATTCTTCAGGCGAATTCTGACACGGCATTATAATCTTCCATTATATCTAGCAGACGTGTTCTTACATTTGCTTGGAGTTTTCAATTATTTTTTTGAAATAATAAAGGCAATTTTAAAGTTTAACTCCATTTCAGAAACACTTACGCAATATATTTGGTGGTTCTCTGTAGTGGGTTGGAATTTTTATAGGCCAGTGTGTGAGCGAGTGAATTACTTTTTGCATATTCGAGCAATTCAAAACTTAGGCAATAAAGTTTAATTATAACAATTTCACGTAAGCTAGAAAGCTCAAAGGCTGGTAAAACAATATAATTTTATGTCATATAATTCTACATCAATTTCATCTAAGTATAACACACTCATTTAAACACATTTTATATACATAATAATTTTACTTCAGCAAGGTCTTCGGTTTCTTGTAACACAAATAAAATTACCTAAAAAAATTACTAGACATACTTACAAAAGTTTTTAGATTGTAATATTTGCCAAATAATTTAAATAAATCTAACTGAAAATGTAAGAACACAATATAAAGGTCTTTAAAATTGTATTTTGGAAAATTACCTGAATGTTTATTTGCTAAAACTCCTCATTTCACTTGTTCAAAAGTATTTACATGTATACATATGCGTGCGTGTATGCGCGCACTTGGAACTTATGTTTCTTTGATCATTTATAGTTGCAAATAATGTAGTGGAAGTTAAATTGAAAAATATATAATTCTTTCTGGCCAATATTTGTTTACAAACATAATTTTACATGACCCCAGAAGAAAAATTAAAAAAAAGAATCGCCACTGCTTTGTAATTGTGTTTCTAACGAACTTGTGTAACCAACGAAAATGTTTAACTGCTCAAGGTTAGTGATACAATAAATGCTTGGGTAGTGAAAAATCTATTGTTAAAAACCAAAGGTAATTTTAAACGACTTTTAGTTAACCATTGTTCAACGACAGCATCGAGAGATTGGCCCTTATTTTTGTATCGTTATATACATAACTAAATCATTACGGGAGGAAGTTGCCATAGGCGGCTGGTCCTTCAGTTACTATTTTTTTTAAACATCTCTATAGAGTTGCAATAGTAACAATTAATATTTTGATCATAACTCATTTATGTAACATTACACCCAGAGGTACAGCCCATTCTACCAGAGCTTAAGTCGAGGTACAAATATAATTAAAGAAACACAATTAAATAAATATAACTAAAGAAATATAATTAAATAAATTTATAGAAAATCATTGTCATTTTGCAAATATTTTTTTTTAACAATAATTGAAATATTCTAATAAAATCTTAAACATTATTTATTTGTCTTGAATGTACGATTCTTGAATAGAAGTATAAATAATAATTTAATAATTTAAATTGATTTTGGAAGTTATATTATTATATGAAACCATTTTTCTATTATTTTAATACACCGTGATTGCAGGATTCATTCATGTGTAAAGGTAAAGAGTCATATCAAAATACATAATGAAGTCACTAAGATAATATGTGAAATAATGTTGTAATAAAATGTAATGTGCGACGTTCACACAGATGCCTGTAAACGAAACAGGTTAGATATTATAATCATATTTAGCACTTTAGTATTTCCAAAATAAGTTTTTTTTTAAGACGCCCAACTATTATAATAAATCTCTATCTACTAAAACAATTCAGTAATTGTAGTTAGATGATTTTAAATAAATAATATTCTATGAATAAATTTGTCACGACAAGTGAAGCATATTAATAATAATTTACATCACTGAAAAGCTGACAAATATATCTATAGAAATTGTCGACAACGTGAGACGGTTTTCAATTTATTGATTACTATTGCTGATACTAGAGTTGTGTTTTGACCGTTTCGAAGCGATAATATTCCCGCCTGAACTCCTGCGATATTAGAGCCATCTAGTGAGTAAACTCGGAACTAATCGGAGCTCTAGCGGCAAACTGTTGAACTCGTTCCTTTCATCAGCGGCAAGTGACAGTTAAATCACAGTATTTAATACTCAGATTATTTAAATTCTGTACGTTGTATTAAAAAAATTACTAGACAGAATTGTTCATTGTACCTCCTTTAAGTTGTGTGCAAAGTAACAGCCGTGTACCGTTAAAATATATACCTAATATTTAGTTTTGAAAATTTCAAAATTAAAATTAAATAAGAAAGCATTTTTTGAAAAAAATTTTATCGTCATATTTACAAAATTCAAAGTTTTATTTACAATTCTGTCTAGTATGTATTTTTTATCTACTACGATATTCATGGGAGAAATAATTTTCTTGGAGGCTGCAAAACTAAGGATCTTAGCCTTAACCGCACAACCACCAATTCATCTTAGAAATAATTCTACAAGTGAATGTGTTTATATAATATTTTTCTGCACTAATAAAGTTCAAATTATGCAGCCAGATTGAAACTGATGATCGTTTAGTAATGAATCTTATTTCTGTTTATTATATTTATTTTCCATTCCATTATATTTTTTTTAATTTCAACTTCAAAAACTACTGTACCGGTAGCAGGTAATATGGAGAACGACAGGCCAACGTGCTCTAATTTTCGTTTTCGGCAATATGCCACGCAGCATCTAGTTTTCAGTGACATTTAAAAAATACTATATACTTTTACTTTCAAATCCCATTATTACCACGAGACAATACAAAGATAGCCTTATGTAATTATAACAACTGGATATGTAATAAACTAAAGAGATCAAAACTTGTAATCTATTTTTTTTTTCCGATGTTGGTGAAACATGGTATGATCCCATTTTTAAGGATTCAGTTTGTCCTATCTACTGTCGCCCCCCTGACATAGAGTGCCTGCCGCTGAGAGTGGACCGGTGAGTTCCAGCTCCAGCGTATCCACGCAGGGGGAAGTCGAGCCTAGCTCCACATGGGTCACGTCACGGCCCTGGGGCAGAGTCTGTAGCCGGGTCCATGTGGCCATCCACGCGGTGGTGCCCAAGGTCTACACGTACGCCGATCCGAAACACACCCCCCCCCCTCCAAGCAACAATATTACATAACCAATCAGAGAAAAACATGTAATAAAAAAACTGCCTATTCACAAACAAGTGCAAACTTTTCTTCCACTTGCGATACTCAATCGTCTCATTCTGGTAGGTTCTAAATTACTCTTTGGAGATTTCCAAATAATTGTGGCCTTTATTTCCAGTGGTACAATTTCACAAGAGAAAAAAATGCAGCCAACTCTTCAGTGAAATACCACTGAGTATCAGAAAACTGCACAGGTGTTCAGATAATTTCCCTGAGATTCCCAGTTTTCCCTGCCCCACAAAACAAATTTTTTTTTCCTGCCTCGTCTGTCGACCTGGCAAAATAACGGATATAATACAATAAAAATGACTATCAAAACACACTTTGACAAACACATTATGCAAAATTAACTCTAAAATATTTTCTGCACAGTATACAGTTTGCATTGATATAATTTCAGTCAACACTACATAACCAGCATATTACCAGTCTGACAGATATAACTAATAAATTTGTTTGATCAAACTTTTGAAATGATAAATAATATCAATTTTAATTAAGCTAAAGACTATAGATATTTTATTTTACTTGAAATTAATACACACTTGTTTCTATCCGTTGTGTTTAATTAATGTTAGTAAAAATCAGATACGGATTCCTAACAGGAGATGAATTTATGATTAAGGCATTTGTTTTTACGAAACTAAGGATTTATAGCTGAATTCAATAGTTGATACCTACTATTTTGTACTTAGTATTGATAATTTCCCTGTGTTTCCTAGGTATAAAAGACACCTTTTCAATTCCCTGAGTTTTCTTTTTTCTCTGACTTCGGGAACTTTAAACTGTTACCGAACAATTGTGAAATTCTGTTTCATTCTGTCGAAGGTTACTCTGAAGACGCACATAATTTAAATGTGCAGCAGTTATAGTTATTCATCAGAGACTGTCCTTTGATCATTCATATTTTGTTTGAATGAATAGCTTTAACCAATGAGAAATGCCTTGCTATCAGGAACAATAAAGAATGGTCACTCTTCAGAAAGGTAAATGGGTTTCTAATAGGGTTGTGCGAGAATGAGATTTAGGCCTTGAGAAATTTTCGAAAAAGAAAATATTTTTCTCGCGAGAAACGAGAAATTTTTAAATAATCAAGATTTACTGTAGACATCACTTTCAAAATACATTGTTCTGTACATAAAACTGTTGTTTATCGTATAGAATGACAATTTAGTTGCCTGTGCACAACTGACATGCACCACACGTTATGTAAGCCTACACTAAATTATAAATAAACATTCACTCACTTAGGTAAAAGTCTAGTAGCTAACATGTTAATTGTGGTTCCCTTTGACTTATCGCCACTTTTTGTGTAATACTGCCACACTGATATGTCCACATCTTCCATTTTACCGTCAAAGTTTAATTTGACAACAAAGTTTACTTCTGTTAAACTGTTCTATTCCCGCAACACTTTTTTTTTCCACTTGGTTATGCCGCAGTTAGAGATAAAGCAGTATTAGGAAATTATTCTCATATTCCTAATAACATTTTACAGGCGTCACATTATTTATTCATACCCGCAGAGTAGGTTGCGTAAACGGGAAACTCTGGTACTGTAATGAAAACAAAGAAATTGATACTAGGGAGGCTTTGGCGGGATTCATTACTCGTGACGTCTTACGACTGAGTGAAACAAAGGTGGAAAAGGAAATGGGATGAACATACTATTTATTCTGCCTTTTCAACGGGTTTGAACACACACATTCACGTAATTTTACGTGATACAAGGGCGTGAATTGTTCTGCATGTTCAATCCATTCCTTTACATTCCAGTCCATTTAATAATCACATGACTTGCACAGTCTTTTATTGGAAATGAAATAAGAAACGGAACAGCGAAGCAGACTCGGTCTGGCAGCATGACCACCATTCCCTTTTGTTCGTTAAAAAGTAAATTTTGTATTTTGCCGTAATAATCAACATTTCAGTATGCTATTAAACATTACCGAACAAAATATTATGACTAAATTAAAGGTAATGCTTTTTATAACTTTACCGTAATAACGTGTATGTAAACAAAACCAATTTTGTAGGTTCGGTTCGAACGTATTTTATTATGTATTATGCTTACGTAATTTAAAAATTAAATACTGCAGTTTTTCTTTCAGGATAAATTGGAATTTCATGACAGTTTTTATTCACAGTTTCGGTTATTGATAAAGGTTTTGGATGGTTGAATATCGGCTAGTCTAATATCTCTTAATGATTGCACCATGTTTGCTTTGTGTTCTGCCAAATCATTTTTCGTTCAAACAGGCAGATGCGTTTGGTATTTTTAAAACATTTAAACTAAAATAATGGCAGTGTGTATGTAATGTTCAATATATAAAAATACAACTATAAATATCAAATTTAGTTTCCATTCCAAATTGAGTTGTTACCGGTACCAAAAAAAATTCTCGTTTTTTTTTCGAGAAATTATTTTTCTCGCTCGCTGTTCGAGAATGCAATATTTCTCGAAATTTTTCTCTAGGTTTGAGATCTCGCACAACACTAGTTTCTGGTAGTACCCTGTAATCACCGCAAGGTTGTTAAATGCTTCACTGGTTCATAACAAAAGTAATTAGTTCTATGCCAGAAAAAAAAATGGAATTCAACCCATCTGTGTTCATCCTTGCTAGATAAAATTTCTTGATGATTAATTTTTTTTCCCCTTTTCAGTTTCTAGATGGAATTGTGGTATCAACGAAAACTGCCTACGGAGCCAATCTCTCCACGTGATACCTGCAGGAAAAGTAGAGAAAAATCATCCTCTAATTTCTGTTCAATAAAAACGTGTATTTGACTTTTTAGAGTTAAAATATTTCACTTTCAATTTATCTGCAATACTCTGAAGTTCAAAGTTTCAAACACCACCTTATCCATTTTGAATAATTTCAGCTTCACTTTCTAGAACACGAAGCAGTTTACCATCTCCCGGCACCTGTTGGGTCAATCACATCCTTCCAAATAGTTTCCATCAGTAGTTGGCAATCCTAAAGCACACTCATACTGAGATGTTGTTTTCACATATGTTGCTTTCCAATCCTTGAAAAACTGAAGCATGCTTAATCAGGTATCCAGACTTTCCTCAACCGACATAAAGCTGCTCACAAGCATCTCAGCTTCCTTACTTCCTTACCTTTGCAAAATCCAGTACAGCTACCAGACATAGTGTAAAGAATTGCATCCTTCCTTGTGTTTTGAGAAGTCTCTCCATCTGAAAGGTTGATATCTATTACAAAATTACATGCTCCTGATAGTTAGTTACATTCATGTTCAATCTCAAACTCTACGTTGATTTCATTTTATTGTCACTACAATTATATTATATTTAAAGGCTATTCCTGTAAATATATCCCAAAATAGCTCTCCTACATTTTAAGTTCGTCACAAATTTTGTCACCTCATTATTTTATAAGTGCTATCTAAAAGCTGAAAAATCATGCAAGTGTTCTTAAGTATGATCACTTGTGTGAAATTTCACAGCTCACAAATAACATTTTATAAATATCAGATGTAAAAATTTGAGACCAAACAACACAAATTGCAAGATATATTTTGATAGATTTGCAGGAATAGTCATTAAATAACAGCAATGACAATAAAATGAAATAACTAACCTGGAAACACCCTTTTGCAAATGGAAAGGAAAGCTAATTAGGTTTTGACACCCACTGCTGCATGCCTTTCTCAGTGTATTTTTTTTTTCTCTCTCCTTACTTCAAGATCATTTATAAGTATGGGATATTGACATATGGCTTTTCAGGTTCAAATACACCCCAGTTGTATGCACGGCGCATCTGAATCCGCAAAACACGATCCAGTAATTGCGGTTCATAAAACTCCAATGCCAAACCTACCCCCCTCTTCTCCCCAAAACCTTAATTTTAAAATTTGTAACATGCTTAAGATACCTTCAAAATTAACTCTGAATTACATATTTTCAAATATACTAACGAGAGATTTATTTTAAAAGAGCTGAACCTCGAAGCTTAAAGGAACTACCACAGTAAACCCTACTCATACCAGTCTGAGATAAGCAGCCACACATGATAAATTATTTTTTATTTTGGTTAACTTAACTGCTTGGTGGATCCTGGAAATGTTTTCACACATAATATACTCATAAGTATGTATCCTTGTGCAAACCTGTTATGTATTTCATAACAAAATAAAAATCAGCAAAATTAAAAGTTTAAGTCATGTGGAACAAATTTTGATATTCATTATAAATATATATATATATTCAAAGGGTCTCTAGAAAATTTTGGGTCATTCCTAAACTTACGGTACTTCTTAGCCAATGGGATAGGTAAAAAAATATGCGAACAAAACTACGCACATCTACCATGCCACAAAGATTGGAACATTCATTCACATCAGTGAGGTTCCAAAGACCTCGTGGAATCAACTTACCTTTCATAAATGTTTTCCTGGACACAGTCCGAATACCTTCGTTCATTTCTGAACCTAGCAAAAAAAAATTAATAATATTACATAGCAACAATGTAGTAACTTTTCCTCCTCTAACAAATATTTTCCCTAACCTGCCCAAATTTTCAGTTTGCATAGTTAAGGTGAAGTAGGGTGGGACCTAAGGGCATCCCAGGTTAAGTCATATACCCCTAAACATGCGGGAATTTAAGGTGCAGGATGCATGCATTGTGATCTTTTCCTAAACTATAGTTGATAAAGACTTCTATTAACACTTGAGGTAAAACACTACCTCTTGACAAATCTTCCATTAGTTCTTGGAATGTGAGAAGAAAGAAAAAAAAGTGGTACAATAAGTAAATTATTTATGAAGTATGAACTTCAGGGAAAGCTTTTCTGAAGAAATTAATGTTTCTACTGCTAGATTTCCATCCCTGGAAGGTAGTTACAATAGTGACACAAAGAAATGAAAGCAGTGTTATATGTTAATCCTAAAACCATAGGTCTGCATCATTTAGTTACTTTAAATTCACAACATTTACACAGCTGGTAAAGACTATTGCTGGTTTAACAATAAGGGAAAGGGCATGCAAAATAGTTTCTGTTTGAAGAAGAGAAAGAGGAAGCCAGGAGAAAAATAAGAAAGTTAAAGAGGCGGATATTGTATTTGTACAGTCCTACAATTAAGTATTTAAACCACTCTGCATATATAATGAAGAACATGATATAAACATCATCTGAATTTTATGTCATTTTGTAAAAGCATTGGTTACACTTTCAGACAGAGTCATTTCTCCATAAAAGCATACGTTTTTTCTTCCATGTTATACACAAACAAGAAAATTGAAACATCTGAACATGCTTTTAAGCATAACTAATAGAAGATCTAAAACCTCTGTCCCATCTGTCATTAAATTTGGTGTACCCTGGTACAAAAAACTCAAAACAATTATGACTTCAAATTAGAAGCTGAGAAATGGAGTCAACACAGAAAAACCCCGTATCTCTAATTGGTCTCTCATGGAATTCCTTTCCCTGAGTCAAGTTTTAATGTTTAAATTATTCATGGATTTTTTTTTTTGCTTTTATAATTTGGCATTAGGAATATACTTAGAATACCTACACACAAACTATCAGTAATGAATGCCTGACCTTACCTAGCCAGATATATACGCGAGGGCTAACTGTAGAAGTATCAACATAGCAATACTGCTTCACACAACAGTAGTCTAATAAATAAAATTCATTTTCAGGCCAGGTATCAAACTTTTAAAGTCAAAATAGGCATTTATATTTCCTTTCCAAGCATTTTATTACATTTTCTTAAAGGGCATTTCATTGTACAAGTTGAACTATCAATTGCAAGAAGAAAAAAACATGATAAAAATAGAGAATAAAACCCAATAAGTTATTGTTAAGTTACTTTTAATTGTTCAACATTGGACAAGTTTAGAAAAAAAAAATATTCATTGCACTTCCAGTGCTTCCCCAACCTGATAATTTTATAATCTGAATGTTTGCATTTAAAATCTAAATGAAAAGGGTTACATTTCTTTTCTTGCGCACTAACTACACTGTTAGCCTAGTTTATTAAAATTTATTAATCTAATGTTCTCAACAAATCTCAGTGGTAAATGTTTGCAAGCAGCAGAGCATCCTTACCATATAGTTACTTTAATTACTGAACTACATTTAGATTCACAAAGAATAGTCATAGAATGTTTTTTGATATTTCTATTAAATTATGTAGGTACCTAGAAAAATCTTTGGCTGCTGTAAACTTGTCTGTATATTTTGTGCATGTCAAAACCTACAAAAATGGTAAAATAAGTTAAACTCTTTAACTGCCTAGACTGCAGTTAGTAGTGTGTGTGTCTAAAGTCAGCTAGGGTTTTGAAAAATTGTAGCTTGAAAACTAATTGAGCTAGCTGCATGTGGCCTTCAGCTAATCAAAGTAAAACTCTGGAAGTTTTATTACGAGCTCAGTAGACCCCAATTTGAGCCACTTTGGTAGCACAGAAAACGTCTAAATCTTGCCATGTTCTGCGAAGCACATCTGCTTGAATATTTGATTTCACATTTTTGATATGGGCATCATGGCATCAAGTCCATTAATTATTATTTGCAACACTCTGCTTTAGACATAACCCCACAAGAAAAAAAATCCCTTTCGGCATAGCCTAAAGGCGTAGGTGGATTTCAAAGTACAGTACACTCCCGATTATCCGCGAAATTAAGTGGCAGGGCTACCGCGGATAGTGAAAATCGCGGATAATCCGCAAAAGAGTTGAAGATGGGAAACATTAATTTCAACTTAAAAATCTAAACATTTATGTACAGTAAAAGTTAAAATTAAAAGTAAAAAATTTTAAATGATGCTAAAATTGTAGTATTTTACTGAATAATTAACATACAATACATTTCAGTAATGTGAACATAAAAGTGCTCAACGATATGACTAGAAACAAAGTGCGACAGAGACAAAAATAGCAACGCATGCCAGCCTACTGCGTGAGTTCTGAGAAGGCCTGTGACGTTTTACTGTATACTGCACACAATACACTCGTCAGTAGAGTTCAAATTTGCTCACTTGTAATAAAATACAAATTTATATATGTGCTGTATTTTTTCGTAGCATGCGCGGATAATCCGCACCGCGGATAATCCGCCCGCGGATAATAGGGAGTTTAATGTACCTATTTATCCTGGAAATATTTTGGCAACTTCTATAAACCTCTAGGAACATTTTAAGAACTGTATGTACATAACAGATTTATGTTCTCCAATAGTACAAAATGACTGATTAAATATTTGCACATTTTCCATGCAGCGAAAATGTTACAAATATTTTTGATTCTGTGCATCCAGAACATTATTATTTTTCATCCCTTGCACTAATAACGTGGCCGTAAAAAAATTTGCTTTGCATAAAAGTTCCAAAAATCAGCCCATCAAATCAAAGCACAAGTTACAAGAAATGAAATGGGGAGTAAAAAAAAAAAAGTTCTGCAGACATACAACTAGGCGCTATCCCTTCTCTATATCTTTCTTTCCAATTGTGAGGATGCATTTGTCCTAGAGTTCCCATGCTCAGCATGGAACTACCATTTCTGTCATTCTTGCACTTTGGGGTATCATCTGCTTCTTTCTCAATCTAAAATAGTCGTAGTTTTACAAGCAACTGACAAGAGACAAATAAGGGCTGCAACTTATGCCATCAGTTGGTGCAAAAAAAGAACCCTTCCAGAGTTTTACTTCAATTTGTTTCAAACGACGTGTAGCTTCCTCAACAGTTTTCCCACAATACATTTTCAAAACCCCTACTAGACTTTAGAAACATACTGTATGTGTGGTACTAGCCTCAGATACTGCTTTATTTCATTATATACCAGAAGTATAAAATTTTGCTTGAAAATCATCTGACTTGAATGACAGAAAAAAATGTTAGTTGTGAGGTCATATCCAACTTCTATTTATGATATATTGAAACTATGCACACAGATAATTTTCTGCAAACAGTTCTGAAATCATACTTTTATTTTTGGTTTTATACACTAGCGATAGATTAATTGAGGTCTCATATGCTTTCAAGTATTTGTATTTATTTTTAAGAGAATTTGTAAACCTTTTTTTCATGTAACACAATTCCTCATTTTCCCTATCCTCATTTGTAAAGAAACACACAGTAAATTAATAACTTTTATTAATTGATCAAGAACTTGAAGTATTTAACCAAGATCAAACTAAAACTACAGTGGTTCTGAAATTCTACGACCAAGTCCTGGAAAATTGACTTTACTTACCTTAGGTACAGAATCCAAGAGCACAGTCAGACTTCTTTATTATTCCAGTTACAACATTAACACAGCAATTATATCATTCATTTTTCTGCAGTGAAAATTATATATCAAAATTGTTTATTAATTCATTTAGCATTACAGCGTGATTCATTTGCCACGGGAGAAGATAAACTAAGTTCGTCAAATGACGCACACATTTTCCTTTATGCCATTAAAGGTTAAGCCATTTTCCTACACATCATAGATGAGTTAACTATCTAAAATATATGTTTCTGTGTGTTAGTTTATTTGTATATTCTGTGTGTAAATGATTATGTGTTTCACCATTATCTACACATATACATGATCATTATCTTTCCATATGTATCCACATTATCTTCCCTTGTCATTCTATGTGTGAATGATTATGTGTTTGACCATTATCTTCACATATACATGACCATTATCTTTCCATATGTATCCACATTATCTTCCCTTATGTCTTTCTGTGTTTGAATTATTAATGTCATTAGGTAGATTAATGGTCTTTCCTTTTTTGTTGGTATCACCTTTTTACGAAATGAAATATGAAATACATATTTTATTGTTCAATATATCATCGCACGACCAACTGTATGTGGCTGTGTCACGATCAAGAGCAAGGAATATTATTGAATCACCAGAGACAATTAATGCACTTGCAATATATTAAAATAAATTGAAATTTTAATAAATATTTTGTGCACATTAAATTAAAATGTTTGTTATATTCATAATTTTTTAACGGGTGCCTTAGGTACTTTACACTTTACAGCTAATTAAAATTACGTAGGGAATTAAATATTAAAATCAATATTTAATGAATTTTTTTTGAAGTTACACTTCTTTGAGTGCATTATGGAAAAATGATGAGTGAATTTTAATGATGCGTGTGCAGCATGCAAAAAAATTTACAGAATGAAAACAGGCTACATACAAATTACACATCAGTGAGGTTATGTTACACTTCTTTAGGCACATTATGAAAAAAATAACTGAATTTATATGATGCACGCGCAGCATGCAACAAATAATTGATAAGATGAAAAAAGGCTACATACAAATAAAAAAATATATATGTGCTTTTAAATTATAGACCTATTTTAGTGAATGATATTTAATAATGGTCCATATAACTAAAAAGATTTATTTATTGTGATTATAGTGATAGAAAATGTGCTTATAAATTTTTTTAAGTGTATTTATATAAGTGATGTTATGTCCCATAATTATTATTAATTTGCATTATAAATTATTACATTATTATTCAAATTCAGTGTGTGTATTGATTTTCATTAATAATTAAAATTTATCTTGATTATTTAACTAAATTTAATAATTAAATTTATCAGATTTATGTTAATATTTAATACTGCATATATCATAATTTCTTTTAATTTGATTAAATTTAAACTTATTTGTAATATCACTCCAGTCCTTTTCATTATTTTATTTCTATTAATTATTTGCATGCAGAATAAAATTTAGTTTTTTTTATTATTTTTTAATCGAAGCGTAAAAGCCACGAAGAATGGAATGGCGTACCCACAAGAAAGGACAGTGGCATACCCCATGAGAAGGAGCAGAGGTGGACTTAAGTACCGTAGCATAGCATAGCACTCACTGACTTATCACACACAGTAAATTAGAATAAACATTCAGAATACTGATTTATTTTCATTATTAATATTGAATACAGAGTAGCTATTGATTTTTAAATTTTATAACAAGTGGTCGGTCAAGTGGTCAGAACACTCGCCTCCCACCAAGGCGACCAGGGTTCAATTCCCGGCGGGGTCAAACCCGGATATTCGCAAGTGGGAAACGTGGCGGACGTTGCCGTGGCATGTGGATTTTCTCGGGGTACTCCCGTTTCCCGCACCAGTTCATTCCGTCATTGCTCCATACCACATCTCACCCCACTCAAGTATTCTCCAGGCTGGCCGGAACTACAGGTCTGTCCCTCTGGAAGGGCAGCCGGCTCCCATAAGTGTCAGCCCCGTTCCATCCATTTCGACCCTGCCTCTAGCGGGAAACTGCATGTGGATTTTCATTTACATTTCAAAATAGTTGAGTGTCTTAAATCAAAAATACGTCTAACTTCTAATGCACGTACATAAGTACACACTCCTTTTTATTACTTTAGCCAGTTAATATCACTTATCTAAAGCATCAATAATCGTATGCATATTTGATAATTCTTTTTAATTTTTTGAGGATTAGATGCTCTTGATCTTCCCTTATGTATGCCCATTTTCTTCCCTTATGTCACTGTCTGTTTTAATGATCTTTCCTTAAGAGATTCTGTATGATTTATGTGATTGGATTTTTGAATGGTCTTTCCTTTTTGGTTAGTATGATCTTAATGTGCAATGAAATATGAAATATCCTATATATAGTTATACAGTAGAACCTCATTTTTACATATTTCAAGGGACCAGGAAAAAAATATGTAAAAACCGGGAAAATGCAAAATGAGGGAAATGTTCAAATTTTTTTTATCATCTCACTATATGGGAAACAATAAGAAAATATATACCACACTAAATAATATGTCAGAGACGGTTACGTTTTTATATATTAACTAGAACTTCACTATCTCACATAAATAAAATTATAAATATATCCAATATTTCCGTTCTTCATTATTGCCGAAAGTTAAACATGAAATTTGCTGTTCTTGTGTAAGAGATGAGAATGTTGAAGCATCTTGATATAGCCACTTGGTTTGCTGAAATTTTGTAACACAATTGATTTTTTAACTTTGTATTTAATTACGTGTTAAAGTTTTATTAATTTCAGATTTTTTGAGAAATAATACTATAAAACGATAGCTACCACCATCAATATAATTGTTTACGTTGAGGAATAGAAGTTAAATTGCCATTGCATTGTTTGGATATTCATTGTAGCCATTTGACTTTTCAGAATGTTTCTAACGTGTTAAAATGAACATCGCCAAATATGCACGAACCGCCATATTTATAGGAAACTCGTACGTTGCTTAAAACGTATTTTAATAATGGAACAGTAATCCGCTCTTTTGTGTATTTCAAATGCGAGTTTTCACCTTTATTTTCATGCATAATACATTTAAGATTAAAGGGGAACGCTAAGAAAATTACTTATTAATTTTCATGTTTATGTCACCATACGTTTGGTTCATGGCCGTATGGTGTACAATAGCACGTGGCACAAAAAAAAAAGTAAGTTGTTTACAATGGCGAACGAAGCTGTGGTGACCATACACTCATGCAGTAACGCTTAATAATTAAACTTCACGCTATTCATTTTGAGAATTTATTTTCTCTAAATTTTCCGATGGTTTGCCACGAAATACAGCACTAATTCTACGTAAACAGTGGGAAATGCTTTTGCACAAGACGGGAAAAGAATGCATTATTAGTATAGGGAAATTGACAGTGCATGTAAAAAAATACGTTAATCGCGGGAATTCGTATATCGCGGGTACGTAAAAAATGAGGTTCTACTGTATGTACTTATCACTGACTCACTTTCTCTGTAACGCCAAAGAGATATGTATACCTTGGAGACAGGTGTATCATGAAGCATAAATATTAGCCTACTCCATAGAAAATGAAGTGTAACAATAGAGTAACATTTGAAATACAGCTACATTAATGGAACACGCCTTAGTTATTAAATTAAATGTTGTATTTATAATTTTTTCAACAGGTCCCTTAGGCACCTTACAACCAGTCATCAGAATTTCAGTTCTAACTTATGTTACAAATATCAAAAAAAGTAGTGTACATATTTCACCCATATTACATGCAATCATTGGTATGCACACAGAGAAATAAAAGCTGCTGTAATTGATTCTAAAAGCCACTTGAGTTAAAGTGAAACCATGAGAGAGTGTCAAAGACAGTGAAATAATAATTCTTATAGCAAGACAAACAACTTCCATAATCCAAGCTTAAAGAGATATTTTTTTATAGGACGGGATCATCACCCATTCACTACATTGCCAGCAGCAGGCAGGAGAGAGAAGAAAAAAGTGAAAGGCTTAAAAAGGAAGAAAACTATCATTTGAAATGAGGCAATGAAGAAAAATATACACACAGTACAAAACCCATTTCAAGCTACCTTACACATATTCATCACTGAACAAGTTCACAACACAAAGTAGTAAAAAATAAAAAAAATAAAAATTACAAAATTGAGTACACTAGTTTTCTGCAATGGTGCACCTCCGGACCATATGTTCACCCACCAAGACGTGTGGCATTGAAAGTAATTTTTCAAAACATATTAACATATCTAAAAAAATAGCATTTTTAAAGCCTTCCTTAGACTGTCTTATAAAACAAAGGGGCAAAGGCATGTCAATCTGGGAAGATTCAAACTTCGAAATCCCTCATAAGTTGGGAATGTGGCAGACGTTGCTGTGAACCAGTGAGGTAACTTGGGGTGCTCCCGTTTCTCCCCGCCCATTCACTAATTTTTTCAGTTACTGGACATTCTTTCACTTTCTATATGTATTCTCATGAATGGGAACATCAGCAGGTGTTCATTTCCACTGGAGGCGATAAAATTACCAGGGTTTGGGTGCTAGCCAATCAAAGAAGACTTTGTGTTTTGTAAGTTTTGTTTTCTGCAGAAATACCTCAATGTGAGGGTTATGTATTATAGGTGTTATTGTGTCCTTGGGTGTAAGAGCTGTGTTGTTATTGGTCGGTAAGGTCACGCAACTGCCACTTCCCTGCGTGGCCGTACACAGTTGCGTAGCCTCGTTAGTTGTTGTTCGAGTGCTTGGCGGCTCACAAAAACATATCGGTGCATAGAGGTGGACATTTTCACATCTGGGTACCGAGGCCATATCACAGTAAGCTTTAGTTTTTTTTGTCAATTTTCGGACATTTAATTTAGAAATTAGGTCCCAAACATGCAGTGCAGGTACAGTGATCCATTGGTCCACTGGGACGTAGTTCCTGTTTATTTGGTATCTAGCTACATAACAGGTAGCTAGGGGCATTATTTCGTGAAGGCACAGAACTGAGGAGCAATCGGCAAAAGTGATTGTTTTCTTTTGGACATAATTGTGTAATGATACGTAAATTTGCGAAACTCTTTCATTTGAATACAGCCATTAATAATTTCAAGAGAATCAACAATCAGAAACAGAACTTTACCCCTACTACCTGCAAATTCAGATGGAATATTATTCAAGTGTTTTCTGTGTGTGCAAGGAACGATCTTCGCCTTAGCGGGGCGCGATTGTGACTTGTCACAATGTATACAAAAGCCAAATTAAACACGAACAAATGTAATATGAAATAGCTCTAATATTCGCAGGAACATTTCTATTTTTAAGTTAGAAAGCTACAACATTTTCAGAGATCATTTCCATGGGATTTAAAAGGAGTCTCCCAACTATTCACATTTAATGTGAGACTATAAACCGAAGAGAGTTATCCAAAAAAATGCAAGTTAGCAAAAGACAGCTGGAAATTAAAATTTTGTGACGTCCAGTGTTGAAGTACTCATGAAGGACCCAAGGAAGAATGTGGAGGAGGTGGGAAGATCATTAACGGAAGCAGGAGAGAGGAGAAGAATAGAACGGACTAAAAGAGGAGGAATGATGAAGGGACAGAGGAAGATGCTGACCTGGCTGCGGCTGGAAGCAGTTGATGATTATGATATGAATGATGATATGGATGATGATGTTGATGATGATGATAACAGCAATAATCAACGCAAACTCAAAATGCTTTGAGATAGTTTCGGCAGCTGTTCTTTTGCACTGACAAAGTATAACACACAAGCATTCTGGTTCTTTAACAATTATTAAAATGATTCAGCTTTCTTAATAAAAATTTAAAAATATATATACATAAGAAACTTAAAATATTCATCAAAAGAGAAGGATGCAAAACTAACCTCCTTCAAAGTTTCCTTCAGCTGAATTGTTCTGCACATTATCTGACCGCACCTGCAAACATATTTCAGGGAAATATTTCACAAATAAACAAGACTTAATTTGAGAGGGGGGAAAAAATGGGGTTGTACAATTCTTAAGTACTATCTTTTTTACCTAGCAAAATATATTAAACACTATAAACACAAGATCAAAAACGAAGCAGAGAAAAATCAAAGAACACCCAAATTATACAAAAAAAGTACTTAAAATAGTTCAGTAACCTTGTCACCTGATGGTAAGTGGGGAAAGAGGAGGACCCCTTCCCCCCCCCCCCCCAAATCCCAAATCAGGTGACCATTTGGGCACATAGGTTTTTGTACATCTGGCCAGGACCAAATTTCAACAAAGTGTATTTTAGTTTTTAATACCTTTTTTTAAAATTGAAATTATAACATCAATTCAACTCTCATTTTCTTTCATTAAATATCCACATAATAAGTGAAAGGAGGAAAAGGAGATGGAAGGGAAGGGGTTTATGATCAAGAAACGTTCAGACAAGGCTTCGATAATGTAACACAAACAACAAGGCTAGTAATTATAAATATGAAGAAATAATGTATGGGTTAGTTCATCTGTAGGTCCCTTCAAACCTCTTCAGTGTCCATTTGAATATGGAAAGGGGGAGGGGGGATTTTCCAAAGAAAATAGGCCTACAGGGTCAAAATTCCAACAGAAAAAAATAGTGCTGGTGTTAGTGAAAGAAAAACTAGTGTAACCTTACCAAAATATGTAATAAAAAATTAGAGTATTTTATTGCAAACAGTGCTAAGTTAGTACAATTCTAACTTTAAATTATTTTTAAGTTTTTTTATGAAACTATTAATTTTAAACTTTGAAATAGTTAAGAACTACTAATTCAATAAAATCACTTCAAAGAGAATCAAAATAATGACTAATAAGAGTTATAGTTACAATCAAAATGGTACAAAATGGTATTTAGCAGACTGTTAACGTTCCTTTTGAAATTGGCTAAAAAAATTTTAATTAAATTTAGTTGGGTGTTTTCCATTGCACAATGCAAAATCAACAACAATTAGAGACTATTTTGACCAACACAATCCAGATACCTAGTTATATTATTTAAATGGCTGCAGTATTGGTATTCATTAATAAATGTTGCTATGGTACATTTCAAATCCATTAGGTACCCTTGATTAGCACAAGTAATTTGGCCCTCCTCTCAAAATTACAGAAACCAAGATAAAAAAATATTCTCTCTCTCTCTCTCAATAGTAAATCAACACCTTAAAATTTTTATAAACTGGGAAACCAAAATATTTGACTACCTGCAATGCTGTCTGTGTTATCTCTGCTGACGTCGGTTGAGGTTCGTTCAGTTCAGTTTCCCCACGTGGCAGTGGGGAGTCTGCACAACTGGAACCAGAACCAGAACCAGAACCAGGCGCAGGTTCGGACGGCTCAACAGGTTTGGTTTCCTGCATCGACGATGGCTGGGACAGCTCTCCAGGTGGAGAGACAGGTCTTGGCGGCAGGGGTGGAGAGATCGTTTCAGGCATTTTGAATGGTTCCGGGGGCAGAGGCGGCAATATCTGTCCGGGTGGGTCAACGGCATCGGGCGGCAAAGGCGGAAGGATCGGTTTACGGTCTTCGGCAGGTTCCGGCGGCAGGGGCGGTAGGACGGGTACCCTCGCCGCCGGTTCCGGTGGCAAGGGAGGTAGGATTGGTTTAAGGTCTTCCGCAGGTTCTGGCGGCAGAGGTGGGAGACTTATTTTGAATGTGTTGGCGGGTGCAGGAGGCAGAGGCGGGAGGATCGGCCTAGGTGCTTCGGGAGGCAATGGTGGCAAAGGTGGGAGGGCTGGTTTAGCTGCTTCCGGAGGTAACGGAGGGAAAGGTGGCATTACTTGTTTAGAAGTTTCAACAGGCAATGGTGGCAAAGGCGAATTCACAGGTAAAGGTGGAGGGGCAGGTGGAGGGGGACCTTTCAGAGAATCAATGGGAACACACATCAGAGATGTGGTGGTGTGGCTTGTTATCGCAGGAGTGGGAGGTGGAAATGTTGGGTCGTACATATTAGACGAGGGAACCTGCACGTTGTTAGAGAAAGGTGGGAAAGACTGCGCGAAAGGCATCTGCGAGGTGGCCGGCACCGAAATACTACACTGCTGATAAAAAGATATGCTCGGAGGTGGGACTGAAAAATCTGGGAAGTTAAATGAATTTTGCGGTGGAGCTGCATAGTTGGTATAAGTAACGGTTTGCATTGCTACGCTGTCTGCAGGGCTCTGAAAACAACAAACCAAAATTATTATTTTAATCATCTACAAAACAAATACTCTCACATAATTCAAACTTTTATAATTATTATAAATGTGAGTCTGAACCCATGTCTATTCTGCGTTACCTGCAGATTCTGTGCCCACTGTTTTATGTAAAAGGTTTGTGACTATGTACATGGTGGTAACTTGTGGCACTAAGACAGTTTAAATTCTATTTTTGCAGCTTTAAGTAGTTCCAAGGTGACAATGTGTAGTATTCGGAAGAGACATCATACACAATGAAGAGACTGTAAGTTATGCTGTTCAATTGGCCCAAACTGTACCAGACTAGCACAGCACAGCAGCTAGAAAAAACTACAATGAAGCATCACGGCCAGTCAAGGATGTTAACACAGCAGTAAACCCAATCAAGGAACTTGAATTATAAGACCTGTGCTATTAAAATCCAGCACAACTTGAGCAAGAGCTATCACTAAGAACACATGCCTAATAGTAAACACCACAGCTTTCACTACGATCCATTCAGTTGCTATGCAGTAATAAGTGTACGGCAGCAACTGTATCTTTCCCAACGATGGCCGGCCAGCACCTGTGCTTGGGCAAGGTTTTATAACTATCACAAACAGTTAACACTCTTTATTCTCGCACATAGTTTTAATGGGAATACCAAGACTAATCCAACATTGTGGATAGCCCACGAAGTTAATGTACATGTGATACATACACTTAATAAAGCATTTAATATTAATGATGATTGGGTTGTAGTAACTTATGGAAAAGTTGGACAATTTTTTAGTGAAAAATTCTTTTAAATTCAGTACTTCTTTAGGATAAATTGATACATTAGAAGAGAAAATCTCATCGATAAAGGAAGCAAAAACAGAGTGGTGCCAAACTTTGAACACGTGGCCAGCACTAAGTCCATTTTCAATGGCATGTTGCAAGAAAATAAGGGATTTTATTGTATCTAGGATTCACTCTGTGAGAAGCAATGAGATTACATGAACAAAATAAAGCCAAAGGATCCTACTATAAACATATAAGAAATGATGAACATAAAAATAAATGGCAATTTGATCACATGCATAAGTGGATGCATTTATGCAAACTGAAATCAAATGCCATTCATTTAATTTGGAATTTGGTATAGGAAAAAAAAAAATTGAAAATTACTTTTGAAAGAAATCAATAAGGAAAACAATGATGCCAAATTATGATAACCTGATGAAGGAATAAAAACAATTCACAAGGCTTTAAGAATATTGCTGTTGAACAATAAATTAGTTTTTGTGCACTGTGATCAATATCAGACACTTTAATTTAACAGTGTTAGTCTAGGCTACATGATTCCATTTGTGAGGTTATGATAGAAAATTTTTTTACCAGAGTCAACACCAATTAAGTATAAGGAGCACAAAAAGCTAATTTAGGAAACGAAACACCGAACACTCAGGTTAACATGAACCTAATACTGCAGTGTTTGAAAAAACTACACACATCCAAGCCAACAAAGGAATACTAATTTTTGAGAAAAGGGCCAGGGTGTGTAAATATAATGGCCCTTTAACATGTCTTGCATATGGCAAGAGATAAGGACAGTATGTGGGCCAGAATATGTGCAAAAAAGATACTGCAAAATGAAGAAACAAATTTTAAAAATTTGTTTGCAAAATAAACTTTCCTTCCTTTATTTTTTAATACAAGCGTAATCTACAAAAAGCACCCCTGGCAAGACTCGAGCCAGACATAGCCCACACATTGAAAATAATTACCTAGTAAGATCTTGGAAACTTAACGAACATCTATATAATAAAAAAAAAAACTTTGATACTGAGTTTGCCTGCTTATCAAATTTCTATGTGGTCAAAGAAAAAAAAAAACATTTGTTGGTTGCTGGAAATTGAAAACTTTGATGATGTTTTCTGCATTTTCCTCATAATCTCCTGCCAAGGTGGATTTTCTTTAACGTGGACTATTTGCCAACAGCAATTTATCCACCTTAACAAGGTTCTGCTGTACATTTTTAATAAGCATTCCCCAGTCTGCATTCTGACAGTCCCAGGAAACTCAGATGAGTAATTTCCATGGGTGGACCACAGTAACAGTTCAGAGTACGCATGGACCCAGAGTGGACTGCTTCGCAATGTGTGGGGATTGTTTAGCACAGAGCTAGGTCAGGTAGAAGTTGCTAGACATTTGAAATACAGGATTTGGCATAGCATTGACATAACTGAAATAACACAAAATGTTAGTCAATACAACGAATAACATCAAAATGCAGGTTAATATGCCATCAAGCACTGAAATGCAAGCAATATAATGAAATTAAGTGGAATATAAATAGAACTTAATTAAACATTATCTCCAGTTTTATAAATGAAATTGACCCAAAAATGTAACCATAAAAACTTGCCCCTATCAATAACCATATAGGGTATAAAATTAAATCGCTTTCTGATCCAGTATAAACGTAATTTATGGTGAAGTTCCCACAGAGGACTCATTAAAAGTTTCAGCAGGCTTGTACTATAAATTTAATACAGTAAATAAATAAAATTTATCACTAAAATAAATTCAATTAAAGCCCCTTATAAAATGTGATTACTCTACAATTTTTGCATAATTAGCTGGCAAAGTTGCATTTTTAACATAGTTGTGCAGTATGGATATGGAGAATGAAATTTAATATAAAACTGGAACTTTTCAGGTTAAAAATCAATTTTACTGGCTACTATGTGATATGGTATAATTTTTTTCAGAAAATATTATTTAAATTTACCTAGCATTTTAAAATCTTCAAAATATTTAATAATTTAAATAGCTAAATAAAATTAAATCAATTTTCTGAAATAAATTTACACCATATCATGTTAAATATGGCCTTCAAACACAATTTTTTTTTAGTTATTCCATTCGGTTCTCCTTGTTCATACTGCACAAAATTGTTAAAAACTGACTTTACTGGCTAATTATGCAAAAAGTATGCACAGAATATTTATTTTCATTTTTGAAGTTCAGCCATTCAGAAAGTATACAAGTTTAACTTGGTTAAATGTAAATATAAAATGACCTGGAACGGAACATACCCCCTTAAGAAACTGGTTGACTTTGCCAATAAGAGAAACATTGTAATATCCTTAAACCTATTCTTGGGGTTTTATTTTTTGAAAAGCTCAGCTACACACAAATTATATAGGTTGGAATGAAATTTGCATTGAAATTTTTAATTGCAGTAAATTACCTATGTTCTTAAGCCATCTCATTATTTCACATGAAAAATGCTGAAATTTTTCATTGAGCAGAATTCTGAAACCAATCAATGTTGTTTTTATTTGTGATTATTGGCTTATTATATGCACATATATTTGTAATTAAGTAGACATATTCCGGGTTTTAAATACACTTCAAATGACCCCCGATGTATACATTAAACCTAATTATAATTAAATATGAAAGTAAAGATTATTCTTTTCCCCCCTCCCAATCACACAAACCCATCCTAGATCCCTGCCCTGCAGGTATACTGGATAATAGCCAATAAAACACACACCAGCATATTGCATAATCAATACGACATAAAAAAATAGTAGTTGGAAGGGGATTTATTGATAAATATGTGGATTATTTCCCAGAAGCAGCTACTCTACAAAATAATACACTTTCCCTCAAATTATTTGCCAAGAACTTGTTCCATTAAAAGTTATCATTTTGAAATGATTTGTAGAGATTATAAAAATAAATGCAAAAAATATTTTCACCTCTAGTCCACTGAAACATATGAGGTTGATCTAAATAATTAGAAACTGTAGGTCTTTTACATGATGCAAGTGTTTTAATTTAAATACTAAACTATATATGTAAAAAAAAATGTAGACCAATCCCTCACTTAGCACTTCTTCAAATTGGGCGAATTCATTTAGCACAATGTTGATTTTACTGCCCCAGTCTTGAATAGAATGTCTGTAAATTTCAGTTAGCACAAAATCACAACGGGCAAAAAAAAAGTCGGGCATGACGCCACAAAGTCTGCTTCAATTCGGTAAACAACAGATGTGCAGTGGCATACAGTTATTGGCTGTTATACAAACATCAGCTATGGCAAATTCAGTTGCTGCTATCGGGTGTAAAGGAACTAATGTTTTTACGTCCATGCATATGTCCCCAGACCGTACCGTTGTAGCCTGGCCTGTGATAAACTTGTCTAGCAAGTGGCAGGGAACTTGAGAGTGTATAATGCATCGTGTTCCAAGTATTCGAGACAAAACTAGAAGTATTGTGGCGTGCAGAATGTCATGAAAGTTACACTTATGTTGGCTGCACTTTAGTTTTCAGCAAGTCAACTGTGCGCGCACAATCGTACAAAATAGATACTCTACCAAATGTTTATGTAAGTCTGGTGCTATTGGTTGTACTAGCGGGAGTATATTTGACATCTGATACTGGAACAGAAATGACCAGATTATTCTTGTGTAAAGGTTGTTAAATGAATGGTGCAATGAAAAAAATCATGGGCCTAACAGGATTGGTGAGAACCAAGCAGTGATACGCGAATTAGCACTTTAATTTTGAAGTACATAACCACCTATCTCCCGTTACAGAGTGTTGTATTTGTAATACAAAGGATTTGATGGTAGGCTTATAAAGATAAATGGTGTGACGTATTTATCATTCAGTATTATTCTAAGCATTTCTATTACATAAAGAATATTTTCCTACACATTTTGAAACATATTAAGTAAATAAGCCTTGCTATTTGTGAAGACTAATGCTTCAGAATACACAATTTCGAATAACACAAACATTTTTTTAGGAACGCATTAGTCATGCTAAGTAAAGGATTGGTGTATCCATGTTTTTTGTATAAATTACAATACTTATTTCAATAATAAATGAAGCAGACATTTGCATTATAGATGCTGCTATGGGTAAAGTATAGTGCCATAGGTTATTCCATAGAAACGTCCCTATCTGCTGGCATGGAGGCTTAGACAGCAGTTTTGTTGGAAGCTTTTAGTGGAGCATGTACAAAACCTTCCATTGTGGCATATGGGCTTAATAACACATAATAGTTGTAACTATCTACTTGCCTGTGTTACAGTCGAGACAGTCGATGTCGATGTTGACGTCTGCTCTGATGCTGCGCACGTGTACTGTTTGGCCAAACTTGAAGAAATTCCCAATTTTTGAGCAATCTCCATGTAAAACGGTACACGTTTGATCCTTTCTACGATACTCAGATTATTCCTTCGTTTGGTGGAACCACTACTTGCAGACGATGAACGCTGTCGCTTCCCGTACCTTCTATTCTTGGAACGGGAACGCGACCGCGACCTCGAGGACAGAGACGAGGATGAATGCTTGGATCGACAAGGTGACCTGTGCTTACTGCGGACCGACCGGCGAGAGTTGCTTCTACTCTCACGCCGTGAAGCCCTCTCATTTTCTGCATACATGTACTTCAACCTTTCCAACTTTTCTTCCAACATACGCAGGTAGCGAGAACGATACATCTTGAGCTTCTTCTCCAGGTTCCTCTTCAGATCCTCACTACAGTCATCCTTGTGAGAATGTTTGAAATTATGTTCTTTGGCCGCTATATTAATGATTTTATTAACATCCAATCGTTTTAGACGGCTGTCATCAGTTTCAACACTGTCACTTTTATGCCTGTTCTTTTCTACATACAGTTCGACAGCCTCCTTGTCTCTCTTACTTTGTAAGGTAGCATTGAAAAGTTCATTTTTTAATCTTTTCTTTTTCTCTTCGAGTTTGTGCAAGCGTTCCTCGAGTTTATTACGCTCCAGTTCATCAAGTGAACCCTTTTCTTGGCTACACGTATTATTTTTCACATTGTTTTCTTGAGATGAATTTTCACAAATAGCAGGAAGTTCATCTTCAGTATTTGATGCTAAAGAAAGTAGTTCATCATAATCATCTGCAGCATTATCAGCATTCCTTTCATTCTCCCTCAAAAGTTTCAACTTAGAGAGTTTACGTCTCAATTTTTCATATTTTTTTTTAGAGTATTTCTTTTTCTTAGATTTGTGTGTGGTACTCTTTTCTTTTTTAGGTTTATAAAGAACTATTTCTTTGCATTCTGAAAGTGGTTTATCTTCTCTCGTACTGGACATGCTTCCTTCTCTACTTAAGGGAGATATTACCATATCTTCAGCTTTAAAATTATCTGCTTCCGGTAACTGTGGTATGTTTTTCCCAACACTGCTACTAGAAAGGCTTCTTTTTCTTGTCCTATCATATGACACTCTTGAGGGACTTATTTTTTTTGTGCATGTTGATAAGACTCTCTCTTGACTACAACTAGATAAACTTCTGCTTCTACGAAATGTATTTCTATGTACTCCTCTAGATCTGTATCCTCCATATAAAGTATGTCGAAATCTTTCTCTAGACCTAGATTCACTCCTCCGCGACCTCCCACTGGATCTATTAAAGTCCTTGCTAATCTTAAAGCCTGTCCTTTCTGATCTTTGCTTATTGGGTGATAATGCATCACTTGAGACAGACAAACTTCTTTTCCGGTATGACCTAGTTCTACTTCTTCCTCTACGACTTCTCGATGAACTTCTTTCACGATGGCTTTTAAATGTACTTCTTGCTCGACGGTTTCTCGATGTACTTCTTTCTCGACGGCTTCTCGAAGTACTTCTTTCTCGACGGCTTCTTGATATACTTCTTTCTCGACGGCTTCTTGATATACTTCTTGCTTGACGACTTCTCGAAGTACTTCTTTCTCGAGATCTCGGCATGCTCCTTCCACCGTGGATTCCGTACCAACTTCTTTCCTGGTGGGGGAAAAAACTTTTTTCTGGGCGGGTCTTAAACACACTTTGTCCTCCACTAATCATACATGCAAGTCTTCTTTCCATACGAATTCTTGATATACATCTTTCTTGATGAATCTCTGAAGCATTTTTAGATAAGCTTGGTGTCCTGGACACACTACGTGTCCTAGAAACACTACGCGCCCTCGACACACTCTGTGCCCTCGACACACTCCGGGTCCTAGATGTGCTTCGTGTTTTGGACACACTTCGATTTCTAGAAACATTTCGTGTCCTGGATGTGCTTCGTGTCCCGGACATATTCCGTGTCCTAGAGGTGCTTCGGGTCCTGGACACACTTCGATTTCTTGAAACATTTCGTGTCCTGGATGTGCTTCGTGTCCCGGACATATTCCGTGTCCTAGAGGTGCTTCGTGTCCTGGACACACTTCGATTTCTAGAAACATTCCGTGTCCTGGATGTGCTTCGTGTACCGGACACATTCCGTGTCCTAGAGGTGCTTCGTGTTCTGGACACACTTCGATTTCTAGAAACATTCCGTGTCTTGGATGTGCTTCGTGTCCCGGACGTGCTTCGTGTACCGGACACATTCCGTGTCCTAGAGGTGCTTCGTGTCCTGGACACACTTCGATTTCTAGAAACATTTCGTGTCCTGGATGTGCTTCGTGTACCAGACACATTCCGTGTCCTGGATGTGCTTCGGGTGCTGGATGCACACTGCTTCTTGGACAAACTTTGTTCTGTGGAAAGACTTCCTTCTTCTGATGACAATTGACTATAATCACTATCATTTAAAATCTTACTAAGCCCTAGAGTTCTATCAGGTATTTCTACTCCTTCTGCCACTGGTAACTCACAGTTCCTGCTGTCTGCAACACTATCAATTACTTCATCTTTGTCTTTGTTTGAAACTTCACTGTCGGATCCACTAAGAAAATCCACGTTCATTAAATCTTCAAAAAACTTGTCCTGCAAATCAATAACTTCCACATCACCTTTCCGTATTTTGACAATGGCATTGTGTGCCACCATCTTCAAAACTTCTTCACTTTCATTCATTTTGCTGGCTGCCAATTGGATTATTTTGCCGATCTAGAAGCATACAAAAAATATATTAGCTTACATTGCAAACAAAAAAATCATCCTTAGCCTTGACAAAAAAAAGAGAATAACAAGATACACAATGGGTGTTAAGACTGGGTTTTCTCCCGCCATTTTGGTTATTTGATTTGTTTTTATCATTTTAGCCATTTTCCGCAAATTTTGTAACAGCACCCTTTTCTTTTGTTCTATTCCTAATTTGGCACTAGATATTTGACGAGTGTTCCCAAATATAGGTACAAATTTGTGCACATGTTCATCATTATAACTTGTGCAATGTTTTACGGCTTGCAAATACGTTCTGGTGACAAGAAAAAAAATGTGTACATGGAGTCCACGTGCAACAGAAGTGAAAATGGAGAGAAATGATTAGTATTTTTTTTATTTAACAAGAGATAATAATTGAGAATAGTAATAATATGGGTATGATCTCAAATGAAACAAAAAAAAAAAGCTCCCTTTCTTCATCCTGTACTCGCATTCGTTCACTGACAGTGTTTGGCGCCTCTTATGGTAATTTATTCCCATGTTGCCTTTGAGAATACCTCTTATCTGCTTTTTCATTTTTTTTTTAAGTTATTTTTAGGCATGATGTCAATTTAAGATCTCCAACTGAATAAAATGAAAGAACAAGAAAACACTCCAATCAAACATAAATTACACTTACAAAGTCTATCTCACAAGTCTATTAAGTCCTTTTGACATTTAAAATCACAGAATTCACAAACCAAAAATAAATTACATTTGTAAAGCTAACCTCTAAAGTCTATACATGTTTTTTTACATTTTCAAACAAACTATTCACATAAAAATGAACGATACTTATATTAAAAGTACAAATCAATAACTATTTTCCACGTGAATAGATAAATTGTAAATACGGTACTTTAAATTAAATAAAAGAAATATGGTAGCGTCAATCGTTACGAAAACTGATGAGTAGACAAACACAAGCAGCATTGGTATTCTAAATTCCTCATTAATATGTTAAAATCTAAAAAACACTATCATAAATTATATAAACTTAATTTGAACCTAGCTTACTATGCTTTGTTCTCTAAAAAATCATAAAGAGGCCAATTCTCCCATTACTTCTTACATTTTTTTTAGCTGCAATTATAAAATTATAAAAACAAAAATGGTAATATGTTCAAATCACAAGAAATAGATATGAACAACAATTATCTCTTAAGATAAATGGAACAGTCACCATTGATCCATTACGCATGTCCAACTGATTTCCAAATTACTTTTCTAGTGTCTACATTCCTTTTAACAAGGTTCCCAACTCGTTAACTCCTTGATAGGTATTCATTTGTTTAGTATTCAGTGAGAATCATGTACTGTGGGGTATCAAATCCCTTAAATCATCATTAACTATGGGTCCAGATCCCATTCCAAAATTTATTATAAAAGGTTGTTCAATCCTTCTCGTGGTCTAATTACAGTAATTTTCAATTTAAGTATATAAAGTGGTGTATATCATAACAAATGCAAAACTGCTAAAATGATACGATGCATAAAAAGGTACCTAGCAAACTTTATGTATCCAACTGTAGGCCGATATCACTTCTGAATGGATTTGCCAAAGTTTTTTATAAAATCACTTTTAGGAACCTTAGCTTCAACTTAAAATAATAATCCACATGGTTTCAGAAATGGAAAAACAACAACCAACCTTCTATCTTGCCTTAATCATATTTATCGAGAACAGCTTGACACCTGTTATTCTGATCTTGCATAAGCTTCAGATATAATTAATCATAATAAATTACTTGAAAAACTATCAAATCTAGGATTAACATGTAAATACCTAAAATGGTTCTATAGTTACCTTAATGAGCTAGGTTTTTATTTATCAATCTACAATATACATTCAGTAGCTACCTAGTTCTGGTGATCCACAAGGAGGTTAAGTAGTTTATTGCCTTTATATATTTAATATTAACATAGATGATATTGTGAAAGTATTAAAACACTCACATGGTCTACTGTTTGCAGATGACTTAAAAATGTATAGAGAAAAATAACTTCTTTTTTCAGAACAGTGTTTTACTCCAAAATCAGATAAATATGATTGCTTGAATGGTTCAAATTAAATCTAGTTTATCTCAACCATGCTGTGGTAACTCCTCACTGCTTGAACTAGCCACAACTTGACACTCAACTGCAAGCAGCGTCAACAAATTAAAATAATATTTAAATAAAATTTACTTAACAACGTAACTTGAAAGTAATCATAGTCGCTGTTCCATTTAAAAAAATGTCAGCAAAACTAAATGAACAAGAAATTCCAAAAATGGTTGATGAAGGAGGATGATCAGAATAAGATTACATAAATTTAAATGGTAAGTTTTAATTCCATCAATAATTTTCATAACAGTTACTACTCCAAACATTAAACATGACAGCAATGCAGTTACAAAAGGTAAATAATAAAATAAATCTAAAATAATATGTTTTAAAAAGAAAACCATTTTACTTCCAGTTTAGCTTACAAGCCTACAAAATTTCTTATACTGGTTAAAATCATATTAACATACCTGTAGAAGCCTTTAACACTCAAATACATTTACTCGTGAAACAAACATATAATACGTAAATCCTTCACAACCATTCTTAATAGTTTATTAAAACAGAATTTAAATTTTCTAAAAAATCTCTAAGTAGACCCATGTCTCAATTTTTTGGTCTCTTTTTCTGGTGGTTAAGTCGACTCGTTTATGACGACGTTTGCAGGGGGAGTGCCCAAAGTCTATTAAATTTCACATAAAATGTATTTATATAATCAGCACAGATTAACTTTTAGCTAACTGTAGTAACTATGCAGTAGTAAACCTTCCAGCTAACTTACGACACAGAGTAACATCACAGATGGTCAAAAAGGTAGCACTCAATGCTAGTTCATAAATTTGGGCGGTGTCACTCACTTACTTTCCAGACAACTGCCGAACCTAGGCCAATAATATTAAATTCAAAAAAAAAAAAAAAAAAACCCTGGTATTTTGCCCTTGATAACACATTGCACAAAAACGTTTGCCAACAGGCAGACAATCTTCAACCACCATACCACAGTGGCCCGTAGAAAATTCTTGTAGATGTTGCACATATTCTCCAATGCCAATTCAATTTTTAGACAAATCGACAGCAGGCTGAGAACTCCAAGCACACACTCGTCGCACATGCCGTGCTCGCTCTTCCCCTCCACTCACCAGTTTACTTCACCCCCCCCCCCCCAACACAATTCACTGCCACCCCTCTGTCGGATGTGAAGGAAACTAAACTTCGCTGAGGAACTCAGTTAACGTCTTTTGAACACACTAGTCCACATCTTATTACAAAATTACGTAGTTTTTTATACCATAATATATTACAATTAACACAGACTTAAAAAAGATAAATTACAAAAGTGTTGAATTTGACAAGATTTATAATTAACTGCCAACTTTACCTAACATAAAATTATTTTGCTCACCAATGTCGCAAAAAAAAAACTCGACAAATCAAAAAATCATTCTAAAATTAATATAAGGTTTTTTTTTCTTAGTCATAAATTTCTTTCTTTTTAAGTCTTGATAAGCATTCCAAAGCAGTGTGCACTGTTGAGGGGTAACAATGGAGAAACAACTACAATTACTTTTACTAGAAAAATTTACTACAATCAATTTGATTATAAACTAGAAAATCAAACACTTGTCAAGAGCAAATTGGTCAAGGTCTCACACTTGATTCCAAATTACTTTTCAATTATCACATTGAATACATTATTACTAATGCTAATACAATATTTACCTTTATTAAATATATTATACTTATTATACCTCTAACATTGATTCAATTACAGTATATTATATTATACCTCTAATATTGTTTCAATTATATGTCTTTATATGTCCTTGGTGAGATACAAATTAGAATACAGATCCATAATCTGGAACAATCTAAACAAGTCTAACAGTGACCAAATACAAACTAAATTAATTCATATTATAAACCAAAGAAGTACAAATCACAATACACACACTCCATTCTAGGCTTTTTAGTAATAAGAAGGAATATTTTTGATGCAAAGATTGTAAGTGACAGTTTCAAACAAAAATTAGATTATAATTATTTAATTGAAAATACTGGTATTAAAGTTCCTACATTTAATATATGCTATTACCCTTTATTATGTACTATTAGTAAAAATATGTTATATAGTCTAATTAATAATTTAAAAGAAAAGTTGTATTTTTCCTTTAATAAAGTTTTTTTTTTAACTCAAATTAAAATAATATTTTATAGATTTTAAACTGTTGAAATTAATCCTAAATTCTATATTAAAAAAATAAAAAAATTAAACAAATAAAAATTATTAATTATTTTACATCTTTTTATGCAATAATGTTTTTCTTTATTTTCAACTATTTGTAATTATATATTTATTGTGCAGTAATTGTCTTTTGTAGCTGTCCTCTATCATTAAAATTGTTATGTTATAATATATTTCATTGATTTTAATTCTTTACTTTATGTTGCACGTATATCATAGTTGTTTTTCATTCCTAGCTTCGTATTGTTCATGTATCGTGTCTACCACCTTATCTTTTAGCTGTAGATAGACATGTTACAAATTATAAAAATAAATAATTTTAACTGCTAGGACATGAACAATAGTTTAAAAATGCAACAGTTTCAAGTGTTTGCCTCAGAATCTAATTCTGCAGGTAACTTGGGGGGGAAAAAAAAAGGGGGGGGGGGGGGAGAGGGACATGAAACACATTAAGTTATTGTAAATCATCTCGTAAAAATAATTAATTAAATCTATGATATAAAATGTAGTTTTCCTGTGATACACATCAAAATACATTTCATAGCTCAGTGACAATGTCAAAATTGTAGTGACTGGGACAGTATATTTTACAACTGCTTCCATTTGCTCTTTAAAATTGGTACCATAGCCTGTAGTAATTTATGATTATAATAAAACCCTAATGTTATTTCTTTTGAATTTATATATTTAAGTAATATTTCTTCATAAAATATCTATACTGAAACTATCAAAATGATGCATCCTATAATTCCAACTTTCTTTCTTTCTGTTTTAAAAAGCTGTGACATCCGAGTATTACCAAATGTTCTTATAAGATAATTTTTTAGACACAATTTATAAGTTTTGTAGAAATAACAGAACACATATTGTGTATAAATCTGTACTATCCAGATGTCATTTCTGCTATAAAAAAATTGAAATTATATTTCAAACTAATTTTTTGAGTAGGAATTATTAAATAAAATACTGTAGCTCAATAAATCAAATGTTAAAGTCCTTCAATACTATGTCATATAATCCTTTAAAGGATGAAAAATTAATAACATAAAATAGTTTTATAAAATCTTTATTACTCATGTTTAAAATAAATAATGCAAATTATGCTTTGGAAAGAACTATTATGTTTTAATCATCTTCACAAATATTGCCAAATTACTAAAAACTAAATTTTAAATTCATTGGTTAGATAGAAATGTTTTAGATAAATGTAATGACGTAATTTCATATAGTTTTATTTCATAAATTTTCATAGGTATTACATTAAAAAAATTTGGTAGAACTAACTTAAAACCAAAATTCAATTTAAATAAAAATATTCTGAATAAAGAGTAGTATAATTAAAAAAAAAAGTTAACTAGAAAATTTTTGTTTCAAAATAAGTTAAGTGGTTCAAGTAGTTCATCAATTATTTAATTTATTTTTATAGAGTAGGCCTACAAAATTTTTAAAAGCATTATTTTTTTTTTTGATGTGATGCAAGTGCTTGCAAATAATTTTTATCAAATAAACAAAGCCAAATATAGAAGCTGAAAATTGAAAGTACATCAAACTCCATTAAGTAAAGTGAAATGTTAATACAGAAATAGGCGGTGGAAGGTACCAATAATATAGACAGGAAGATAAAGGTTTAAAAATAGGCTAGGTAAAAAAGATGGTATTAAGGCACTGGGCATATTTAAAAGGTTTTTACATTCATAAAATAATGTATCACAATTCAAATGATTTTACAGGGAAAAATAGTGATTACCAACGTAAGGCTATTAATTATCAAATTAAATGCTACAATATAGTCATATTAAGTTTTTTTATACAATGATAAATCATAAACAATAATGTTCAAGTTATATTCACCAAAATTATTTCATCATTTTAACTAGGTTTCTCAGCTATAATATGTGCAACAATGGATAGAATCAAAAGTAAAAAAAAAAAAATCTTAAATAGTCAGGTATGATTTTTTTGTCAGTGTTTTATTGGTGCATTTATTGCATAGTTAGAAGTTTATAAAGCATGAGTTAACTGTCCTTACAAATTATCATTAAGCCTAAATTTTGTCCCCAATTTTTAATCAAAGATGTTTCTACATCTTTTCTAGTAGGTTATTGAAGAGGAACGTACTCTACATTACAGTTCAAGGAAAATGAGAAAAAAAAACCAATAGCATTGCCGGAGGAAATCAGGTCTGCCAGCCTGGGACTCGAACCAAGGTCATCATATATGGTTTAGTGTATTATCTTTGCATCACGTAACTCTGTAATTACCAAAATGCAATACCTCAATAAAATTGAAATCTCAATGTGATACCATGAGCTCAGTAAAAAGAAAATGGGAGTTGTATTTATTTTAATAAATTCAATGGTTTACATTACAACAAAGATTAAATGAATCAATGAAATAATGCACATATTATTCTCATGCATTGTTAGATTAGCAGTAAATGTTAAGTGTTGTTCAATCATGTAATTTAAAAATAAATATTTTTGTTGTAAGGAACCAGTGCCAACTAAACTTCAAATTCACCAACAAAACAAAGAAAAAAATTAAAATGTAAAAAAAGTTAAAGATAAAAGCATTTGATCATAAATAACAGCTGGCGAAATAATACTAACAGTTGATGCTAAAAAAAAATTCAAATATTACCAAATACAGAAAAAGAATATTTTCTGAGTAAATAAGTTAGGCATCATGCAATTGCCAGGTGTACTAAAATGAATGACTATTATTTTTTATAGGTTGACTAAAATCATTTAAAATTATTAATTTTAGATGCTAAAATTAAATTCATGTAAAACAAATTATGCCATACAATGTGAGATAATTAATTTATTAATGTACAATATAAAAATAAAATGTTAATGAAAACTAAATTAACGTTTCATTTCATATAATGGCAGATTTCAAGTTATTGTGATTTAAGTATGTGAGACCTACATGCTATATTGGTTTAGTTCTGAACATAATCACTCAATTGTTAAAATATTCAATATTCAATATTCAATGTTCAAATATCAATTATTCTTAAAGAACATAGATATAAATTGACTTGTCATACTGGATGAGCCACTTACCTACCCTGTGGTTGGAGAGTTTCAAAGGCTGGTTTCTGAAATATCGAACAATTCCCTCTACTTAAAATAACTATGATCTACACTGGCCTGAAATTATAATTATTGTGGGAAATTATGTAAAAAAAAAAAAACATTAATACACAGCTTTCACACAAGTATTTATATATGTAATTTAGCTCATAACAAAAGCAAGTAAGCCTACATTTTTCAAACAAATTCATTACAATTTTTAAAAGACATACATCAAAATTTTTATTGGAAAGTATTAATTAACATCATTACTTAAATATGAAACATTTCCTTACATGCATCTCCATTTCACTTTATATTACCCCATTTTAAAACCTTTATGAATACATTACAATACAGACACCCGAATATAAAGATTTGATAAGTATAAAACTAAGACTACAACATGGCATACAATTGTGCTGTTACATAAGCATTAATTACAAAGTTTGTGCACAAAATAAATTATGAAGAGTTATACACATTGATAAAAATAATCAATATAATATTTTAATGAATACTGCAGATACTGTTGCATTAACATACGGCAATTAATGTCACATTTCTACACTTAACGCTATACTACATGAAAAACAGTACGTACAGCTGTTAAGTTTAAAACCGGCCATTTTCTTACACAGTACTGCTACGGCAAAATCATTTTGTTTGCTGATAGTAAACTACACATGCCGACCTTTTAAAAGTACACTCGACTGATAGAAGAAAATCATCCATTTCAAATGAAAATTAGGTATAAAGTAATTTACAATAAATAATTACACAACAAACAAAATAATCAAGCATTGAATCAAATTGCATCGCTTAACACAATAGAAACTAGCATAAGTTCTCTACAAACAAACAAATTTTAAAATGAAAGATTTACAAACGAAAATTCACCTCGCTTATGACAGAAAAAACACATCACTTCCACTGGACGCCATGGATACAGGCTCGTAACTAGATTTTTTCCCCCCGAAAAACATTAACTTTAGTAAAAAAAAACTAATATTACTATAAACCTTATAACTGCATTACGAATACATCACGATCTGACATACATTCTAAACAAAAAACCAAATTACAACCGACCTACTCTAACACTTCTTCTTCTTTTCTCACAACAGCTAGCCCAACTGAAGTACTGATTTTATTATTTTCACTGACTTCCTTCAATGTCAAGTAAAATATTAGTTTATTTTTACTGTGTCTATTTGAAAATTATTATTTACGAAAATAATACAGCTAAATTTTTATCAAACAACTTTCGTAATATCCAAAGTAACTAAATAGACAATTAAAAAAAATACAAGCATGATTTGAGTAACGTAGCCCATACGCTTTACGATGTCTTCGATCGCTTGTGCGGTAGCTATACGTGCCATTTAAATGGTACGTATACCATTTTAAAGCTTTATGTAGTACAGAGTACTATGATGTTACTACAAAGCAAAACGGTACACAGCGTTTCCCACGGAATGTGCAACGTGCAAGTATGATGCGAACGTAAGTTACGTAAATGCCGCATACACAATCTATTCCTAATGTAATCAATGGATGTTTAATGCAGCGATCACCTTATGAATATAGAAAGAATCTCTTAAACGTTTGTGACTGTCTTTTATCCTAGAATATTGCAGTGCAATGTTTAGAAGAATTTGCCACCGCCCGGCGGTCTCGTGACTGTGAACCGGGTTGAACTGAAGTTGCTTCGGAATTGCCGGCTACTCAGGGGTTCGGTAGAGGGGGGTTCGGGCCGAGTGGCCGAGGGATCTAGTCTCCAGAATTAAAAAAAGATAAGCTAAGTAAAGTTTCCAGGTCCTTTATGCACATTAGGGCAAACACTTTACATGGGGCTGCCGCGGATCCGCCTGTGACAATTTCTATAGGGCGTAGCCTGGTTCCGCGCACATTTTTATTATACTGAAATACGGGACGTCCCGCCCGTGACGATAAATACCCAAGTAGCAAAGACTTAAATGCGCAATGACTCGCGTTCAATACGATAACTGTCCAACTGTACAACACATTGACTGGGGAGTAGTGGCGTAGCCAAGATTTGTGTATGGGGGGTGTTAAGAAGCATGCCCCTCCCCCCCGTATTAAAGCGGGGGGCCCGGGGGTCCTCCCCCGGAAAAATTTGGATTTTAAGGTGTAAAATAGTGCTTTTTTTAGCAGTTTTCGGTACTTAAATTTAAATATTGTAATGGTAAAATTTTTATTAATTTTAATATGAAATTTGTTTGAGTGATGAATAAGAAATTAATTAAATATTTGGTGCTAAGGGGGGGGGGGGGTTGAACCCCTAACCCCCCCCCCCCTGGCTGCGCCACTGCCAAGCAGCAAAGACGCAATGACTCGCGTTCAATACGATAACTGTCCAACTGTACAACACATTGACTGGGGAGACACGTAAGAAAACAATACTTGCGTCGGCGAACGTCCAGTTTACAAAAATAAAGCACGACTCGCGAAACTTGTGTTGAAAACACGCGTGAGAAATGACTATGTCTAAAGCCTAGTACACACTAGTAGACATGTTGCGCGATTTTTGTCTCTGAGACATGTCTAGAGTTGTCCATGTAGACATGTCTATAGACCAATCGCCGTCTACGAGTCTGTTGCGAGACAAAAAATCGCAGGTCTATGGTCTCCCGATTGGAATGGGAGACCATAGACTGAATACGACTGATTGATAAGTTTTTGCATCAAGTATAACAAATTTTTTGGGTTAGCTAGTGTACTAAGAGCATTCTGTAGTTTATAAATAGGTTCAAAAAAGAGCATAAGAATCGTAAAACTGGATAATGGCCTCGCAGACCACTGGTACCATTTGCGATATTGCCTGCTTAGAGATTCTGAAGGTGTACATGAGGCTTGTGAAAGAGGAAACGCAGGGTGACAGCCAGTCGAAGAGAAGCTGGAATAGTTTCTCTAAATGTTGTATCTTTCTTCATTATTAGTCCTCCAACCCTCAGAAGCAAATCTTCAAAATCAGCAGATGTCAGCCGGGTAAAATTTCGAAAACCCATAGCGTCTTCCAGTCTTAATTTATTTAATAACGTATTACCGAACCTAGGTCCTTCTGCGAACACTTCACGCGACCACCAACGTTTACGTTTTCGCGTTCTTTCGCTTGCGATTAGTACTAAGCAGGTACTCTTTCCGCACAAAACAATGTCCTCCATGATGGACTGAAGGAGACGAGACGAGAATTTCAAATCTTAGTGTGGACGCTAGACGAGACGAAGGACGGTGCCCATAGACGGTCTATAGACCATATATCTAGACCGTCTATATACGGTCTGTAGACAAATCGCGCAACATGGTCTATTAGTGTGTACTAGGCTTAAGACGCGACAGGCAAAACTATGCGACCGAAAAACGGTGGTTACTCCCGCACGGCACAGCTCAAGGCTACTGAAGACACCGCGCCCGTTCAAGTCTCTTACCATCTATCCATCCCGGAGCGACGTCGCTCGCACTTCCGCTGCCTCCCATGCCGGGTCCACGACTGTTGCCCCACCGCTGCCTCTCGAGCCCAGATGACGACTACTCCTCCAGGGTGTCCACAAGGAAAAAATATTTTGTACCAACTTAGGCGAGAAAAAAGTACTAGATTTGAAAAAAAAAAAAGTACTAAATTATAATATTTTTGTGGTTTTAACAATTTAGGAAGTTATAATGAACTTGATGTAAGTTTTTGGACATACGCCATTGCTAAGAACTTTTTCTGTTGAAGAAAAACTAATAAATAAAATAAATAAAAATACACAAGAAAGACAAAAAAAAACACAAAATTAAGCAAACAATTGCTGTTGTCAACAAGAATATAAACACCACAAAATATTCCGAAACAGAAATATGGTCAACAAACAAAGAAAAAAAACAAAGAAAAAAGTACTAAGTGAACAAAAAAACACACAAATGATGACAACACAAGTATTTTTGTGTTGTCATCATTTGTGTGTTTTTTTGTTCACTTAGTACTTTTTTTTTTGTTTGTTGACCATATTTCTGTTTCGGAATATTTTGTGGTGTTTATATTCTTGTTGACAACAGCAATTGTTTGCTTAATTTTGTGTTTTTTTTGTCTTTCTTGTGTATTTTTATTTATTTTATTTATTAGTTTTTCTTCAACAGAAAAAGTTCTTAGCAATGGCGTATGTCCAAAAACTTACATCAAGTCATGCGCTCCCATTGCACAAATCTTTTAAAGATAACAGTTATAATGAAATTGTTTTTTTTAATAATTACGCTTAATAATAAAACATTTTGGAGTTACTGTAATATTATTATATTAAAGAAAAAGTACTAGATCTGAGCGCAAATGTACTAGACCACTAAAACACTTATAAAAGTACTAGATCTAGTACGAAAGTACTAACTGTGGACACCCTGCTACTCCTCCCACTCCGCCTGGCGCGTCCGAGCGCCCGCGTCTCTCCCCTCTCCCACGAGCCCGCGGAACACGCGGATTGGTCACAGGCGGAAGCCACGGCCTTGGCGCCCGGTGAACAAATACAGCTCAGAGAATACATAAAATTTCAAATGAAAAAAAAAATATTTACATTAAATTTAAAACAAAATATTTACAATAAATTTAAAAACAAAAAATATATATACAATAAAAATAAATGTCAAATCCTGGAAAGAAAATAGCACATCGCACAGCACCACACTACCGTTGCACTAATAACGCAAGAGATGGTGCTGACGAGGCATAACGGCCTGAAGGAGCCGGGGAGACACTTGGGTCGACGTGAACCTTAGGGTTGGTGTGGGTCGCCGGCCCCAGTGTGGCTCACTAAGCTCGGTGGCTGAACCTGTTGGTGAGGACCCTACTAACTAACGACATCTTTTTAGTGCTTCCTTCTCCGTATAGCTAGTTGATTCCTAAATAGGTTGGGCGACGAACTACTGAATGAAACAAAATGTTTTTGGCGTGCGTGGTTTTATTCACACGAGTCAAGGGACAAGCACTAAGCCTGAGTAGGGAAGCTACAAATTACACTGGAAACACTGTTAACACATGTTGTACTTCACGTCACTCGTCTATGCCTTCTGGCGGCAGTCCTGCTATATAAAGGCTGCGATCCGAATCAGTCGGCCCCGAACTCTTTTTTAAAAATCCACGGTGCGGTCGCACGGCGAAGGAGAAGTTACGGCGGGAGGGTTGCGGAGTAACAGGCGATTTGCCTAACGGCGGTTTGCCTAAACATGAATTCGTCACGGCGATTTGCCTAAAGTCATTTCGCCTAAAGGCGTTTTGCCTAACGGCGATTTGCCTAACGGCGTTTTGCCTAACGGCGATTTGCCTAACGGCGTTTTCCCTAACGGAGTTCTACCTGACGGCGATTTGCCTAACGGCGTTTTCCCTAACGGAGTTCTACCTGACGGCGATTTGCCTAACGGCGTTTTTCCTAACGGCGTTTTGCCTAAAATGTTACTATGATGACAAAACCTCGTTTTTCATAACAGCATTTTGCTAATGGCGATTTGCCTAACAGCGTTTTGCCTAACCTAATTTAACCTAACCTAACATAACCTAGACTAACCTAATCTAACCTAACCTAACCTAAGATAACCTAACCTAAGCTAACCTAACCTAAGCTAAGCTAAGCTAACCTAACCTAAGCTAACCTAAGCTAACCTAACCTAAGCTAACCTAAGCTAACCTAACCTAACCTAAGCTAACCTAACCTAAGCTAACCTAAGCTAACCTAACCTTACCTAACCTAAGCTAACCTAAGCTAACCTAACCTTACCTAACCTAATAGCGTTTTGCCTATCAGCGGTTTTCCTAACGGCGATTTACCTAACGGCGGTTTGCCTAACGGCGATTTGCCTAACGGCGGTTTGCCTAACGGCGTTTTGCCTAACGGCGTTTTGCCTAACGGCGTTTTGCCTAACGGCGGTTTGCCTAACGGCGTTTTGCCTAACGGCGTTTTGCCTAAACGGCATTTTGCCTAAAATTAGGCAAAACGCCTTTAGGCAAAACGACACATGCCCGGGTTGCGCTCTGCATCGCAAACTGGAACAGGTATCGTGGTGAATTAAGTACCGAAGGTTTCGGTTGATTAATAAAAGTTACCGGCATGCAGATCTCAGTGATGTAAGCGTTGCAGCTTTCCCACGTGACGGTCACCTCTAGGGGCTTAGCCAGTGCGGGGGGGGGGGGGGTTAGGGGTTGAACCCCCCCCCCCCCCACCCTTAGCACCAAATCTTTAATTAAATTTCTTATTCATCACTCAAACAAATTTCATATTAAAAATTAATAAAAAATTTACCATTACAATATTTAAATTTAAGTACCGAAAACTGCTAAAATAGCACTATTTTACACCTTAAAATCCAAATTTTCCCGGGGGAGGACCCCCGGACCCCCCGCTTTAACACCCCTCATACACAAATCCTGGCTACGCCACTGGTCACCTCTGCCCTGTACTGGGAATTCCTGAAGACGGTCTAAAGAGGGGAGAGGTTGGACAGGAGAGGGACAGCGCCCTCACGCGCTGCATCGATAAAGCATTAATAATTTTTTTTACTTAAAAGTTAACGTCTAAACATCTAACAATTTTCTTAGTTAAATTCCCCGCGTGAGAAACGCCTGACAGGTCTAAATATGTGTGTATTTTTTATATGGTAATTTTTTACTTGAAAAACACCAGTCAAACCAGAGACTGTTCGTCGTTTGTGGGCTACTCCATTACCTGGAGCCCAACTATTTACATATTATTAAATACACTCAGAGAGCACTGCGTATTAAATCTAGACTGGGGCCGCAAAAGATATTTAGGCATTCGTCAAACCAGGTACTCTCAAGGGTTCACACTCATACTTAACGACGCACTTTATTTTGTGAATCTTATGACTTAACATAACTCTTTCGGGAATTAAATACACTGCACGAAGCACTTACTTAGTTGCGGATAAAATCACTATCGACTCGAGCGGACATGATGCATGGGTGCATTCCGCCAGCAGGGACTAGTACTGGCAGGTGGAAACTGGGCTTTACTATCATAGGAGGTACGACGTCAAAATAATAACAAATATATTTAAATATTTTCATTTGGGGAAAAGAAATTATATGGTGTGTATACAAGAACATTAATAAAGAGTACAGAAACTTTGTTTATCATTATTTTTCAACTACATAGGCCTACCTAAATTGTGTTGCTGGAATATATTTGTTTTGTTCACATCGTTAATTACATCAAGTAAGTAATAGTTTTTTTTTCGGTTCTGAACCTGATTTATTTGTAATTTTCGTGTTTATTTTACCTACTTTATTTATTTGGGACCCTGGCATCTTGTTAAAAGTATTTCTTAATAGGAATGATGTGATTTGCCGTTGCTTCGGCAGCGCGCCTTTCAAAGGTTTGATTGTTTGAATCTTTTGAAAGGCCAGTCCATTGCGTCATGCCAATTGGAATGCTGTAAAATGTCCGGCGGTCTAGGCTAGACGTGGCTCAGTTGTATACATAACCTGGACTATTTCACAGTTCAAAATCTGCAGTAATTAAAGACTTTGTGTTTGTGAAATCCACGAAGCTTTAAGTAATGTTGGTGCTTTATTTGTAATGTTTGCATCAAACGCGATCGTTTTATGAGCGTTTTACCTTTGGTCCAGATTGCAGCATTATCAAGGTAGGCCACAATAGTTTTTTGCACAGGCATCATAGGCACAAAAACGAGTGAGGCCATCTTGTTTTACGACACTTACTATGTGTTTTGGAATTGAAAACCTTTTAATTCACGTGTTCAAAGTCACCGAGAGAAATCAAAAACTCAGGGGCACAAACTCTTCAAACTCCTCACTATTAAAATATTATCAAAATACTGGAAACCTTTAAGTGATCGGTAATTCTGTATAAATATGGCAACACGAAATGATTTTTAACAGCATTTTAAGAAAAGTTTTTAAATGTTTCTCTAGTAAAACATAATTTTCATCTCTTTACCTATACCTTTTAAAAACTTTAAAAAAAACTTTTATTGTTGAAAAAACTAAAAATTAAAAAATAAAATTAAGTTTATTTGTCCAACAGCCAAATAATCCACCATTATTTAACTAAAAGCGCGGGATTTGCTCTTCTCTCAATTTCGTAATGACTATATCCTAAAATAAGTAATATAATATTTAAGATAAGAGATATCCAGCACCCCATTCATTCACTGCTTAAGTACTGTGGCGCGTTTCTCGAACCGACGAGAGCGGCTGTGACAAATTGCGCCACAGGGCCGACCCGACGCGACGCCCGAACTGTCTAGAAGGGCGTCACTTGTTCACACCACTTCGCGGGCAGCCGCGAATTTCCAAGGCCGCTCAGCGATAGATAACAGCTCCGGGGCAGGACGATGCTCGGGACGGTGTGGGGGAGGGGGTAGAGACGACCCTTGTAATCTGGCAGGGCACACGTGGCATGCCTTATGTAAATGGATGGCACGTGACGTCAGTGGCCATGCGGGGCCACCAGCTGTCTCAAAACCTGGCATCGTGGTCTGGTCTCTCGCATTCGCAACAATACACACAGGTCAAGCTAATAAAAGTGTAGTAAAAAAATTGGTTGTCTGTAAAGTCTGTTTACTGACGATAGTTTAACGTGACAACGTTATAATAAAACATTGATGAAATGATTGCATACTTTATGAATAAAATTGAATCATTTTTATTTTAATAATAAAATAATAAATACTTGAAATTATACTAGTAATCAGATTTTTAAAATGCAAGAATAATAACCTTTATTGCCGAAATTGTTGTAATAAGCAATGAAAACCACATTAACTTTTCACTTCACTTTATAAACAGTCGAGTGGAAGAGAGATAGATGCGGCGCAAGCGTACAATGAGCGTAACGGGACACAGCGTAACGGAACAATGTGCGTAACGGGACACAGCGTTACGAAACAATGTGCATAACGGGACACAGCGTAACAGAACAATGTACGTAACGGGACACAGCGTAATGGAACAATGTGCGTAACGGGATACATCGTAACGGAACAATGTGCGTAACGGGACACTTTTTCGTGCGTGCAGCCGGCGTTCATCGATTTATTAGACATTGTCACGTCAAAAAGTTACAATTTTTGTCTTTTTAAAACTTAATTTATGTTACTGAACAACTTAAAATATATCATACTTAATACCAAAAAAACTAACAATCAATAATTATCAAATATTAGTTTTCGAGCTTTCATATCAGTGAACATTTCAATTAGAGAATTAAAATTCAAAATCCACGCAAGTCTTGATTCAATGCATAATGTTCCTAGATCAGTGTGTCTTTGTTAACACTTTGTTGATCTCAGGCAATTCTTTATTCTGCTAAGCATACACTGAAAGAATTTTTTGTCTATTTTACAAGGAAAATCCTTGGAAACCCTGTTGCCAAGGATATTACTTGTAAAACTACAAGGCAGAGCTTTGTACCATGTGAGATTTTGCAAGGCTCTGCCTTGTAGTTTTGCAAGAAATATCCTTGGCAACAGGGTTTCCAAGAATTTCCCTTGTAAAAGTTCACATTTTTTTTAGAGTGTACTGAAATATAATTCTGTTTGAGCAACATAAACAGGAAGTACATAGAATATGCACAGTGCAACACACATATTCGGAAATAAACTAGCAATATGAGTTCTGTTAATTTTTTGAGGGATTTTAGAGGCTACAACATAGATTTAGAAATGTTTGTCTTATGAACTTTAAGAACAATGTGGAATTTCGAACGAATTATTTACCTTCTTACTTTATTTTTTATCTGCGCTAGATGATGCATACCCAATCTTAAATACAATTGTTTAACTTTGTTAGCCTTTTCTTCTGTTTAGGCTTTTTTTCCCCTACTTTTGAGCACCTAATTTATGCCTATATCCCATAATTTCCTGGGAAAATGTAGCATATCGCATTTTACATAACTTGCATTTATAAATAAACAGATTAAATAAAAAAAGTGGCACGTATCTATGAGCTTAACAAATCTGCTCTCATATTTATAACTCAGAAAAAAAAAGACTCGATGTATATATAATATCTCAGGTACCGTAACAAATGTTTTTGACGTGACCACGTCTAATAAATCGATTAACGCCGGCTGCACGCACGAAAAAGTGTCGTGCTAAGCCTCAATTCCACTGAGGCAACATTTTGGCAACATGTAGATGCGGCTGACGACAGCTGTCGCCGTGTATAGCATGCGGCTTGTCGTCTGCGGGAAGGTACGGTGCCGCATGCTACATGTGTTGCCGCGTGTCGCATGCGCCATAGAGTAAATAAAGTACTGCATGCGCTCCTTGTCGAAACGTGTAGCATGTCACAAATGCAATTCCACTGAATCGACAGTTTCCTGGCAGATTCCGGTCAACAAGGATGTCTTGAATTATTCATTAGACCACAAGAGAGACAAAACGAATTTTATGACAAATTGCGTGCTAACGACAACGCACACTTCAGAATTTCGTGAGGATGAGTCAGGAAGAATTCGACATTTTGCTACAGAAGATTATGCCCACTATAACAAAGTGCGACGCCAACTTCCGTGAAGCAATTCCAACAAAAGTGCGATTAATGATAACACTCAGATTTCTCGCAAGTAGCGACAGTTACGCGTCTCTGATGTACTTGTTTTTAATTTAAATCGTATAATAAATAGAGATTTGTAAGATGGCGGCCGTAACGGAAATCGCAACGGTGACGTCATAATCCTAGATGAGGCTTATGAGAGGCTTTAGACATGGATGTTTAAGCCTCTTTTAGGAATTTGTGTTGTTTCTAAGGCAAAAGTATTTTGAGGTTTTTCGAAATCCTAATTTTTTAATTTTTGTGGAAGAAAACGAGAAATTTTTCCTCAAAACGGGGATTTTTGAGTCATTTTGAGTCATTTTTGAGGAATTTTGAGGAATTTTTGAGTCCAAATTGGCCGCCGTGACGTCACAATACAATATGGCGGTCGGCTCCACTGTCTCCACACCCTGAACCCTGTCCCAGCTCTGTCATTTTCATACTACTTCCATAGTTCAGGGGCATTACGATAGTCTTCTATAAACTGCACGGTTTTTTCGTTGGGCCATTCCATCTTGTCGCCAAAAATTTTCCGCACCGATCCACACACTGCCGGATCGAGGGCGACACTGTTCGACAGCCCGATTTTTGTGGCATGCGGCAATATTGTCGGCCCGACAGGTGGCGACATGTGGCATGTGTCACTGTCGCATGCCACATGACGCACTGTGTTGCCTTAATTGAAAGCCAACAGCCTGTGCGTCATTGTCGTATGTCGCATGTCGCCCAAAATGTTGCCTCAGTGGAATTGAGGCTTTACGCACATTGTCCCGTTATGCTGTGTCCCATTACGCTCATTGTACGCTTGCGCCGCATCTATCTCTCTTACACTCGATTGGAACAACCATAGATTTGACTTTTTCGAGGCACATTAAACTTGAAACACTCCCATTCGTTTCCTACTTTTCCTATCATCGTCCTATCCTTAACAGAATAATACAGATTGGAAGAAGTTAAATAGCAAACATGTATAAAAGTTATAGCTAAAATAATCTCTTCGTTAAAGTAATAAACTTATTTGAATTAATGAGTGCAAATAAAAGTAAATTTATCAATTAAACTGTAGATTTCATTTCACTCCTTCTTTGTATCCATACAAAATAGTGATAATTCAATAAAAATGATTCAATTTTATTCATAAAAGTATGCAATCATTTCATCAATGTTTTGTTATGACGTCACGTTAAACTATCGTCCGTAAACCGACTTTACAGACAACCAATTTTTTTAAGCAACCTACTCTATTTATTATCTCCATGTTTAGCGAGACACACTACCGTTTCTTGCGTGAGATTTCGAATCTTTGTACTTACAACTGGCTCGAACAAATTTTTGCACATACATGTATGCTTCGCCTACTGTATATGTGCGTTTTGCTCACTGTGGAACAAACTAGAACTAAATTTACACAGTAGACAAATCAAGGAGTGTAAATAAATCTGAGTTACTGGCTTTAACTGAAGTTGTCCCGCATATTATTTTGAAATAACATCTCCCTCACACAACATATACCTGTCGTGGCCAGAAGATTTTTCACTGCCTTATCTGGTTTTTATTAATCTGCTGACAAGTGTTAACCAACCCTTCTCATCTAAAATGAAACAAAATATCTTACAGATATATTTTTGTCTCATATTGTAGTCTGTTATCATATCTTTCTTTCTGGCAGATTTGTTTGAACAAAGATACAGTAGCCACGACTGACATGAAATGAGCATATCACATAACTTAAGGTTTCCAGACACGTAATTTTCGTCCTGCTGTCAAGGTAAATTCACAAATTAAAAAGTCTTCAAATGTAACTGGCTCCTCTGTGTCCTGAATGCTTCTGGTGCATGAACCGCAGGGATTTTATCCCCTCCACGCCCCCTGCGCACCAACACTCGCCGGCCCTGCTTATATATACGCATATACCGGTACTGATAGTGTGTTCGCTGTCACCCGTGGTTTCATGACTGAAACCCGGGGTGAACCTAGTGGGATGACTGGTGCTGGAAGTTTGAAATCTATCCGGAAGGACACCAGGCTAGCTTGCAAACTAACCAATTGTGGTTGCGTGGGTCGTCGGCTCCAGTGTATTCCATTATGCTTTGTCATGTCCACCAGTTTGGCCTCGGCTGTTATGATAGCGCAAGCCCCAAGTGCGCCACCCATCCAACATAATCTATGGGGAGGAAAGTTAGTTCGCCACCCGCCCCTAGATGGCAGACAAAGGATAATGTAAATTAAGGAAACTTTGTCAACCTGCCCAGCATAATTCAGGACAAATATGTAAATACCCAGTGTTGTAACAAGAAGCCTTTGAATTATACAAGTGAATGTAAATATTATTGTAATTCTACTATGTATGAACAGGAATGGTACAGGTGATGCATATGTACATGCATTGTATATTTACTCTGGCTGAGATAAGCTAGGCAGAATGCTCTTCCCAGTAATTTCTGGGGAAATAAATTTGGCATATTACTTGAACAGTATTATTTAGGTAGCAACCTTCCTGGAGGACTGCTCCTACTCCTACCTCCTCTGGTAGGTAGCGACCTTTCTGAAGGACTGCTCCTGCTCCTATCTTCTCTGGTAGGCAGCAACCTCTCCCTGCTCTTGGGCAGCGAACCCTGCTCGGGGACCGCTTCCGCTCCTCCCCTCTGCTCCCCCAGAAGCCCGGGACAAGTCAGCTTGATCATGTCGATGTTTCTAAACGAGTTAATTAACTATTAAAACATATACATACTCACTAAGCAGCATAGAGGGCTGATTTATACCTATATTAGGTTGCAAACTACTAAAAGAAATAAGTTTTGAAGAATACATGGTTATAATCATGTATTACATTGACGCCTTCTGCCTTCTGCCGAGGTGATATTAAGGGTGTGGTGTTGCTTTTGGGCGCCAATTAGCAATATTAACTACATGCTAGTGCATAGCCGAGACTCTTGGCTCAGAGCGTGACATCGCCACGTGGCCGGCAGGCAGTAGGGGTTGTTCTGCCAGAGTTACCCCCGACTGTTTTAGCCACCAGGGACGCTATGCTAAGGGCGTTGTAACAGATACGCGGAGGCTCAATTTAGAGTGTTTTATTACAATGTCCGCTATACATGTGCTGCGTCGTGCATGGCCCGCTTACTGGGAGCGGGGCTCTACAGGCCACGTTTCTGATGGACTGGTGCCGCGCTAACCTAATGTTCCGTGCACACTTAACACTACACTAACCTTAAACAGTTCCGGAATTTAAGTAATACTACATTGAAGTTACACACAGTTCAGGGATCCACGTAACACAGAGAGTTCCATTGATGAGCACAAATTAGGTAGGGCTATCGGTGAACTCAGGTCGACTAGCCGGGCTGTCCGTGAGGCTCGGAGCTGACGGGTTTAAAAACTCACGCAATTCCGGTAGAAACGGCAAGGGCGGAGGTTGAGAGGCCCCGCGGGCGACCCGCGACTAGTCTCCTTGGGGGACGGTGATCAACTGGCGATGGCTGTGGCATCCGTACGACTCCCCAGCCTCGCTCCCGCGAAAACGTGTCGTGTGCAAAAGTAATCCCGGGCCATGCGTGCCGCCTGATCGCACTAAAGTCCAGAATTACAATAACATTTTACCATAGCCGTTACTCAATTAAGATTGTTTTCAAGAGAGCTGAAAGTTAATTACAATGTCCAGATAATGAGGTCACCTCACGGTACCCCCCGTGGTCGACTATCGTGCGGGCGACAGTCGATTAGGCGGGGCAGCTTATGTTCGAGGCGTTGCACCACCCTGCACCCAGGTGCGTTCACGTCGCACACGCTCGGGGCGAGGCGGCGATGTGCCATAGCGGTCTGTGCGAATTCGAGTAGCACTAATGGTTGGCGTCAACATTTTGTACAGTTACAGTATTTGGGCAGAGAAATTACAGTGACACCTGAAAAGGTAAAACATGTTTCACACTCGCTAGTGCGAAACACACTAGAATTAGTCCTGCGACAGTGTGGTGGGGGACGAGGTAATTCTGATTGAAGCCAGTTAATCCTGTGAATGGCTTAGTTGAAACCAAATGTGGATTAGACTCTACAGCACGAGCCATGATTCTACATATACTGTGCTGGAAATAATTACATTAGTCGCCCAGTGCTTTAAGTAATAAACCACGAGGTGTGAGGGCCACAGCAGGTGAAATTAATTATTTCTGGGTTATGCCATACACCATAAATTATCCGAGGACATATGTGGAGTGAAAAGCAAGAGACTGATGAAGTATATTTACCAGAATTACTGAATCGGTGAAACTAAGATGAATATATATATATATATATATATATATATATATATATATACATATATATGGGTGGAGGACAAATCATCACACAAAGTGGAGAATGTAAAAGAGCCCAGCAACATGTATAGCATAGTGCTCTTTTTGCATCTCTTTGGCCAAGTACCCATTATCTGTCCTTTTCGCATCAGAAATGTTTCACAAAACAATGTTTCACAAAAATGTTGCATTAAAATTAAGCCTTTAAATGTTACCCTCATCGCGCACAAAGAAGTTTCACTTCAGAAATTAGGTATCTTAGAAAATATAAATAAAAATGAAGACTGTTTTTTTCTCATAACAACTCCATTTATTACTATAGTTTGATTTACCATTAGGACACATTATTGACAATATTAACTAAATTAGGTAATTAAAAGAAGTGTTAAGGGCAAACATTCATCACTCATAGTTAAATGTGTGTTGACACTTATGTTCTGAATTCATGCAGTTAGCTGGAGCTAGTGGGGAATAGTATTTGTGGGATGATGACTGAACTTTAATGTTACAGGAGGGGTGATGTCAAATCAATCATCCTCAAAAAATGCAGATAATAAACATAGTCTTTTTTTCTGGCCTAGTGTCATACCTGTCTCCTAACCTGTTCACTATTTCTTGTTAACACTCTCTCCTCACTTAAATAATTCTATTCCCAAATCGTTTTAACGACCAGCAAGTTTTTCATGCATTCCATTTTCTTTCTCTCTTTATAAACCTTTTTGGAATTTTTTCTCCTGTTTCTATAATTCTCTCTCTCTCTCTCTCTCTCTTTCTCTTTCTCTCTCTCTCACTCTCTCTCTCTCTCTCTCTCTCTCTCTCTCTCTCTCTCTCTACCCTGTGTCAAAACTTTGTTCATCCTTACTTACTTTTCTTTCGGTCTTCTATGTTTGTTTTCTTTATATTTCCAATATCTTTGGTTTTTGTATCAAATCAAAGCCTTTTGAAAATTATGTGTTGTGCGTTCTCTATGGTGTTTATGTTTACCTAGTTTCCAGTGTTTCAACTGAAATATATAATTGGTCATTAACGTTTGACTAATTTTTAAGATACTAATTGGGGTTTTGAACTATATGCTTATGCAGAATGTAGTGTAAAATTATAGGTGTGTTTTCTGTATTTTAACTTTGTTTTTATTATACATTACTTGACATTGAAGTTTCATAATATTTCGCTGATACAATATATTAACTCTTAAACGTTTTGAGCTTTTTGCTATTCGAAAAGTGCCCCATTTCATATTCATTTAAATTCTGCACTTTCTTACTTACACTTTCGTAGTGTTGTTCATATAAGTTATTATTCTTGCACTTTTAGGCACGGGTAATGATTTTGGGGTCTATGGACCATAAAACGAAAAACCATATAAAAATTTTCCTAAAGTCGCACCATGGTAATGGCTAAAATAGGTGGTATTTCTTTGAAATCCAGCTAAAAGAGACTTGAAATCTGGTTACGAAAGTAACATCAAAGTCCCGATATGAATAGGAATAGTGTTGGAAGTCACATAAGACTACCCTTTACTTCCAGCCAGGGCCGGTGCAAGGTAAATTAGCGCCCTAGGCGAAAAACCTTAATGTCCCCCCCCCCCCCCCCGGCTGGACACCCCAAAAAAAAATTTCCTTGCCTCAAAATACATCACGTAAGCCTAAGATTTTGTCAACAATCAAATGTAAGCAGGCTTGTGTCTTTTTTTATTACTTTTTTTACTTATTACAAATCATAAACAGGTCACAGTGGACTTTAAATAATTACTTATATCAATATAAACATTCCAATGTTACAAAAATCCATTTTCATATAGTTTAAATAATCGTTAAACATATTATATCAGCTATTATGTGTCGTGCTGCGCCGCCCCCAGCTACTTGGCGCCCTAGGCGGTTGCCTAGTTCGCCTATATGGACGTGCTGGCCCTACTTCCAGCAGCCCTTCTACTGACTTTCATTTTGATTTTTAACACCTCATTTCAGTTTATAGATGCCCAACAAATATTGGTATACTGTCCACTTAAAAAAAAATGTGGATATTATATCTGAAAATGTTTTAGCTTTCTTACTTAAGAAATTGCCACATTACTGCAAATAGTAGATTTTTTAGTATTATATTTGTTTATATTTAATTTTTTCTTAGTACAAAAATAATTGTAAGAATGTGTTATTAAATTGTCATGAAAAAGTCAGATATTTGGTAATTTGATATTTAAAAACATCCTGTTGTAACAAATATAATTAAATTAAAAATTAAAAAGAAATATATTGCTTCCTCAGGCTATGGCAGAAAAAGTGATGTATACTTACTGGTTTCTTAATACACTGAAAAATGACTAGTGGTATTGTCCGTGAAAGAATGCCCCAGTTTCAATGGTATATTACAACAGTTTAATTTAGACTATTTACAACAAATCATACATTAAATTGAAGGTAAACTTACCTAGTTTGTTTACAAATGTTCAATATGTGCACCTACAGCACACATCCACCCTAAAGTCCATCTAAACACATAACTGTAAGAAATGAGTGAGACTTGCTTCCATACTTGCATAATTCAAGCAACGTTGACTTAATTGTAGATTTTTTTTGAATCTCATATATTTACTAAACTTGGAGCTATGTAATACCTTTCATTCAGTGTTTGTTATAAACTTAGGCAATGTTTTGTTTCCATTTAAAAATGTATATTCAAAATAGCATTTATCAACTTTCTCAAAAATAATAGCATCATGCCATGAAGAACAGCTATAAACTTAATTTCATAGAAAATATCTGCCAACCTTTTACTATAAAGATCAATGGCCCTGTTTTGCCCTTTCTGTCCTAAGGCAATCTTAGTAGTAGTAATGAACCAAAGTGCTTTAAAATGTATACTAATTGAAACTCATAGGCATAAGGCCTTATGCTGGGTATCCAGTCAGTCCTTTTGAATTCAGTTGGTTTTCTTATTTGTTTTCTTAGTACCTACATTATCATCTTTTAAGATATTTTTGTATCTAATGTTGAAATTATTTGTTTTAGGTTAGTAAAAGAAGAGGAAATTTGCAAGTATATTTTTCCATTCAAGTGGTCCCAGCATCATCAACAAAACAGCAGTTCTAAACATCAGACAGTATTTGCAAGCAAAACTAGTGGTAAAAAGGTTGTGTCAACATGACTGAAAATATAGATGCTAAAACTATCCAGAATACATTAGAAAGTGAGAATAATAAATCTGATGCAGCTAATATAAATGAAGAGGTTATTGTTGTCAAAGAAAAAAGTTGTGTGAACATGACTGAAAATATTGATAATGTAGCTATCCAGGCTACAGAAGGGAGTGAGAACAATAAAACTGATGCAACAAATATAAATGAAGAGTTTAGTGTTGTCAAAGAAAATGAGTGTGTGGAAACAGAGTATCCACTCAAAAAAAATCAAAAGAATGAAGACAGTTGTGAAAAAATAGAGGCTGTAAATTTAGAAAAAACAAATGATGTGGAAAATAGTAACAATGTTCAAGCTGCAGATACAGTTATTGAAAATTTTAGTTTTGCGATTGGTATTGAAAATGTAGAAAATGATACTGTTAAAGATAATAGCAAAATTAATTCCAAATATGTCGAAAGTAGACTTACTAAAGAGAATTCACGTGAAAATACTATTGATAAAGCAGAAGAACATGGTAGTTCAACTGAGGAAATGGTAGATCTTCCAGATACATTTTTTGATGATTTAATGGATGTGGAATTCTTAGGTTCCTTTGATGTTGTCGATTCTTGGAAGCAAGATGAAGATGTTTCAGATGAAAAATCTGATGGGGAACATAGTGACCTCATTGCTGGAACAAAAGACGAAATAGTATCTTCTAAAGCTGATGACAAAGGCAAAAAGATAAATGATAATTTTGATAAAGTGAAAGATAAAACTTCAAGACAAGACAGGAGACCAAATTACTATTCTCGGTTTAAAGATTGGCATGACAAAAACAACTCCCCGGATGGGAAGAGTCAACAAAGTTCATCAAAATCAAAAAATGAGAGAAGCAGATCACATTCTAGAAATGAAAAATCTCGAACAGACAGAAGAAGTACATCACAATCTATGACAGACAGGAGCAAATCTATAACAAGGAAAGAAACCAGTAAATATAAATCCAAAAGGAGAAGTGTATCTAAACACATAAAAGGAAGAAGTGCTTCTAGATCAAGGAAAGAAAGAAGTACTTCTAGATCAAAGAAGGAGAGAAGTACCTCCAAGTCAAGGAAAGAAAGAAGTACCTCTAGGTCAAGGAAAGAGAGAAGTACCTCTAGGTCAAGGAAAGAGAGAAGTACCTCCAGGTCAAGGAAAGAGAGAAGTACCTCCAGGTCAAGGAAAGAGAGAAGTACCTCCAGGTCAAGGAAAGAGAGAAGTACCTCCAAGTCAAGGAAAGAGAGAAGTACCTCTAGGTCAAGGAAAGAGAGAAGTACCTCCAGGTCAAGGAAAGAGAGAAGTACCTCCAGGTCAAGGAAAGAGATAAGTTACTCCAGGTCAAGGAAAGAAAGAAGTACCTCTAGGTCAAGGAAAGAGAGAAGTACCTCCAGGTCAAGGAAAGAGAGAAGTACCTCCAGGTCAAGGAAAGAGAGAAGTACCTCCAGGTCAAGGAAAGAGAGAAGTACCTCCAGGTCAAGGAAAGAGAGAAGTACCTCCAGGTCAAGGAAAGAGAGAAGTACCTCCAGGTCAAGGAAAGAGAGAAGTACCTCCAGGTCAAGGAAAGAGAGAAGTACCTCCAGGTCAAGGGAAGAGAGAAGTACCTCCAGGTCAAGGAAAGAGAGAAGTTCCTTGAGGTCAAGAAAAGAGAGAAGTACCTCCAGGTCAAGGAAAGAAACGAGTGATTTCCCATTGAGGAAAGAAAGTTTACCAAAGGCAAGAGAAGATACCAGTCACTTTAGAATGACTTTTACTGAAATTGGGGAAGGCAAAGAATTACAAAATATACAAGTCAGTAAAGATTATTCAGATAAAGACACAGTGGAATATCAAAATTACACAAATACTGGCACTGGTTGTGAACCACCATTAAAATATATGTTCAATAAATCATTGCTAAACATCAATAAACAGCCAGCCCCTCCAGGCCTAGAAGATATTTTTCCACCAGGTGAAGAGCCAATGTTAATAAAACCTAGAATGGATACCTGTAAATTTAATGAGCAGAATACAGAGAAAATTTTTTTTTATGAAAACAACTTATCAAACAAATATTTGCCTGTGGAAAAACCAAGATTAAATCATGAAAAGAAAAATGAAACTGATGATTCAATAAAAAGAAGGGAACAAAATGAAAATTTCAAAGGCAGATCAGACATGGAAACTAAACAGAAAAGAACTGATATCATTCGGGAAGACATGCTTAGAAATAGAGAAAGTTCAAGAGAAGAATTGAAATCACCATTCAAAAGAGATAATTCTTACTCAGATTTTTTTCCTATTGATACTGATCCAAGGCATTCAAGAAGTATTCACCAAAGCACAAGTGCTGAAAGAAATCTTAGGGATAGGTACAGAACTAGAGAAAGACCTGATGGTTCTTACCACAAATCTGATAGAGATATTGAACATTTGAATTGGTTGCGCAATATGGCCAAACAGGAGCAGTTGAGACCTTTGGATTCAGCTTCAGATGAACGAATGTGGGACAGTAGAAAAAGAGATTACTATCCACATAGAGAAAGGCAGAGATCACTGTCTCGTAAAGTTTCTTTGTCTCCAATTTCTCTGTCCCCAGTTCGGTCAAGATACTCACGTTCCCCATCATATTCTCATTCCCATTCTCGGCGCAAGACTAGAGATGGCAGACGCCATAGAAGTCGTTCTCGGAGTAAAGATTCTTTAGGGTCCCTGTCACTTTCTTCCTTATCTTCTAACGGTAGTGCGCATGGAAGGAAATATTTTCGCTCTCGGCGTTCACGTAGAATACGTAGCAAGCGTAAACCATTTTTTGAAGAGATTGCACAAAAATTGGGCATCCAGACAGACTCATCAGAACAGCCATCGTACCCACCGCACCATGTAATGGTATGTCTGAATTTTCAATCTGATTGTCTTTTTTAATTCTAGATAAAATGCATTTTCTTAATTTATTGATATTTTGCTTGCCATCACATTTTTCTATTACTTGTTCTTTAGCATGGTACAATTTATGAAACTTTCTTAATTACATTTGAATTTGTAACTACATAATCATATAATTGAGTGTTTTGAAAATTTAATTTCTTTTATATTTATTATATAAATTTTATATCTAGAATACGTATGATTCCTGACTTTTTTTCCATTAAAACATTTGTCTTTTTTTAAGAATTGGTTTGTACTTAATCCATTTTTTTTATGCTAATATAACGTGATAAAAATATTTTTAAAGAAAGATTATACTTTTGTACAGAAAAAAACAGATTTCCACATTTTGGTCTAACCAGAATCCTAGTTGTTTGTCCTGAAAAGCCTTTTGGTTCTGTTATTTTGTAGCCACACAAAAAAGTATGTTTTGCTAGGTTAAATGCTAGTGATGTTAATCATGTGGATTGATGCAAATACTAAATGAGACTGATAAATATTTTTCAATAAACTGAAAATAATATTCAAAAGATGTGCACTATATTGTTAACACTCTATTATAATCAATTAGGTCGGTAACATGTTTATAGTATAATACATGTAGACATTACTAGTATGTTTCGTGCACGATAAAATACGTGATTTTAAACAAACTAATAAAATATAAATGGAAGGCAAAATTAGTTTCAGTGGTCTGAAGAATAAAAGAACTCTAAAAGATGGTTTTTCTTCAAGGAAATAAACTTTATAAGTCACACAACAGGCGATTTGAGATAGGTCAGCTTTGGTATTTCGGTACCTGGTAAGTAGCAGTACTTATGTAGCTTATTTCTAGATTCTATTTTTAATCTAGATAGCAGCACACCATTGCTAGTTTTATGGAATATTTTTCAAATTTAAGGCTTCTATTATGGACAAACTTAACTTTCCTTAAAATTGTTTGCTTAGGTAGTTCAGTGTTTTGCATTATTTTACTGTAACATCAAAATTTGCAAATATTGAAAACACTAGTAAATATCTAGGCAGACACAGACCTTCTGAATGTAAATGATCACAGAATCATAAGATTTAAGATACCAACGAAAATAGCCAACACATTACTAGACTTAACACATACACACACACACACACACACACACACACACACACACACACATATGCACACACAGAGAGAGAATGAAAGTGAGAAAGAGTAAGAGAGTGAGAGAGGGTAAGAGAGAGAGAGAGAGTAAGAATAGAGAGAGGGTCAGAGTGTGAGAAAGAGAGTGATATTGAGTAAGAGTGAGCGAGATTGAGAGAATGTGTTATTTTATTTATTGACCTACATTAGCTTTCAGTTTAGATCCGGTGTTAAGTTATATTATTGACAATATAACTCACTATCTGAAGTGTATTTACAGGAATTAGTATATTACCAGAGCATGTTTTTAGTTTAACATTTACAGACATTCAGTTTTAATCCTGCGTATTATCACTTTACTGCTAGTAATACATTCCCGTGTGCCTTAATATAGTTAACTTTGGACCAAACAATTAGTAAGTCAGTTTCAATTTTAAGGGCAGCATTGAATGTTGTAAAGTGGAAACCTAACTACATGAGTATGAACCTTCTAAACAAGGAAAATTCACCCGGAAAATCATGGGAGAGAAATTGTCTGAGAATTGAAAATCTGAGAGATTATTTTTTTTTACTTCTGTAATTAAAATATTTATACAAAAATCATAGATTTTTTACTCTGCAGCATGATCCTGCCTGTAAAACAAGAACTTACTTTCTGTAATCTTCAAGAAAACTGATATGAATGGAAAAAAAGGAGGGGAATGGTAATATTGCTTTCCTCCTAATTTTAGTCATAAAATTAATTTTTTTTTTTACAAAGTCAAAAAGTATTGTGATAAAGAATTACGTGCTGATGGTGATTTATTTCTTCATAAGTCTCTTGAGATTAAATTCATAAATTCTGAGCTCCAAAAATTGATGCATTATTCCCCCCCCCCCCCCCCCCCCCCTATAAATTTGGCCCATTATTATATTGCTTCGAAGATGTTTGCATAAGTTACACTCATAAATCCTCCCCCCCCCCCCCCCTTCCCCATCTAGCCATTAGAATGTGGTGTCACAAAATAACCCATTGTTTATCTCTAAGGAGAATTAACAGTCTTTATCGTCATTATTTGGGGGTCTTTTTTTTTTTTTTTGTGTGGTGTACCAGTGGTGCCATTCTTTATTACCTTTCTTAATTTCCGGTCGGTGGCATTTAGCCAAAAAATCCTATATGTAGGTTAATAACAGACATGGTTGGTTTCTTAATGACAGTTTAAAGAACTCTAACACAATTTTTTTTTGTTTGAGAAATTAAGGAAATATGAATGAGGTTCTAAATAATTTATGGATGTTAAAAATAGTACAGACCATAAAATATCCAGGCCATGACAAAACCAGACAAGCACAATAAAAACATATACAATTTTTTTTTTTGACTTTTGGGACTATTATCCGCAGTAGAGAATACAGTGTGTGTACACACACAACACACAAAAATGCACAATTTTTTGCAATGGCTGGTTAAGATATAAATTTCTCAAATATGAGGGAAAAAGTCATTAAATAGTTCATACACGATAAGTGACAGAATAACTTCAGTGAAAAACACTTCAAAACTATTGTTATATGTCAACGTAACTCAATATCAGTGCCCCAATACCAGGTTATCAAATTCTTTGGGTTCCTATCAAAGCGACAGTTAAGATATGCTGCTATTCTATCGTACAATCGTCGAGCACCATTGTCATTTTGAAACTGAATGGCCTAGTCAATATGAAACTAATATTGGAAAGTATTTGCTACTACAGTAGTCTCGATTACCCGAAAGTGCCGTTACGGGCAAAGACTGTTGAAACATTTTCTTAAAGACATAGAAAATGATCTAACCATTTTCGAATTCCTATAAAAAATTAACCTTGTAGATTCAATTTACCGGTTGGGTGAAGAAAAACTATATGACATCACTCCAAAATAATTATACCACTGGGCCGGCTGAAAACCAAGACAGTTGGTTGTCTTGTTCTATCAACGTATTGTAATCCCAGATTTTTTTTTTTTTTTCGATGTGTTGCCATGGTCCACATCAGCTCGATTAATCGAGACTAGGTACTGTACTTGTGGCTTAACGACACATGAAGATGGCCCGCTTGTCCACGTGTTATCGCAGGCTGCCCGGCACCAGCGGGGGATGATGATGATTTATGGCGAGGGCCCGGCGTTGCTGCCCAACCCCGGGTCGGTGTCCCTGCCCGGCGCGCCCCCGAACCTCCTCGTACCGCCGCCGAACCTCTACGTGCCGCCTCCTGCCCACCACACGCCGCAGCTGGGGCACCCCCCGCCCCTGTACGGGCCCCCGGACATCCACACGGCTCCCCCTCCAGTCCCGTACCAGCAGCTGGTGGCAGTGCCTCCCCCGGGCATGGAGGCAGCGCCCCAGTACGCAGTGGCCCCGGCTCACGAGCTCCCACCGCAGCCTGTCGCCGCCGCGCCTGCGGAACCAGTGTTCAGCGTGGAGGTACGGTCGCGTCCCCTTCCCCGACAAGGGTTCATTCACGTCGTCCATCGTTTATTTCACAATGAAGTAAAAATGTGATTCGTAGTTACTGCATGGTACCAAATACCTTTCCTGATGCTTCATTATATTTGGAGATATAATTAACTATCTTCAAACCATATTGACCTCTTTTTCATCCCCTTAGGGACTGAATTTTGCAATATGGTGCGAGTTTGGTGGGTAGTTTTTGTATGTTTATTATTGGTACCCAATATCTTTTCTTGAGCTTGATTAGATTCAAAGATATAATTAATCATCTTAAAACCATATTTACCACTTTTTCACCCCATTAGGAGTAGAATGCTGTAATTATATATAGCCTAGTTCTTAAGTTGGCCAAATATATTTACTAATGAAAAATTTTTCATCAAAATCTGTCAAGTAGTTTCAATTTATGTTGGAACAAAACAGCCAAACAGACAAATATTTAAAAACAATATTTTGAGTTCCAGAAGGAATCCTGGTTAGACGCATATTTACGTGGGGCCTAACACTGTACCGCCTCTAAGCGCAAGGCATGGGACAGCTACAAGATTTGAGCGCCAACCGCAACTTTATATGGCGGCGAAATAAATATTGAGGTGTGATGCAAGTCTCTTCAGTAACTTGATGTAAGTTTTTGGACATACGCCAATGGCGTATGTCCAAAAACTTACATCAAGTTATGCACTCCCATTACACAAATCTTTCAAAGATAACAAGTCTCTTCAGTGCTTTCAAGAATCTCTACCAGTTGTTTCGTGCTTGTTCTGAAAATATATACACATTATAGCCAGTTTCAATCTTTTGAAAGTACAGTCGAAGAATAATTAGAATTTTTAACACATAAATAGTCACACTTGTATAATCATTTCTCTGTTATTTTAGGGCAACAAAATACGAAGTAAAAAAATTCTCGCATAAAAATTGTGTGATGTTTTTGATCCCGCTGTTAGGTTCCAAGTGCTTTGGGTAGGTGTTAATTCCCATGTAAAAAAATTTTTAGTGGAAGATCTGAATATCTGGCTAATCCGAATGAGTTTAGGATAGAAATAAATATTTAAAAGAATTTAATATTTTTTTATTTTAAAAATTATTTTTGAATTCTTGTTTCAATTATTAACATTGTTGTAAAACTATAGGCTGTGTTATGTGATAACTAAATGCTTATAGAGATACATTTTACTGTCACTAACAAAATGAAAGGATAGACAGTGTTGTTAAGTGGCAAAAGTCTCCTTGTTCTATACTCCAAAGCTTTTTGCTGAAGATAGAGAGATAGATAGATATATAGATAGAGAGATAGATATATAGAGAGATAGAGAGATATATATATACATAAAGAGAGAGAGTTTTTATCCAAATCTGGCAATACCGTAACAATCTTCCAAGAGCATATCACCGCCACCTTGGGGCATCAGCTTGTTGATTGAAAATGGAATGCAAAAATATTTAAATTGGGAGAGATAGTCAGTGTTTGTTTACTGCTTCCCTTATCTTTGAGTATGCTAATGTGGTAAATGGTTCATTTCAGTTTAGGTATTATTCTAAAGTAGGTGCTTTTCTCAATAAAATAAAATTAAAATTCTGAAGATGGTATTTTTTAAATTTAATTGTATTTGATGATTCTGTGTAACTGCATTACAATATTTAAAGTAGTTTATTGGTATTTGACCATTTTATTTAATTGGTTAGGTTAGGTTAGGTTAGGTTAGTTTAGTTACATTAAAAATATTGTAAAATTATTTGAATGTTTGGATAAATTAAGTTAACTACATTTAAAATGGCCTTATTTCATATGATTCTTAAGAATTTATATTTACAGCAGAACACTGTGTATTCAATATATTGAAGGTACATAATGTTCACAGTTGTGTCTTTTGACACCCTTGTCTTCATGCTAGTATGTTTTCAGATGTACGTACATAGTTCTACAATATATTAGTTGCCAACTATTCCATGATGGCAAAACAAAAAGTGTTTTGTATTGCTGCTAAAGAGTGTAATTTATTTCATTTGTAGGTATGAATCCCAAAATTACATATTTTCGATTGGCAAAGGCATTGGAATTAAGCATTCCCACTCTTAACTTCATTGTCATGATTCGTGAGACAATTTTTTGTCAGTTATAATAACTTGTTTATCTCTTAAAGTGTGATCTGACTTAACAAAAAATAAAATTTCACTATCAAATTATAAAAAAATTGTAATGCTATAAAAACTGTTGAAAGCAATATGGTGTCTTTCAGTTGCTGCCCCCCCCCCCCCCCCCCCCCCCTGCCCATAAGCCAAATATGTATTGTGGACTATTCCATAGAAAATTTATTCCTAAACTTGAGTGATATGATTCTATGAAATGTGTATCAAAAATAATGTTCTATGCAACTAAAATCAGGCAAAAGGAAAACATTTACATTTATCAAGCTCAAGAGATTTATGAAAATTTATGTATATTGAACATCTTGAATTAAAGAACATATTCATTTAAAGAGGTAGGTAATTGAAAATGTTATTTATTTTTTGCATATGCCTAGATATAACCTAATTCTACTAATAAAAAAAAAGTATCTTTTTATGCTGAAAACCTTCCAGACTATATTATTGTATTGATGTCACCACCATTAATATTATATTTTTTAATACTGAACGTATATTCTTCCAGTAGTAATAAAAGATAGCATCTAGTACACAAACAAATCAGTTTTTAAATATCGGTATGTGCTGTTTTTTCTATGATCTTTTTATAAAGTTTTCTATAGCATATGCTGTTTTACTGCTAGTGGTAATCCAATGTTGCTGCGATTAAAATATATAATAACTAAACAATAGCTCTAATGCTTTATCAGTTGATCTCTGTCTGCTATTGACCAGAATGAAACCCATTGTTGGAGATTGCAGAAGTTTCATTATTATTTGGAAACAGGTTAAGACTGCCAGCATGCATTTTCTTTATCATTACAGGATGTCCACATCCTGGAAAGTCAGGGAATGTACTTGAAATCCTGGAAAAGCATGGAAATTCCCGAGTGATAGTAACTTGAAAGAACAATGTCACGCTTCAGTCTGCCATCACCCATTCTATGAAAGTGGTTGAATTACGAAAAGTGCCCCCTCCTCCCATTTTGAGCTAGATGTGCCCTTGAATAGATCAATAGATTATGATTTATAAAGTACCTACAATAGTGTGATGTTTAAATTAAGATCTTAGCACAGTAGCTACAAAATTTAGTAACGATCCAGAAATATCTTTGTGGCTTTTAGAAATAGAAAATAAAGTTTTGTGTAGTATATTATGCATTTTAGCTTTAAGGGGGAGATATGGGTACTGTAAGTCACCTTATTGGATCCAACAGTTTTTATGCCATTTAAAATTTTTTAGTGCTTACTGTGTGTCCTGTGTGTGTACTGTGTGTCCATTGCGTGTACTGTGTTCTGTGTTTAGCTGCACAATTGTATAAAAAAGAATGCTTAATTAACTTGTAAAAGTTACAAGTTTTAAAACTTTTAATACTTAATTTTTATGAAATGAACTCAAAAAATAAATCCTTTTTAATAATAAATCAGGTTCGTGGCCGTGGCTGAAAATTATGAAATGTTGAGTGTTAAGTCTCCCTTAATGTTGAAAATTATTGCAACCTGTAGCATTGTGATAAGTGTATCCTAATGTATTTTTTAACATTCATTGTTGCATTATAATATACATATTTTTTAATGGTTAGGCATAAGTTACAAATTACAAATGGTAGAATATATATTTTTAGAAGAATTTACACAACTTTTTTTTTTTTTTTTTTTACCTGTTTCAGTCACATTCCACGGAGCCATCAAATAGTCTATCTGGTTATCTTGAAGCCACTATGAAAGGTAAGACAAAAAAGAGGGTTGGGTATTTCATTTTAAATTTTGCATTGACCAGTGCTTCAGTGACAATTTAGATTACGTACTTAGGGTGTGAAATCAGGAATCTGAGATACACTGCAAGCCCTTTCAGGCCTGCCACAATAGGAATTCGGGTTCGATTCATGGCGGGTTACTAGTCTCGATTTTTCACAAGTGCGAAACATGGTCGTTAGTGCCAATAGCCTGGCACGTCCCTCAGTAATCAAATTCATTCATAGAACATCATGCATAGAACAAATGCTAGAAAGTTTATGCCAAATAATAGACTCAACAAAAATAATTACCTCTTACTCCTGTACAGCAACCAACCAACTTATCCATTAAATTATTTAGAAAAATTACAGTTTTGCAAACAGCTTATTATTTAAAATGCTAAAATAAGTTTCTGGGTACATTTATGTTAAGACTTAACAAAAGGTTTACCTTCTTGTTACAAGAGCTACGTTCATTTTTTGAAACACTGATACACGCAATATTCCAGGTGTGTTATTAAGTTTCTCTGTCGCCGTAATAATTAAATAAATAAATATAACCCCGTAATTTTGTAACTGGGCGGCTAAATCAGTAATAATGAGGTAAAAATCAGTTAAATTTGGTCAGCACCGCATGGCAGTCGTTGTGCGAGATGGCTGGCAGATGTGCAGCGTACTCCCGTTTTTTCCTCACCCATCCATTCCGTCAGTGTTCCTTCCATATCTCGCCCCCCCCCCCCCCCCCCCCCCCCTTTGTACTCATTGTGTCTAATGACTTCGATGTGGACGAGACGTAAAGCCCGGGTTTGTTCAGTCCACCTCCAAAGGCTGCCACTGCTGTCAGAAGCACCTCCCGTAGTCTTGCTGGTCTTGGCCCTGGATGGCTGTGCCTCCGCCAACTCCTGGCAGAAGACAGGGATGCCTGTTGTATGTCCAGGTTCCGCTGCATCCCGTGCTTTGCCTACCCATTTCCTTTTAAAAATATTCACATTTCTCAACTTTATCTCTCACCGTCAGTTATACCTTTTTACACATGTAATCCCGAGGTCTATTGAAATTTTATCCTTTTTTAATTTGTGTAGTTTTTGAGTTCATTTTGGTCCATTTTATATTTGACTTTCCACTTTTTTAAAACAGCATTTTATTTTCAGGGCGACTGAATTGTTGCCCATTGGAAGGGCAGCCCTTCAGGATTTTTCTGACAGTGGTTTATTTTTACAGAGACTGGAAGGGCAGCCCATCCAATTTCTGAAAACACGCTCCTTTAAGAGTTTAAATAATCCTGAAAACTTGCCCCTTGGATGGGCAGCCCATCAGGATTTTTCTAACAGTAGTGTTTTTGAAAGGTTGTCTGAATTGTTGCCCCTTGGATGGGCAGCCCTTCAGGATTTTTCTGACAGTGGTTAGTTTGTTAAGTGACTTAACCTAACCTAACCTAACCTAAACGGGCAACAATTCAGCTCCCCCTTATTTTCACTGTCATTTTCTGAATAACCTTAAGTTCAAACTTTTTCCGAGTCAAATTTTAAGTGTGATAATATCTTGCAGTCTTGGATTTTTTAAAGTATTATTTGCAGTTTACAATGCAGATTTATTTTCTAATTTTGTGGCTCGGCAAACATCAGGACCTAGCTTCAGAAACTCGTCAAAGCCAAAATTTGTAAATTATTGTAAGTGTTAGGTCTGCATCGCCTGCGCAAGGTAATTGGTAATTTCCTTTCGGTGGTTTAATGGCTGGAACCAGGATGTAGCAAGATAAATAAAATTATAAATATTTTATCAATGTTTTGTCTTACCAATTATTTGGGTAAATTATTTAAAATAGAAATTATAGCCAAAAAAATCTACAAAACCAAGATGGTAGAGTATTATCTACCTTACTAGTCCTACAAATGCTGTGTACTTGTCTTTTCTTTTAAGTATACTGGATGTCCCAGGACTTAACATCATGCAGAGAACAGTGGATACGCCAATTTATTAGTGTTATTAATCAAAAAACCAAAATTAATGAAGTGTTCTATGTTTTGAGTTATAGGCATTTTTTTCGAAAGTTTTAAAATCCTCACCCTGCACCAAATTATTGTATACTGTGACTACAAAATTTTGTTCAATAATCATGAATAATCCTGCTCATGATAAAAATTTAAAATAAAATCAACATACTATACTATTGGTTTTCTTTTTTATTCAAAAACGTAATTAATTAACACATCAACCTTTCTCGGCTTGACATTGAGTTCTAGGACATGCTGTATACACTATATTTTATGTTACTTTTGTCTAACTATTCTTGATCATTAATTTGTTTGTTGCATTTGTGAAACATTATTTTTACTTGTGTTCAGGTGATAAGAATTCAAATCATCTGCTTCATGAGAAGTCTGTTCCAAAAGGTAAGCAAATAATCTTCTTATGTACCATACATTTTATTTTTCAACAATTAGTCGTAATCTCTACCTGTTGTGTGAATGTGTAGTTTTTTTTTAAACTTCATCTACATGTTTTTTAAAAGTCAAATAGCCCCCATTTAATTGTAGTTTTTTTTTTTAAGGTGGGGAGGGGGGGGGGGGGGGTGTTGAGCATTTCAACCGCTAGTGAGTTAGGCATAAATTTTAAGTTTGTACCTTGAGATGTGTATGTGAGCAAATATTACGAGAGAGGAAACTCCATCGCGCATCCGGTGACTGCAAAGAAGTGTGGTGTGAAAACCAGTAGCAACTGTGCCACAACGCAGGAAACCTTGCAGCGGTACTCGGCCACCATCACGTTGTAGAAGAGAAGTCCCTTGCCTGTCGATGAGCCATTTCTCGCCTGTCGTGAGCTTCTTTGCCCCATGGGATGGTTCTTCACTTGTTCGCCGACAACTAGGCGAGTCGTCGCCGGCTCCAACACAAGACCAGTGCTCCCGCAGCCGGTAACGAAGAGGCCAGCCAACGTTTCCCGGGTGGAAGTGAAGATGCCGGAAATCCACGAACCAGCTTGGAGATACATTACTTCTGCTTTCTAGTTGGTGAATTCCAAATTTGAGTTATCAACTAGTTCCTCCATATTATTTTTTTTTTTTGCAAAATTTTTAAACTTGTTTTGTATTACACATAATGTTGATATTGTCTGTGAAGTTGAAAGTACGTTAATAGTGCTATTTTTGTGTATTTGTTCTTGTTGTGTATTGGTGAATAGTTATGTTGCTGTTTTAAAAAGTGTAGGTATGTATTGCTAGCAGTGGCATGCTTGTAAAACACATCTGAGGCCTGGTTGTCTGGCCTATTTTACATATTTTGACATATTAATTAAAATATAAAAGTCCTGAAAACAAGGTTTCAACCAGCATGAGCAATCAACTAAATGCAAGTCAACAACAGTCCTAATGTACTGCAACACATAATAGCCACTTCTGTTTAACCAAACAAAAAAAAAAACATATAATCTTTCAGTGTGCTGGAGTTAAATAATTAGACAAATTAAATTTTTTTATTCATTGTGATGCTCCTTATAAAATATGAGACAAATTGTACAGGTTGAATTTTTTGTACCTTTTTGGTTCATAGTTGCTAATAAACCTGTACAGTGTTGTCTGATTTGAAATATGTTGTCGAGAACCACCCCAGCCTTTGGTTGGCTTCAGCCAATTGCAAGGGGCAGCCAAACAGCTGGAACACAGATATAGCAACCACGTACCAATCCGGCAACAGCGCTCTGGCATCACGTCTGCAGCTGCAGATGGCAGGGTCATCCCCTCTCTCACTCTTCATCCACTATACCCAGCACCACCACTGAAGTGTTTGTTGCTGGAGGCGAGAAGCAAACGGGGCTGGAAATTGTTTGCCAAAGAACGTGAGAGGTGTCACGTTGCAGTCACAAACAATTTGATTGCTAATTTTTGAAACATGTGGCATGTGAAAACAACCAGATTCCAACTGGCACACCTTTTAGGCTCCTGTTATGAAATTGGGGAGTATTCGAGGTGATTTTGCGAGTGGACACACACAAAAGCCAGTATTCCAAGACACAAAAAATAAAGGTTTTGGTATTGAATATGCTAATCCTTTACCCTAACCGTATTCCAAGAGCGCGATAAAATACGGACAGTCCCCTATTTTTAGGGAATGGATTTTGTTGTCCTATCCGTTGCCATGTTACCCTAAAGTGTGCATGCGCGGAGCCCACTTTTTCATCGATTTCTTTCAAATGGCGAACCCACATCTGGCGCCATTAACTCGTGTATAGTCATTTTTGTGATCATCGGGAGATGTACCGAGCGTGTTGGTGTGCCAAATGAAACTTTATGATAGAAAAACTATCCTGGAATACATTTTGTACCCTTTTTGGTCATAACAAGAAATAATAGCAACTTAAAAAGTAATTGAGATAATTTGAATACTGCCCTAAGGCAAACAGTGTGTTTATGTGTGATGTGAACATTTTTTTTTTCATAGTTTAGAGCATTACTGGCTTTTATTGAAGACTAGTGGTTAATGGTTGGAAACTGTCCATGAGCATTTACACTTTTGTGTGGGCGGTTTAACCTATTTTCCCATGTCCCATTTTTATCATTTAACTATCAATTACAACTAATAATATGATGCCTCATAGGGTGTTTGTTGGTATTTGTTGTGAGAATTTGTCACATGCGATTTGTTTTACATTTGTTACGAGGGTGATAATGCTCTATACGGACTATAATAATCATTTCAGCTGGTGAAGAAAATAAACGTCCAACTATTATTAGACCGGAAGTGGTGGCTCGTTGCGAAGATGCGGTGGCCGCCGTCCGTGCGGAGAACGCTCTGTCCATGGTGCCGCTGGGACGAGTGATCATCCAGCAGAAGTCTCCAGGGTCGTTCCAGCAGCACAGCACCGACCAGGTCAGCTGCTTCCGGTCGCCCCTCTTCGACCTGTCGAATCCGAGCTTCTTGTTCACCACGCCGCCGCTGCACGACTTCGTGTCGACCGGCCTCAAGATGGCTGCCAGGAAGTTGAGGCGCTCCCAGCAGTCCCGGAAGCCGCCGCTGAGGAACGCCGGCGCCACCGCCGGGCCCAGGCCGGCGGAGAAGGACGGCCCGAGGCGGTCCGTGTCGATCGCCGTCAACACGGAAATAAGTTGTGGCACTAGTGAGTGGTGTTGTAAGTGTCGAGCATACAATGTGGGTACCGCCGCTTCTGGTCCATCTGCCAGACACGGCGTGGTTGCAGGCGAGAGCCAGCCGTCTGCCGTTAAGAGAAAGCACCCGGATCCTCGTGCTGGGACCAGAGGGCCTAGCACTTCCAAGACCGACAACGGTGACGATTCAGACGTGGAGATAGTTAGCGTTGATGCTCAAGCATCCAGAGTCTCGCTCCAGCCACCTAAGGTTCCCCACTTGGTCCCGCCACCCAAGGGTATACTGAAGGGCAGTAAAGTGTCTCCGGAAAATCATGATTCGCCTGGGCCTCCTACGTCTAGTCTGAAGTCGGGTAAACATCCCTCGCATCTTATTGCCCCCAGAGGTCCTCTTCACAGATTTTCAAGCTTTTCCCAGTTGGCTTTGAATCCGGAAAATCTTCACAACTTGACCCCGCGTAGATACTTTGAAAGCATCGAAAAGACTAACACATAGAAACAAAATAATTTTGATAAGAGCTGGGTGGAGAACTATTTAAGTTAAAGGGGATTCTTGAAAATTAAAGCATCTTTCACTTTCCTTAGTTTTTATAAATGGGTAAAATTTGATCCCTCACTCTAAAAAAACACCCTAGCATCCTTTTTGAAGCACTTTGTAGGTATGTTGTAAACTTTACTTTTTAAAAAACATGTTTGAACATACCTAAGGTTTTGTAGTCTAGAAGCATTGGATTGCTGCAATATCCTTAAACATTGAAGTTATTCTCTGCACTTGGAGATTTAAGTATATCTTCTTAAATCAAACACATTGTATGCAAGTCACATTTGTTTAGAAGACAAGCTATGATATTGTAAATGTGTATATTTTATTGGAATGATTTTGATTGTCTTATGTCAGTTAGTGTTCATGTTTTCTTTTTTTTTTGGTAAGTTGTCAACCTGTAATATTTGTGTTTGTTATGTAATGTTCAGTATACATTCATTTGTTAGTTCTATGTACTGTGCCTTTTTTTTTCATTATTCATTGTTTGAGAAACTATCATCAAAAATGGTTCATATATGTATGCTAATTCATGAAATGTTCATGTTTGTAGTGAATGTAATATGAAAGTTTTTTTTGTGTTTGTAACAGAGAAAGTGTAATTTTGGATGTTTACTGCAAGTTAGAACAATAAACTATGATGAATAAAATAAAAAGTATTTGTACAAATTTTTTTGTGTGAAGCTTCTTATGTACTCCTAATTAACAAGACAATGAATTCCATTTGAACTTGTTTCTTCTACTTCACTTTCAAGTTGGGGTGTTTTTATGTTCTGTACTACTTTTTAATTTTTTTTTATATGTTATGCATGCTCAGGCTATTTACACTTTCAATGGTTGACTCTCTCAGTAGTATTTTTATTATTATTATATTGAAACTATATCTTTAACAGGGATTTTGAACAATACATGTATTGTTACATTTTTTTTCTTTTAGTTATCAGCAGAATATTTATCCTGCATTTATTTTGAATATCAAATGGTTTTCTTTTAAATATTTTAGTAAAGTTTGATTTTTCTTTGCTAATCCCATTAACCCATTTGCATCCACTCACTTTAATGTTAGACATACCATGGAATCCATAAACTTTTTAATATATTACTATTATTAAAGTTATTTTCTATTTTCATTATATTTTTATTCTTTAAATAAAATTTTAAAAATAGTTTAAGTTTCACGATAATATACCTTTGTATACTAGCTACTCTGAGAGGTTATTTTCATTCTAAACGGATTTTTTCAAGTTTTTCGGGCAGATTAGCCATTTTGCGTACCAGTAAGCCTATGGTGTTATCGGCCAGAAAAACAGCTGCGTACTAGTACGCTTGTAGATGCAAATGGGTTAATAAATAACCAACCTATGTTAGTGGAACATGTGTGATCGTAAGGGATGCAGAATAAAGTAATATAGTAATCTCTTAATGTTGCTTGCCTTTTTTATTTATCAAAAGATGCCTGCTGGATAAAATATGAAAATTGATTTACCACCCTAATAGATTTTATTCTAAACAGTAAAAAATTGTCTTGTTACTGTTCCATTCATGGATTTGCTGATTTTTACAGTATTTATTTCTTAACATCTGCTATTCCTAGGATAAAATTTTAACTGCAACAGCTCTAGCTGTTAAAATAATACTAATTTATTATTAAACTAAACAATAAAGATACATACTGTTTTTTGGGGCGCCATAGGATAAACATATAGTCAGCCAAGATTTTCGCTAATTTTGATGTAGTTAAAGGGCAGTATCTACACGGATGGTTATCATTTCATCTGAAGTGTTTAGACCTAACATAAAATGTGTAATCGTTATTTAATTTTCATGTTGATGGGTTTAAGTGCTAAAATTTAGATTTTTATAGACATACCTACTATAAATTTGTGTGCGTAACTTGCCCAAAACACCTTGACTTTTTTTATCAGTACCAGTACTGCTGCAATGCTATTGTATTTGAACAGTAACCATTTCCATCTTATCCATATTCTTGTAGAATATAATGAACCATAAGTATTTTAAGTTTTAATAACATAGGAGGGTTGAAACTTGAACGTCGGCAACAATTTGTTTCTAGCCAATGAGCAGTGGACTGCCTGATGAATTTATAGAAAAGTTATGGAAGTGGGGTGCTACAAAGTGGTGTTTAAAATAGTATAAAAATCAATACAAAATCATTTGCAGAAGTTTGTGTTTTTTTTTTGTATAAAATATTATCGTTTTGCTTTCTTCTTTTCTTGTAAAAGATGGTTGTAGGTAGTTTCAAAAAAGAGCATTTTAACTACTCACTGACGATCTGTCGGGATACAGCATACTTTTGGACAACATAGTCTCGGTTATACCTTAGAATCACAGTTATGATTGTATTGCCAAGATTCTGACAAGCACATAATTTTCATGTCAAACCCGTAACATAATTTAATTTATTCAATTGTGATGAAGCATTTACCATTTGGCCCAAGTCACATTCAGTAGATAATACGGTGTCGCAAATGCTTCACGTTCACGAGGCAAGGATTGTTGGTTCGACTCCTGACATTGTACAGGCTGTTCACATTCTGGAAAGTTAGGTAAAATCAGGTAAAATGATGGAAACTTCACAGTGATTGTAATATGAGGGGAAAACGTCATGCTCCTATTCTGCCATCATTTAAGACTATGAAGGTATTTTTTAAAATTGTGTTTTAGTGCATTGTTATACACTAAAATGGCATTTGCAAGGTTCTGTTTGAACTAGGCCAATATAGGGATGGCGGAGGCTGTTTTCTTTATTTCGTTTGAAAAATTGTTCAAAAGGTCATTTTTAAAAAATAGTATTCAGGGAAATTTGTAAATCTTGTCATGGAAAGTCAGGGAAATTTTTCTACAGATTAGTGTGGACAATCTGATTGCACAAATTTGTGAGCACCTAGTCGTTATCTAAGTGATTCGGAGCTCACTATAATCTTATTTTTGGCATCTCCTTGAACCTTGTAATTTCCCCATGTGATGCATGTTGCCATTTGTTTGTTGCATATTTTATGGTTAAAAAAATTAATCTACCAAGCATAGTGTAGTATTTATTGTGTTGTTTCTGCTAGTTAATAATTTCAGTTTCGTAATACTAGTTGTCTAGATATGCAGAAGTGAAGTGGAGCTCTCCAGAGTTGGAAAGATGATGTCGCCGTCTTTTAGAGAAGGGTTCGAACAGGAAGGTAAGTTTTTAACATCTGAAGGACCGACATTTCACGGCAAAGGTAATCAGTTTTCTTAAGGTAGGTAATCTTGCTTGTTATGATGCTCTGGTAAAGGCAAAAGGGGCAATAGTTCGCTCTTAAACTCTGCTGTGTCTCATGGTTTATCATTACCTGTGTACAGAATTTGTATCCATGTGTCTTAAAGGCTCTCTGCAGTCATAAGTCCTGCTGTCTTTAGCCTATCTGTTCATAATTAAAGACCTCAGGTGTAAATATTGGTAACCTACATTCTGGTGAATCATTGCTACAATGAACCTAATGTTTAGGAAACAGCTAGAACATTTTTTTATGAACCTTTGTTCCTTGTAATTTTCCATGTACATTTATACTTTAAACTCAACTTCAAAAACGTAAAATTTTGAAGAAAATTTTTTTAATGTCTGACAGGTAGATGATACTTGCAAGGTTATCACAGTTTTACACCTGAGGTCTTCAAATGTCAGAAAACTGTTCTCCTATCCAACCTCAACATTTCCCACCAATATTTTTTACTGCCACTATCATTAACATCCTCATTGCCACTATTGCTATAACCACTACCACTATCCTAGCTAATCAGTGTCCAGACCTTACTAAATATTTTTATGTCAAGAAAATCAGTGTTTGTTAATGTCAGTGATCTTTACTAAATTAAAAGTAACTTTCTTTTTGCTTGATGTTTATATCTTGAAGTTTGGTTCCGAATGCGTCTTGAAGCTCAGTCATTCACTTCATGTGGGTTATATCATTTTATTGCAGTTTTAAGTATTTCAAAGCTCTTGTAAATTTTTCTCGGTAGCTGTCTTTCATATTAAGTCACAAATGTTTTCACCATATCTTTACTAAGTGTTATCTAATAGCAGTCATCCAAATTTTCATAACTATGATCCCTTGCGTGCCATTTTATAACTTGCAAGTAAAATTGTGTAAATATGCCTAGATTTTCAACCAAACGCAAATTGCAAGAGAGCTGTCATGATAAATTTACAGGAATAGCTTTCGAATTCTAAGGATGATCTGAAAACCCACTGTGTGGTTGATATCAAGCCTTAAGAGTTTAGTAGAACAGTTTTTTTTTTGTTTTTGTTTTGTATGCACACAACCAAAATTGTGTGCAATACTTATACTAAAGAATAGTCTTATTACTGCCAACCATAACTCTTAAGGCAGAATTACAATAGCCTGTTGCCTCTGTGCGTTGGTCACATGACCTTAAGCCAGTCGGATGGCTCGAAAAATTCTACCAGTTTGTCCGTTAAAAGCTTGGAAAGCTCTAACTTGATGGATGGATAGTTTTGTTCACTGCAGTCAATTGTTATCAGAATACAGACCTTTGGTGTTTGTATAGGTCATTCAGGCATTTTGTATAATAATATTGTGGTTCTTAAAATTCGTTTCCAAACAATTTAATCATGAGACTTAATTTTTCTTACAAAATGCTAATAAAATAAGTACAAAAACATGATGTAAATATCAAGCATCTGTACAAATCTCCAGTACAAAAACATAGATTGTTGTCAGTACTTAAATCGCTTGGCAAGAAGCATAGTATTGACAATGGAGGCAACAAGCTATTTTAATTCCTCCTCTAAAAAAAATTCACAGTACAAAAAAATTAATTTTTATTTATGAATTATTTTGAGTTAAGCATGAAAATACACTCATTAGGAAACAATACAGCCATATGATTTTTGTTTAAAAAATTCCAAGATCATCCATTAAAAAAAATAATATTTTAAATTGAGTTTATAAAAATAAAATGCTTTGATTAGATTTGTTTGTATAGCTGTGATTTTTTCTGCAAAAACTTTTGTCCTAGATTAATACCTATTTTCATGTGTATATTTAGAAACTGTGTGAATAATTTTAGTACTGGAGTTTTGACTTCAATACATAAATAATAGGCCCTATGAAGATAACAAACAAACCAGGCAATTGTGTCTGACTTGTACATGCACTAAGAATTCCTTGCCATATAATAATTTACTCTTTTATTTGCAAACTATTTAGGGTAAAAACGTCATATTCCTATCTGTCATTTTATTTTTTTTTCACTTAAAGCCATAAAACAATCTGTTCAAACTGTTAATTAGATAATTTTTTTGGATAGTTAAAATTTATCTTTTTAATAAGTTAATAAAAAAGTCATGATCTTTTTAATAAGCTGTTAACATTGATGACCACATGCCTAGTATAGAAGCGTAAAAATTATAATACTTATGTTGCACTGTGGAAACCTTGAGAAGAAAAAATATATATAAAATTTTTAATGCAATTTTAGCTATGGGTTGTAGCAATAAATCATTAATGAACTTTTAAACATTCTATCTTATCCCTTTCTTGAGTCAGTAACGTGATAAGGAGTTATGAAAACAATGGCATTCCATTGTTGGGTGCAGAACCCTAATTTTTTTTCCGCCCCCCCCCCCCCCCCCAGTTTTTTTTTTTTTTTTTTTTTTGCGGAGGGGGAGTATATAACCACTTTTCCCACTATTTGCTTTCAAATTATTTCCGTTGGTGGGATTGATAGATGTTTTTTGGGTGGAGGGGATAAAACCCCCCATCTGTCCTGCATATGCCCCACTGATATCAGAATTTGCTTGGAGTGGTTTCTGTCTGGACAAAGATTCTAAGCCGGATCCACTGGATTGTGAGTCTAGTGTTGTTATCACGGCGCCATCTTGCTTTATACAGGATGTTCAGAAATTTGTATGCATAAATTTATTGTGTGGCTGAAAATGCTAATAACGTGCCATAAACAAAGCAAATGTCCGGACACACAACAGCCCTTCAAAGTTATAGGTGCGAACATTAGCGCACAAATTTGAATTTGAAGGCACTCTTGGAACGTTCAAGTGTTTCGCAGGAAGGACGATATGGGCGCAGATGTTTAGAGTTGGCCATTGGCTGTAGCTCACTGCAGTATGGTGTACCCCGCAGTGATTGGTTGGGTTGTGGTATGTTCACACATTTGGCTTTGGGTGATTAGCGCACTGTTGATGGCAGGGTTGGCTGATTTAAACCTTAGTGGTTTAAACCATGGTTTAAATCAAGTTTTTTTTTTACCATTTGGGTTTTTAACAAATTTACTTTTAAATAGAATATCTTAATAAATTTTAATAAAAGGTCTAATTCCACTCTAATAACAACAACAGTTTGCTCATTAATGTTTCTTGTGATACAGGGAAAAATAATTATATACTAATCAAGATCTTATTTAAATTATCTGAATAAGGTTTAAATTATACCCAGCTAAATACTCCTCTAAAATTAAAGTAATTAGTAAATTGTTGTGAAAAGTAAAAAAAAGTAAATAAATTTATTATTTAAAAAAATCCTTTTTTGTGGGAAATCCCTACTGTTAATCCTTTTTCTGTGTGAAACATCCATTCTATGCAGAAACCTCTTCCTGTGGGGAAATACCCTTTATGTACAGATTTGCTGGACATCAGTTCTTTGATGTTTTAACTTTTCTGGTTCAACATGAGTGGCATGCTGAGAACCATAAAAACTAATGTAATAAAAAAAATGTTTGTGGGGGGGGGGGGGGGGGTAATAATGCTGATAATTTTTGGTATGTAGATAACAGAATGACAGATCAGCATCAGGTGTGCCAGTCAAAGTATAATTTTTCAAACTACGCAAGGATAGCACTTTCAAAGTGGCATTTCAAAATTATGACCTCGGTAAGTTTTGGTGAAAAGAAGGTGCTGAATATCCTATTATAGCTGACAGAGCTCTAAGAATAATACCTTTTACTACCACTTATAGATGTGAGAGTGGTTTCTCAACTTTAGTAACAGTAAAAACAAAGGCCGGAAACCATCTCAATGTGGGACATGACTTGAGATGCACGTGAATTGAAACTAAACCTAACATAAAAAAACCTTGCGAATGAAAAAAATAATTTCAACCTGCACATTAATGTCATTAGTTATTTAAGGAAGTACAATGAAATTGTAACTACATATATTTTTGTGCAATTTTATGATTAATAAAGGCTATTTTTATGCATGTTTTTTTTTTCCAATAAAATTTTAAACGGGGATAAAATCAGTTTTCTTGGTAGGGGTAACAAGACTGAAAAGGTTAGGGACAGGGTATATAGAGCATCTGATGTTACAACAATGTATTAAGTCAGCTTGAATGATATTGCTAATAAATGTATATTTTATTTTTTCTGCAGATATAAATGACAGATTGTCTATAGCAAAGAAGAAATGTGATCACAATACCAACAGTCACAATGCAAGATTCGGAATGCTGGGCTGTTTCCATGGCTTGAAGGAAACCATATGGGCCCAAAGCAAAGGTTACAAATAGTTTCCTGAAAGTTGTAACTATGGAGATACTTGTTCAGGTAAACACAGGTTGAGCTCAAGTATATGTTATAGTTAATGCGGTTCTGTTGTGTTTATTTGTTGTGGTAAGGCATTTGGGAGACAGTCAAATGGTGTAACTGAAATCATGGGATCGAAATGACGTAATTGTTCTTACCACTTGCCTCTCAGACATATCTAACTTAAGGCCTAAAAATTAACTTATTTATTTAACATTTTATTTATAACTTTGAAGGTTATTATTTTATTTAACTTAAATTAATCTAATTATTAGTGTGATTAATGATAGACCATTAATTGAGATAAATTTTAGTTAATATTTTTTTATTATTATTATTATTAAAAATTATATCATTTAACTTAGGTTCGGTATTTGATGATATTAAGCCTTCGGTCTAGCCACAAGTGGTGAGTTTTCTAAGACTGTTGTGTCTCTCTCTCTCTCTCTCTCTCTCTCTCCCCCCCCCCCCCCCCCCCCCCCCATATTTTCTGGTTTAGCCGCCGTTCCAACCCCACTTCATTTCGCCTCAACCTCAACTTCACATTAACAAAGTAATGACAGGTCTCTGGGTGACGGTTGGTCAGGGAATTCAAGAAAACCTGAAATTTCCCAGGAATATTAGGCATTAAAAAAATGCTGGAAATACCCAGGAATTTATTCACCTCTTGGGACATTTCCTGTTCTTCATCCATAGTGCAAGTATCTGTTGACCATGTTCTCATTATTGCATTAATAATACACTTCGGCCTAGTGTCTAGAGAATTTTTTATTAATTATTATTAATAAATTATTAATTATACACTTCAGTCTAGTATCTATGGAATTTTTTATAAATGTTATTACAAAGGAAAGTGGTAAGACACTTAACTTTCATTCTGGAGAATCCAAGTTGAAAAAAAAAACAGCTCTAAAAAACCTGATTTTAATTTTTAAGAGTTCCTCAAAAACTACCTAGGCAAATGTGGAATGGTTTCTTGGGACATGCAGAAACTGATTTCTTCCATAATATCTGTAATATTTTTAGTGTGGTATCATCAGTATTGAATTTTCAGATGACGAGACTTAAAACAAATGAAAAAAGTTATTGATATTCACCAGTCTAGAATGGCTATTACGAAACACAGCTACTTTCAGGGCCTGAATCCGGCTCTGGAGCATTGCTTTAGGGTTTGTTACAACCCTAAAAAGTGCAGTGGCTGGCAGGCTAGCTTCAGGGATGGTCGAAAACCTATTTGATTTACAAACACGGCTTGTGAAGCTGCCGGCATCAAATATACAACTTGATTGATTGTTGGTAATTAATATATATATTCAATAACATATTGTGTGCAAGAAATTAAAAGTTGCTTGTCTTTTGATTTCACAATGTTCGTGTTACTTCCTGTGTGTGTAGTCACACATTTATTATGATTTTCAAAGTGTATTTCACTTTAATTTATGGTATTTTGGTGTCAATTTTTTTTTTGTTACATCCTCTGCAGCAACAATTTGATGTAGCTGAAGGAGTAAGCTAATTATGTGTTAATGTCGGTCCTTCCTTATGTGACCCTTTGTTTGTTTGTTTTTTCTCTGTGTTATTATTTGTACAGGTTATGCCCCTATTGTGCTTTGGCCAGCTGCCTGTTTTCTGTTTGGGCATCTTGAATAATCACAGCACTTGCTGTCCAGAGATGGCAGGTTTTGAGACCCAGGCTGTTAGCATGGAAAACTTTGCTGGTACACAAGTTGCAAGTTAACTGCAATAATGTTTCAGAGCGACTGCTACAGGACACCTGGCTTAGAGCTTCTTCAACTCCCATATGTGTGTATATACATACATATATACATTTATATGTATAATATGTATATATTATAAATATATACATATTATGTATATATTATATATAATATATATAATGTTTGTGTGTCATCACCGTACTTTCATCCATTTGTCACCATTTTTAAAACTTTTCCCATTTGTAACATACATTGTGTGGTGTACTGGAAAAAATTGGTTAAGAAACAGAAACATTTACGAGTATTTTGCTGTCAACAATGAGACAAAGTGTGACGTCGTAGGGCCTTAACACATCCTGAAGTGCACGTAGATTGTGTGTGCCCGGGTGCCACCGTGTGGTTGTGGAGCACACGGACCCGGCAGAGACTCCTCAACAGGGTCGTGACATCGCCCGTGTGTGGGGCGAGACTCGAACTGCCCTGCTCAGACCCCCTCAACCCTTCCAGACCTAGTCCGCGGGGAGCGTCGGGCACGCCTACTCGAAGAGTGGGCTCTCTTAAAGGCGCATCCCACACGCTGCTACTATGAGTAGATCAACGTGAAACAATTGGATACAGCTCAATGTTCGTTTGGTTAATTACTTGGCGCGGTTACTTACACTCCTCTAGTTACAACTGTAACACGCCTTGCGGCACTAAAATCTATATTTGTGGTCGATCACTCTCGCGCCCGACAAGCTCCTCACAAGGCTATCTCAAAGCCTCTGAAAAGAGTTAAAATTAATTAACAGCCTACCCCCCTCCCCCCAAGATAGGCCCGAGGATAGTATCAAAAGGATTTATGTTAATTGAGAAAAAAGAAGAAACGGGTCAGTGATGGCAAGCGATGGCGTACCCGAGGTGTAGAGGTTTCCTACCTCAGGCGGTGATGGTTGAAGACTGGGTCGGGTATCAGAAAATTGCCACTGATGTTTTCCCGCCCTGCCGATGACCGTTACTAGTTACCAGATCCGTGCCGCTTACGTTACGAAACTCAAACACAAAAAAACACTTCACAGGATAAAACCAATTGATTTATTTTTCGAAACCCTTTACAATAACTGTATTTGAATGTATAAAGTTTGCAATTTAATATAACTGCTGAAGGGTGCATTTCAGTGTGTCGGAGTTCATCTGAACACAATAGAATTAATGATTTTATTTAATGAAAGGGTGTCCATTTTTAGCTGAAAAGAACCAGAGCCCTTGGGAGATGAGCAAAAAAATTACAAAGTTGTATTCAAACATATCCATGGGAACATTGCACTATTCCTAGCGATAATCACTTGCACTCTCCTCCGGGTCTGTGGTGCACTATGTGAATGCTGGCACACATCACGCTGCACACGCGCACGTAAATACAGCTGGAGAGATTGTGGTCAAGGAGGGAGGTGGCAGCACATGGGCTCAAGTGCCGTAGCCCAGACGATGTCAAGTTGTACTTGTCAAAAATGTTTAAAGTCTGAAACTTTGATAAGAAATATGCTTTGTACTTCTGACCTTTTTGAACACAGAAATGGTTCTTATTGCCTTGGTAATTACATAACATAAGAATATAATCTTTTATATCTTTGGTTTTCTAATTTATCACAGTGTTTAGTGGTTCAAGTAAATGAAGTACGTGTTAGAAAAGACGGGCATTCCGCCTTAATTATTAAAATTATTATAGACAGTTCCCCCTGTAAGATCTCTCCATCATCTGTCCATAGGAACTATAAAAAATGGTGATTTCCCTGGCTTTTATAATTCCATAAAAATAATATAATTGGTCCAACTTTTATAAATCTCCTGTCAACTACCAAGTTGATAAATTAACTACCTGATTATGCAAAAAAATATTAATGACTTCATCCCGGTGATTGCAAAAAAGACCTCTTACTACCCTTTCTGGTTCTCTAGGGAGTTAATACATGCCCTAAAATCTAAGAAACACTTCCATAAACTTTATGAAAGAAACTGTATCATGTATTACTACTCATACTTCTCACTAACAGAAGCATGTCAAAATCTTAATCAAGTGTGACAAAATTAATTGAAAAGGAACTACATATTAATAAAAACATCACCAACAACCCCTAAAGGTTTTGGCGCTTTGTCAAAATTACGAAAAACTGTTGTTATGAACAATACTTGCTAAAAGGGAATGGAGTTATTTGTATCTTGTGTTCCTAATTTGCTATCTAATGTTTTTGCTGATTATTTTTTCAGTGTTAATGTGTACTCCAATGACAAATACCAGCTAATACATACCTCTGATTTGTGCTCTGATAAAATCTTAGTTCTTACCATTATCCTTAAAATCTTCCATGTCTTCTTGTCCTGATGGAGTACCTAATTTTATTCTGAAAGGTTGCTTTCCTTATTAGTACTTCTGAAACACATATTCAACATGAGTCTAAAAACTCAAGTTTTTTCCTACAAATGTAAAATAGCAAAGATAATAAAACAATTTTCAATGAATTTACTAATAGGGGTCAGGTTGATGCCAGCTATTTTGATCTAGCAAAAGCTTTTGATACTGGTAACCTTGTAATTTTGGTCTAAGTGATAGTTCTAAAAACTGGTTCTCCAGTTATCCTTATGAGATAAGCTTTTTTTATATCAATTAACAATTGTAATTCTACACTTTTAAGCCAGTTCAGGTGTACCAAAAGAGAGTACTCTGTCACCCCTACTCTTTAATATATTCATTGATGACATATCACAAGTTTCCAATCACTCCACTGTGGTCCTTTTTGTAGAAATATTAACTCACCTAACAATTTTTTATTATTTCAACTTGACATCAATTAAATTAATAATTGGTGCAAAAATTAAATCTATTATTTCTCAAAAAAATAGGGGGAAAATGATATATTTTATTAGGATATAACTCTCAGTTAAATTTGTGTACAAATTAGACAGTACTGTAATTCCCATATCCTCCACTTTAAAATATCTTGGTCTTTTTTTAGATTCTAAAGTTTATTTTCATCAGCATGTAGATTATTTAATCACTAATGCAGATTCCATTCTTTCTCTTTATTTATTACTAATGAAGTCTACATTAGAATACTGTTCATTAATTTGAAATTCTATTAATTCATTCAATATTGATAAAATTTAATCTATACAAAACAAAATATTCAAACTTTGTAATTTCAAACATTTTTCTCAAACTAACTTAGCCTCTCTTTTTGACTGCAGAACATTAATTTCATTAAAAAATGTTATAGTTCCAAAAATAAATTGGAGATAATTTCTAGACAGTACTGCACTTAAGAGTTCCACAATTTCATAGTCATTTAACTTTCACATTGTGTACATACTACAATAGGAATTATATTATTTTTAGGCTAATTTTAAATTTTAACAAACTTGATAATTTTAGTAAACAAACTTGATTTGTAACTGTTCACAATTACTGTTACCTCTAGTTAGTCACAACTAATACTTATTTAGTTTACCAACCATTGAAAAAACTTGTATTATTTTATCAACCATATATTCAATATAGATATCATGTTAACTTTGTCAACATCTTACTATTTACATCCCTTAATGCTTTAAGAGTTGTGGTATTTAACTGTTGTTGGCATTGTTTGTCCATTGTCCTTTGTTATAATTTTTCTGGTTTTGTGTTTCCCATTGTCTTTCCCAATATTTTGTTACTTTAGTTTTTGCCCGTATCTTTTGTGGTCACTGCAGGTGTGTGGTGTGTTCGTCTTCTTGTGTTGGCCAACTGTGGTTTGTGCTGACCGGCTGCGGTGTTTCCTTCAGGTTAGTTTGCATGCTCTTGGTTCCAAGTGTCCATGTACTTGCATTGACTATGTTTGTCTCTTGTCTGTATGTGTCGTGCCCTCCGCTAAAGTCCTTCGACTGTTGGGTGGGCAGGTGACAAATTACAAATAAATAACACCAGATTTCCAGATTCCAGAAACTGCAATGACCCATTTTTCCAATAACTCAACGATGCCAATTCTTTTGCAGGTACATATTTGAATGTGTTTTCGTTAATATAAATTTTTACTGTGCGATGAATTAAAAACATTTCATGAAATATTTGTGGTGGCACCACTGGTGTTCAGAATCACACCACTACCATTTCTGTGTGGTCTTTTCAATATTGAGCTCAACTGAATGTTAAAGAAATTTTAGTTCTGAATTTTAAAGTTTCTTTAACTTTGCATGCTTGAAGGCACTACATTGCTCTTTAAAACTGAGTCAGCATTTATAATTTTTTATATATTTTTTAAATTTAATTATATATTTAATTTAAAAAGTTTTCATTAACATTTCTTTAAAGACTTTATATTATAGTTTATGTGTGTGTATGACATGGAGTTTGAAAGAAGACTAAATCTTATGTATGTATGATTCATAATTTATTGTTTTGAATAAATATGTATAAAAAAATTTTATCGTGGGTTTTATTTTATACCTAAACATCCACCATTTCATTGTAAGTGTGCATTATAAAATGTATTTTTGTTATTAGCACTCTTTCACTGTTGAAATCATGTGACCAAAAAGTTTGGAATATAATCTGCTATTTTAAAGAAAGCTAATCTTTTAATTTTTGTTCCTGTTTTTTTAAATTTATGGACTAGTAAAAGACATTTTGTGAACTACTTGGAATTATTTGCAACTATTAGCTTGAAAAAGCAATAAATAGTGTGTCTAAATGTGTCATTTTGGTTGTCCAAAGTTAAGTAATTTTTTTTGTATATTAGTTAGAGTGCAGTGACAATGTGGAAGTTTCGTTAAAAATTGTCAGAGTAACAACTTTTGTATGACAAAGTCACAATTGCTATTAAGTATGGTATAGATAGGAGAAACAACACATTATGTTAACGTTTTCAAGTTCTTGTAGATTAGTTTACTTTACAGCTTAAATTTGAGCTTTGTTAGCCAATTTTAAAGTCTGAACAAAGTCAATAGTTAAAAATATTGTGCAACTAATTAGTAATTGTGTCAGTCAACAATAAAATCTATACTAATATTATAAAGCTGAAGAGTTTGTTTGTTTGTTTGTTTGAACGCGCTAATCTCAGGAACCACTGGACCGATTTGAACAATTCTTTCAGTTTTGGATAGTACATTTATGGAGGAAGGTTATAGGCTATATTATATTATCAATAACATTAGGGAGCCTTACTAAAAGTCCAATTTAGAATCAGATGCGTTTGAGGGGGTTAGATACAATATGCAGTACACGTACGAAGTGTGTGTTGACAATGTCGCAGGTGCTAGAAGTTCATTTCCTATTGCCTATTAACATTGTTGCCACGCACTAGATGCCTTATCATTCTTAATTTTCCCATACAAGTAAAAAACACCCGTGTGATATTAACAACGAAGCAATCAGTACCCTCATAAGAGTTCAATTAGTATTTAAATACTTTTTATCACTTTAAATTGCAAACCTAAACTATTGTTTTTTTTCTCTCTCTGTGTTTAATTTGTTTTTTTATTGCCCTTTTTTTTCAAGTATATATATTTTACAGACTTGAAACTTCACAGTAATGTTCCTTATATTACGCAGGATGACATTTTCCGAAAATTAGATCCCATGGGTGGTTAAAACCAGGCAACAGTGAGTACTTTGTTTGCATGAGAACAGGATTTTGCATTGTTCATGCCTTCTGCGTCTCTATGGCAACGGGCATCGCGCGGCAGTGGCGTACCCACAAGGAGGGGCATGTATAATGAGCGGCGCAAGAGTGATCTGCCTGTAGACTGCCGTAGCGAAGTACGGGTACATCAGTTGTACGTTGCGTGCACGAGTCGGAAACCATCGGTGCTATTCATTTTCTCTCCGGTACATTATACAGCATTGTAATAAATTTTCACTGAATTTTTTTTATTTACCATTACTGTAAATGGGAGATGTGGCTTGATTTTTTTTTCCATTAGTATAGCCGTGTGAAGCCGGGTCGGGCAGCTAGTAAAAATATAAAAATATAAACAACACAGGTTGGGTTAAAGCTATAACTTAAAGTTGTGACTGTGTTAGTGGATGAGTCTTCTTTGAAGGCAGTATAGTTAAATAGTTAAACTAATTTCTTTGATGGTTTTATTTCACTTTTGCCTATTTTGGATAATCATAATATTACATTTAAAATCATTAGTTGCATGTGTCTGTTAATGGTATTTTTTCTTACTTTGGCACACGGACACAGTCCAATATAAAGTGAAAATTACTTAATAAATAAAGATTCAAACAAATCCTGGTATAAATAATGATGGAAATGGGAATATCTTACCATCTGTCCAGGAAAATAACCATTTATAATATTTATTAGATTTGTTGCTTTCAAAGATGCCAATAATAATTTTCTGTCTGTTTTGTGTGTGTGTGTGTTGTTCTGGGAAAGAGAGAAATTATTTTCCTTAAAATCAACACATGCTTTCGTTTGACGAAGCACTGAATAAGGTATGTACACCAGCATCAATAGGTAAACTATCATTTAACTCCGTAACAGTAGCAACAAAAGTACAGTTTTGTAGACAAGTGGACTTAAGAAAAACACAAAGTCTAGTTCCAGTAAAAGACTGTACAGTCGGTCAGTGCTACTACAGACCGTTTCTCAAAATCAAATACAGGTATGTGAATTATTTGTTGGGTAGGCTATTGTACATTAGGGCCATCAGGAGAAACAAATAATTTATTAAATTTATAACATTTCAAAACCCACAATTTAAAAAATCTAAAGACTGAATCTTAGTGTACCCATAACTGTAAACGTGAACTGTCAGTACCACATAACTTGTAAGGATTCTTGTAAATTCTATTTGGAACAGCCTTTTAAATTTTTTCCTAAGCATTAATAAAAAAATCTTGAAACACAAAACTCAACTTGGATCCCATGGTGCCCAGGTCTCTGGGATTTCCCCCGTCCCCTCCCCTCCCGTCCCATTCTTGCGACAAACCTGGGGCTATTTAGTGATCTTGCACATTGGAATTCATTTTAGTTTGGGCTTTATTCTGAAATATGTTCTCTCTTTTATGAGGTAAAAAATTAACAGAATTAGTAATAAAAAATTAAGTACACAATTTTTAAAACTGTGCTGTTTAGGAAAAGTGTGTGTATGGTAGTGGGGGGGGGGAAGACAGCAACATTTTAAAATGAGTGTTTCATTTGCATTTTTTTTTACTCGAAGTTGATTTGAGTGGTAATGTCTTAATTTGAATGAGCACACAATCGCTGGCCGGGGTAGTTTTTTGACATCAGATTAGTGTAGTCGGACTGTATGGTTGTTTCATATTGTCATTGTTTCGCTGTCTCACACATCCGGGTGCTTTATCACGTCATTGCCCCTGTATACAGGAGCGTATGCAGAATTAAATTTTGTGTGGGGAAAGGGGGGGGGGGGGTGAATGGCACCCGTTTGCTTGCTTTTTGCTTTCAAATTCTTTAATTTTGTTGGTTGGAATGACGTGTTTTTAAAAATATATTTTTTTAGGATATCAAGGGGTGGAGAGGGGATATATCTTCTCCTTGCATATGCTCCTGCCTGTACCGTGTCGTGAGAGTGCAGGCTCCTTGTGCTGTAGGTATCGGGGATGGTTGGCAATATTTTCCTTCGGTGTTTCACCCCCTCTCTCCCCCCTGCCCAAGTCTTTTCCCTTCGTTACCGCCTCCCTCCTCTTTCTCCCCCACCCCTCCCCCCTGAGAAAAGGAGGCCACCCTTCCACCAGCCCGAATCCTCTCCACCCCCTTCTCTCTCTCTGTCTCCCCGCAAGAGTCGGGGCGGCCGTGGAGTTTGTTTGGGTTGGAGGGGAATGACAATGGAGCAGGATGCTCGCGAGGTCACGTGTGCTGCGGGAGGAGGGGTGGGGAAGGGGGGGGGGAGCGGCGGCGCAGATGCGATCGATTCGGCGGAGGCTGCGACCGCCGCGCGCTCTCGGCTCGGCGGAAACAAACAACGAGCGCTTGCTCGCCGCGGCGTTGGACCGAGACACAAGCAGCCCCCTCGCGGGCAGTGACGTCACCCCTGCCCCCTTCCCCCCCCCCCCCCGCCCCCCCCCCCCCCCCTGTTCACCCCTGTCCACGACTAAAGAGTAGGGACCGGAAAAATTCGCGGGTTCAATGACCTCTAGGATGAACTCCATAGTTCTACGTAAACTTGGTCAAATGTGAACCACTCATTGGCTGCTGTCTTGTGAGACGTTTTAGCGTAGCAGCCTGTGATTCGATAAAGCTTTGGTTGGGTGTTTCTCATTGGCCCAGAGTCATCCATATGAGTTGTGCTCATCCAGATGAGCAGAGGCGGCACTGAGGTATAACTATTTGTATTTTAGCCTATCGCGAAATGAATTCGCGAATTTTTCCGGTCTCTACTAAAGAGGGTAGTGTGCTTAACTATGTTGCGTCAAATATTTCGTGGTTTTGCACGTTATTTTAAGTAAATTCATAATGTAACCACATATAAATTGTTTGTCGAAGCCATTCTTCTACCAAACAAGTTCTTAATTGATTTTAATGAACTTAAGGGCAAAATTTTCATATCAATTGTAACGTGTAGGTTACTGAGAGCATGAAATCATGTGGTATACAGTTTTTTTATTAACTGTTAATGTACCTTAAAACCTTTTTTTTTAATATCATACATTACATCAATACAAATATTTAAGGTTTTCCCAAAACCGTAGAAACCCGTGTTTCTTTTTCTTTTTTGTGTATTTTAGGTGAAGTTATTTTTTATATTCATTAAATAATTGACTTACCAAAAAAATAGTTTTACAACGAAAGCTACATACGAGCCGTTAATCCAAAACTGTATATCACATGAGCTCACGCTTTCAGTACATGCTAGTGTGTACTGACATGAACGTTTTCCTTTAAAGTTCATAAAAAACATTGAATAAGAACTTGTTTGATAGTAAAAATAACTTCTATAAACAAATGTGGTTGTATTAAGAATTTATTTAACGTGTGCAAAAAACGTGAAATATTAGAAGCAAAATAATGCACTGCCCTCTTAAAGAGGCTCGGTCCTGCACGCCGAGTTGGATATTTAATACCTTTTGTCATTGCTGTTACTTGGGTACTTTTCTTGTAACATTATCGCAAATAGCTCTCCCACATTTTTATGTTTCGTGCTATCTAATAGCAGCAAAAAGTCACGCACAAGAGCAGGGGCGCAACAACTAAATTTCCAAAAGGGGGGGGGGGGGGGGCAATATACCTTTTTATAAAGAATCATCGATCCCCCCTATTGAAGCGGGGGGTCCGGGGGTCCTCCCCCGGGAAAATTTGTATTTCAAGGTGGAAAATGGTGCTATTTAAACAGTTTTATTATCTAAAAGTTGATTACACAGCACTTTCTTTGCCCCCACTTCAAGGTTTCAGAGGGGGGGGGGGGGCAAAATACCCTTGCCCCCCCCTGTTGTTGCGCCCCTGCACAAGAGTATAACCTTGATCACACTTGCGTGACATTTTACATCTAGGAAATAACTGTTAGTAAATATTTTGTGAGGAAATTCATGACCCAACGACAAACGCAAGCGAGCTGTCTGAATAAGTTTACAGAAAAATATCCGAGTCAGTAGTGATGACGAGATAATGAAATGTCCGATTCGGACATTGGGAGAGGATACATAATATGGAGCATTAGCCGTCAGACGTGAAGCCGTTTTTCCCCCCCCATTTTTTTTTCTGATATTCACATGCCAATATGGCGAACTTTTATATTTGTTTCAGCTGTTTTAGCCTGCTGTAGTTAAGGTTTCCGGAATACAATTATTAGATTAAAATATTATTGGTTAATATGTTTATATATATTTAAAGTCCAAAATTAATAATAATATAAATAAATGATGAGTTGAATTTTTTTTCCCAATTTAACCTCCACAGATACATATATACCTAAACAAACGGCCGCCATATTGGTATTGCAGTACACTGAAATCCCTCTCTTCTTTTGGCTTCACCCCATCTTGGATTTTTCCATATTTTTTGCGATAGTTATAATTTTGAACCTTTTATCCCAAATTTGGGCATGTCAATACATGTCATATCTCCCATACCTTCTTGCTACCACAATTTACTAATAGCCTCTAGTCTGTAAGCGCCGCAAAAAAAATAGCTTGTTACTTCACACGGGCGACCAAAACTGTCGTCATAATCACACCAGTTCACAAGTGTTGCCTTCAGCGAGTAGCCATAGCCAAGTCCTATGCCGTGTCGACCCCAGGAATAAAAAATTAGCACGGAAGTTTTATTGCAAGAAGTATCAAAATTTTTGAAATTGTAAGAGGGTGAGGCGTAATTACCCTTAAGGGGCCCGCATCGTCAGGGATTTACCTGTGTTAGTGAGGCGGAATGATAAGCGCGACGCTCGCTGGTGCTTCTAGCGCGGTATAGCCTCTAAGCGCAAGGCTCTGAACTGGCGCGCTGTCTTCTCATCGTCGCAGGAAAACTGAAATTTGAGCGGCGACCGTAACATTATATGGCGGAGAAATGAAGATAAAGGTGTAATGCAAGTCCCTTAAGTGCTTTCAAGAATCTGTACCGGTTGTTTTACGCCTAAAAATTGCTCTGAAATCTTGTATTTTTAGCCATTTTAACTCTTATAAAATACACAGTTTAAAAACTAAATCCGAAATCAAAATCACTTTTCGGCCGTCATCGTACTCTTAAATGCTTTTCGTAAGCAGACAACACTCGGATATCTCGAGTAGTTTTGAAATCACGTTGTTTTACCTGAAGCTCTGTGCATCGTGTGTGTGCCCGGACAGGCGGAGCCCTTGAAGGCCAGTGCTCACACCAGGGGCGGGAAGCTAGCCACCGAAGCAGTGGTTGTTCGTTCCCACCGGGTGCTCGGGACGCTGGGTCCCAAAGGTCTTGGCTCATCGTGAAGAACCAATGGCAGTGGCGTAATGTGGAAGTCTAGTCTGGGTGCGGCTTCTGCTGTGGAAACGGATGCAACCGGACAAGAAAGAACGCTGTAAGCTCTGGGGCACTGGAGCCGGTGGAGTATACGAAGGGCTGGCCATACGGGACCAGTTTCCAAGGCGTCTCGTGCTTCCCGGACTGTGCTGTGGTAGTTACCGACCTAGTTCACGGACTAACAGACTGTACAAGCTGATCCCGGGACTCCCCGCTGATCAACACTGGTTGCCACTGAAAGAGACCTCAATAATGGACAGAAAAGACGAATTCACAAACACGCGGATAACAGGCCAGAATCAGATGATGTCATGTCAAATGCCCAGAAAGCATAAGAGATTTCCGTTGAAGGAATTTAGCCAGAAAAAAAATTATCACAGCACGGATTAACCCAGTGGGCTGACAATGACGAGCATTTGCAACAAGAGAAGCAAGTACAGACAAACAACAACCTCGGACAACAAACCGACAAAAACACGGAGGGTTTCATGACGCAAACGGCGTCATGGAGAGAATGCGAGGATAAATTGGGTTTAAATACTATATGAACGAGTTTTTTCCCCCTCTAGTTTGAACTTTTTTCTTTCTTTACTTCTGAATGGAACTCGATAGCTATCGAAATTTAACCGTCTTGAATGATATCGTAGTCATTTGTGTATGTGTGTGTTGTCTGTAGGTTACTACTCCCCCATTATAACTTGGAATATGTACCTATATAAGAAATACAGCAACAGCGCGTCTTCAAAACATGTCTCATGTACTTTTAATTGAAGGATGTCTGGTAAAGGGGAAAAAAATGGAGGGAGAGGAAGTTTACTTACCCTAGTCAAAGATACAATTGTGTTAGTGAGGTGGGATGATAAGTGCGACGATCGCAGATTCTTCTAGCGCGATGTCACCTCTAAGCGCAAATGCTGTGAACTGGCGCGCAGTCTTCTCATCGTGCATAAGGCAACTGTGAGATTTGAGCGGTGACCGCATAACATTTTATGGTGAATAAATGAAGATACGGGTGTAAAAAAGGCCATTTTAAAAAATCTGTACCGGGCTTTTCGTGCCTAAATTTTTTTCGGAAAACTCGCGTTTTAGCCATTTATTCTCTTATATAAATAAAGTTCAAAAACGGTATTTGGAAACAGAACTAAAAATCCGATCTCGGTGTATTCTTAAATGCTTTTAGTAAACTGACATCATACAGTTAGGTATCTTGAGCAGTTCTCAAATCGCTTGAGTTGTATTTTCTGAAGCTCTGCACACTGTGTGTGTGTGTATGTGTGTGTGTGTGCCCGGGTAGGCTTTATCTGCACTTTTGGGCAATCGCAACGAATTTTGCACTATATAATCATTTATTCCGGGTTTTGTAACAAATTGTGTCGCCAATTGTATGCTACATGTATTATGCTATTTTTAAAACGCAGGAGTTGGGAACCTTGGAAGACTTGTTTCCTTAGCCGACAGAACTGTGCATAGAGCGAGTGCATTCCAGTTAGTGTTAACATTTTGAAAACGACTCTGACAATCGTACCTGTCAACAAATGCGCAGTTATAAAATTTAAAAGAAAAATAGTTTTGCATTACACCTTCCACAAGTGACAACAGTATAATCAGGGCAATCGGTTTCAAGTACGTAGATTGAAATAATTCACGTTAAGAGTGAATTCTAAAGAGTTCAGGTTACGTGTAACGCCGTGTATTCACTCTGTGAACGGACGGCGTAGTCTCGCAGACATAAAAAGAAAAAAAGAGTGTGCTTTTCGAACAGTTCGGATGTAAGTCGGTGCAGGTCGCAGCTAACGCTTTCTGCAGTCGACGGGTCCCGAAGGAAATCCAATTAAATAAGCGGCGATAAATAAAACACCGACGCAAAAGATCCGAACGAAAGGGAGTCCCTCTTCGTTCAACCCACCCCCTCCCCTCTTTCCCCGAAAACCAACCCTGCGACGCACCGACCCCACGACGTGATCGCCATTGTTTTGTTCCGGGGGCGAGAGTTGCAACTGCGCGCTAATGCACGTCTGTGCTGGCGGCGCCTGCAGCGCCGATCGCTGATTGGAAAGCAGCGGATAACCGCGGGGGGGAAACCGGGTATTTATCACTCGCCGGTTATTCGCTGAAAAGGTCGCGAGGACCTCGCGACGGAAAGGGGTGGATTTATTGCAGCCCTTCCCCGACGTACATCCAGATACGTACGTGCATCCGAGAATTGTTCTTCCCAAAAAAAAAAAAAAAAAAAACCGCGGTGTTAGTGCGAAGGGCCGGCAGACAATCTCGAAAAACCCTCCACTTGGACGTAGCGGATGACAGCAGTCTCCGGATGGACTGTCCTTGAAAGCGTTCATCGCCGTTGTTTAAAAACTGTGCGCTGTGAATAGGGTCGTAACTAGGTTGGACCGGGGGGGTGGGGGGTAGTGCAAATGGGGCTTGTGCCGCGGGCGCTAAACTGGCAGAGTAGTTTTTACTATAGTTATTTACTAGAATATTGTAACGTAGCGCACACAAATGTAGGAGGGCAGATGGACTGAATTATTTGTATTGAAAGCTGCATACGTATTTAAAAGGTGATATTTTTCGCGTACCATCCAACTCGCGATGGCGCGGTGGTACGTTACCGCTGAGTCATGGCACAAATACCGTCCAGACTGTACGTCCGGCAACGCTGGCGTGGGGACCATGGAGGGGGGGGGGGGAAAGCCTACAACTCACGTAGTTTCGGTTCCCTACCTCGTTCGTGCAACTTCGGATTTTCTCTCAAAAATTGAAATTTAAAAAATCGAATGGTTAGGTTAGGTTAGGTCAGTCACAACATGCTTGTTTCCATTGGAAACTTCTGATTTAGCGGCTGAAGTGGCGTTAATACCAAAACGCAAAACTCCGGGAATCTTCGGAAATTCTTGCAGGGAACCGAAACTACGTGAGTTGTATGCTTCCCCCATGGAGGGAACTCCCCGCCCGTCATGAGTCTGAACTGTCTGCAGCTGATCACAACCAAGCCCGCCTCCAGGGGTGGGGGAGGGCTGTGGCCCCTCCCGAGCCCGAATTTAACGTATCTTTTTTTTTTTTTTTTTTGGAGGGTGTATTTATGTTTACTCAAATACCTACATTCGTGTGCTGAGGATTTCCCTTTAAAAAGTTGTACGGAACTATCAAAGTTGAGTAGTTGATTCCAGAAATATGTAAATATTGCAAAGACCGTATTATTTTGCAACTGCGTCCTTTCTTAATAATACGATAGCCGCTGCCGGAATATCTTTCCGGAGGCGACCCTGCTCAACCCAGCACGATCATTCACCCGGGAATTTCTTTTCAAGTTTGTAGCATTCCTGTCCTGCCAGTTAAGTCAATTTTTTCTGTTCACGATTGCACAATCCGTGAACGTTTTGAATTGTGTTTGATATTTGTTTTTAATCATAAATATGTCTATGCGACCGTCTGGTTCAGAAGTTCTCCAGTCTTCGTGCTTGTACCTTGGCTTAATGTCAAAAGACGCGAAGAAAGAAGGTAAGTTATTTATTAACTAATTTGAATACCTAATGTAAAAATTATTAGTTAAATATTACTTTCTTATTTTATTTATTTTCAAGATGAGTATTGCTCTATGACTTAACTAGGGTGACGTTTAGGTCTAATACTTAATTTTACACAACATTTTTAGGGTCCGTAGTCAAAGGACACATAGTTTTCTGAGCGTGTCTGTCTTTCTGTCGGTAATGTGGTTTCTATTCAACGCCCTGTTCAGCGATTAGGATGAAACTTGACAAATTTTTGTGTATACAGTTATTGTAATATTTATAGTATTATCACTTTGTAGGTACTTCATATTAAGATCCTTGGAAAATCTGTGCGTTAATCGTTCCTGCTTGTATTTTTATTCGTTTAGCAGATTTCAATCTTAGTGAGCAATGTTTTGCTATTAAAACCCAGTACCACTAAATAGATATAGCAATAATCTAGAAATACAGGTTTGGTTACCAGAATAAAAAATTATATTTATAGAAATTGAGGAAGAAAAACAATTCATTACAAAACCTGTCAATAAAAAGGATTCACGTTTATGTATCTAAAAAATTCCCTTTTTGTCACAGCTTACAGGCACAGGTAGATTTCGAATTACCTATTATTATGGAATTTTTCTGGAAAATTTTTAGAACTTAATGTACATAACATTCCATGTGATCTCCGATATTCCAAAATTGAACAAATACACATTTTCTCAAATGGTATGCAGTGCAATTTGTTTCAAGTGTTTTTTTAATTCAAGACATCCACTTTCCCTCTACTAAAAAAAAGTTTAAAAACGATATTAAAAAACAGAACTGTTGATCTGCCTTCATCAATCCTTAAATGCTTTCCCAAAAAATCAGGCTCCACTCGAATACGTGGGGCAGTCTTCAACTAGCTGGTGTTGTTTCATTTGAAGCTCTGCGCACTGCATGCAAGCGCGGCTCCAGAAGTGGGACGGTGGGGGCGATAGCCCCTCCCGAGACCAATTTTATTTATTAGTGTATATTTATGTTTACTTAAATATTTAATTTCATACGTTAAACTTTTATCTCATCAAAAGTTGCATGGATCTACTAAGGTTCTGTATTTGAAACCTGTAATTTGTAAATAATATTCCAAGGCCAATATCTGACCACTTTCATTTTTTGCAACTACGACCTTTGTTTGTGCGATATCCCCTCCCGAAAAGTCATCCTGAAGCCGCCATTGACCGCGTGTGCGCCTGCGTGTGCGGGGTCGCCGTCCAAGGGTCGTCGGAGAGGCAGATGAGATGAAAAGAGTATTTGGGGCGTTGACGGGATACGGGATCACGGGATCAGCATCTTGTCACTCGTCGATGCATACGTGGAGAATCGAACCCGGCAGAGGAGTCGACCAGAGTCGATAATGGCGACTAGCGTGCGGTGCGAGCTCGCGAACAGACGGGTTCTCCTACGACGAGGATCCCACTTGACTGTTTACACCAGGGTCTTGCGGCAGTTCTTAGAAACGGCCGTTTGAAATCATGACGAAGGGGGGAGGGGAGGAAAGAATAGGAAAAGGGGAGGGGGTGTGACGACCAAGCCGGCGCCCAGCCCGAGAGGAGGGAGGGGTGATGAAGGGGTGAAGGGGAGCTCCAAAATAGCAGCGTTCTCGCATCGACCGCCATATCCGAGGAGCATAATTTGAATGTTTTGCTGCAGTACTTCGACCCCCTGGGGGGGGGAGGGCGAGAGGGGGCGGGCGAACACTCCAACAACCGCACCTCCTCCCCTCCATCAACCAGACACTCTTCTCTCCCCCCCCCCCCTCCTCTCTTCACGGGGTCCTGGCTTCTCACTTCCATTAACGCCCTCCCCGCCGCCGGGTCGTGCTTGCTGCGGAAGGAAATATGTGATGATGGCGCTGTCTGCGCCACGCGACGCCGCTGTCTCCGGGCGCGCGCGCTTCTTCGGCAACGTCGCTGGTTGCCAGCACTTGTCCCCCGCGAGCCGCGGGGGTCGTAATTCAACCCCTTACTCCCACCCCCTCCACCACCTTCCCCGCATTCTCCTCCCGGCATCAGCTCTGCTTTGGAGAAGAATAGCGAGTGTTGCACCCGTAAACACTCTTCAACTACACGATTTCCTTGCGGCAAATATTGCGGCGGTTGTCAACACCAGTCCAATAGATGGCAGGATACATGCGCAGTGTTAAGGGCCTTGGGCACACATGCGGTGTGCAGAGATTAAAAAAAAAAAAAAAAAAAAACGCGCGATTTGAAAATTTCTCAAGATGTACAAGCGGGGCCTGTTGATGAAAATCATTTAATAATAAGCTGTTTCTAGATTTGGTTTTTTAAACTATAAACTTTTTAGGAGAGTGTTGGTGTCTAAAATGCGTGTTTTCAGAATAATTTCTTGGTATAAAACAACCTGTAAAGATTATTAAAAATATTCAGGGACATGCATTGCATATTTACTCTCATTTCTCCGCAGTGCAAAGTTATGGTTACTGCTCAGATCTTAAGGGCCCCCCACACACGATCAGTGAGAACTGACAGTGCATTGCAGTGTCACGTCATGCCAGCAGGTTATTAGAGACAGGCTTTTTTTTTTTTTTTTTTTCGAAAAAAATTCTGAATGTCCATTAGAATGCAACAAGGTATACCCGCACCAGAGGTTTTTTCCCCCCCATTGTGATTGGCGTTCTACAATAACAAGGAAACGGAGACGGATCACATAAACGGAGACGGATCACATAAACGGAACAGAGTTTCTACAACGGCACGCAGACTGAGACGCACCCGCTGAGCTCTTCCGTTTACGTCGCTCCGTGCGACCAATAGAAGCCGAGTACTTGGCTGCGGTGGTCCCCATGTTTGTTTATGTTCTAAATACTGTTGTGTAAGTACGATAACATCAAGTGTTATATTATTACTTTGTCGTTTATTTTTATTATTTATGTAAATTCTGCCCATGCTATGATTACTATTTCGTAGCCTTTAAATGCCATTTGTTACGTTTCCGTGCACTGTGGAAGCAAGCAAGACGGGATAGTGAAGTGTTTACGTGATCCGCTGCAGAAACGGGCCTAAGTGAAATCGCCTGGGATCGGGAAGCACGCAAGGGAAAATGTCCGAGAATTTCTCGTGGGAAGCAACTGTCCCACAGGAGGGGAGGTTGTTTTCTCTCTCTCTCTCTCTCTCTCTCTCTCTCTCTCTCTCTCTCTCTCTCTCTCTCTCTCTTGCGGGGC